>NC_143141.1:41703012-42023466 GCF_059928025.1 Delphinapterus leucas
TACACATATAAGCAATCAGTCAAGTATGGAAATACTTTTATCTACTTTGTGATGAAAAGGAAAGCAGCATTTCAATTTCACTCTCATTAAGGCATTGCAATGTTCTTTTATAATATCGAAGCAGTACGTCAACAACCTCAGAGGCAGGAAAGGGTAATGGTTAAAAAAATTTTAAATCAAAATAGCTGCAAACATTTTAAACAGAGAAAATACACTTGCTAAGCATTTCATAAAATAAAGTAAGATATTAAGAAATTAATTAGAGTTTTCTTTTCTATAGTTAATTTTTTAAATGCAGTTTAACCCCCTTTGGGGAAGGGAACTATTTCAAAGGGTTCATTTTTGCACCCACCCCTGTCAAAGAAGGTCAGAAACACTCAAGTATAAAGTCACTGCACTGCTGTGACACAAATAGTTTCTGCGGCTAAAATCAAACAAAGACCAATTAAACTAATCATAACGTTCCAGTGAACACAAGGAAGCTCACCTGGTATTTCTGGACTTCTTTCGTGAATTTTCAAAACTACTCAGTTCTTGGTATTATAATTACCTTGACCAAAATACTGTGAAATTACTGCTCTGATCTACTAATGGCTGCAAAAATCAAGTCGTTGTGGTTTCATGCCAAGGGGCCATAGCAAGGTGGCGCAATGATTTCTGACACAGAAGACAACTTCTAAAAACTCAAAAGGGAAAATTAACGGGATGTGGTTTACATTGCCAAAGACTGTTCATTAATTACCAATTTAATCACTGCTGGAGGCATGACATTACAAAAATCTGGCTGAAAGTTCTAATAGATTATGAAGACCACCTAAGAAGAGTGACCAAGAAATGTACAAAACAATTAATACTGTTTCACTGCTATCAAAGACACTCAGATTATTTTACATCAAGTGAAGCAAAGGAATTAGGAGCTTCACAGTGCCACCACTAGGAACCTTAAATACAATAGCACACAATTAGTAATGCACATGTGACTTTTCGTTCAAAGCATATATCCTTGGGAAAGCCAGAACATGATAAGGAGAACAAAAGAAACATTAAAAAATGAAATGCATAAAGATTTAAACTCTACCCTTGTGCATACTGAGCAATAACAGAATAGGCAATACAAAATACAGCTCTTAGTAATGGTGATATCATCCTGGGATGTTCAACACTGCACTGAACAGCCATATGGAAAATGTCTATGGCCATTAATAGTCGCATAAAAGGAGTGTTCCTGATGCTAAAATACCTAGCCCTAGATTCATCTATTCATGGCAATCTCAAATAAATAAGACTTTTGAGACTAGGGGTTTGTGGCCACATAATAGAAAAGATGCTTGAGTTTTTTCCCCCAACAATGCTAGTGTTTTGTGTGACTTTGAAGATATGCGAGCAATCTAACAATATGTTTTCTAAGAAGTCTAGTAGCCATTGTTAGGATAGTAGGCTTCAAATCAACTTAAATTTAGACATAATAGATAAACTATTATTTAAATCATAATGAATAAAAACCACCGCTATGTACAGAGGCATTTATGTCGAATACAGAAGTACATTGGCATTCTTCTCCTATAAAATGCAACTATAAAAAAGATTAAGCTATATATTTAAAGTGTCTTACTGGTCTGAAACGGATTATGTACATTAAATCTTCTATCAATTGTGTTGGTGTAAGAAATAAGGAATATATTTTCATCTCTGTGCCCTGGGTATAGACATTCCAGTTCATACAGAGAATAAAAATCTGTAAATAAGACAAATTCTTACTCTCTATGTTATTAGAGGTTTTAGATTTCTTTTTATAATAACTGATGTTCTTTTAAAATTACAAGTGCAAAGTTACCTACTTCTTCCTAGTAGTAGAACTAATAATATATGTAATCAGGAAAAATAAAAATTTTAGCTTGACCTTAACTTTTAAAGCTTGATTCCTAGAGGCTAGCCATTTAAATGTAACACAGCCGATCTTCATAAACATATAAGCATAATCTTACATACATTTTTACGATGAGACATACTTGGGACACATATATATATGAAAACTATGGGAAAAGTTTCTTTCAGAGATAGATGATACGATGATATTTAGTGTTTTTTACCAGTTGGATGGTAACTGCTTCTTTGATTATCTGGAAAAGATCTAGTGATCTTATCTAAATCTGCTACAATTATCAGCACAAGGGACTAGTCCCATTTAAATCAATATTTTCCAATTAACATCAAAAGTACAAGGTTGATGTCCCACCCCTTCATATCAACAAAATACCTGTTAAAGGTTTAATTCGCAAAAGAGCGGCTTGCATTCTTACCAAATAAGCCCTTTGGATTCACTGCTAATGACCAGTAAAAAAAAAAAAAAGTCACTGTATCTTTTTTTGATTACTGATCTTTGTAGTTAGCTAAGGACTGACCAAACTGAAATTCCTTTCCCATATACACAGTTTTCTTTAGAGGATTCAAATATTACTGCAAACCTTTAAAGACAGATATTACAAACCTTTCAGGACTTGCTGCTAACTTGCAGTTTGATCCTGCTAAGTAAGGGTGGACTCCTATGCCAATTAATTGTAATGGGTCACTCACTATGTTTGCAGATTAAATATCAGACAAAAACTTCAAGTCTGGATTATAATAATGTTGTGATTTTTTGGCTGATTTTTCTTTTAAAAAATATTCCAGGGCTTCCCTGGTGGCACAGTGGTTGAGAGTCCGCCTGCCGATGCAGGGGACACGGGTTCGTGCCCTGGTCCGGGAAGATCCCACATGCCGCGGAGCGGCTGGGCCCGTGAGCGTCCGGAGCCTGTGCTCCGCAACGGGAGAGGCCACAACAGTGAGAGGCCCGCGTACCGCCAAAAAAAACAAAAACAAAACAAAACAAAACAAAATTCCTGGTATCTAACAACTATATGCAAACCATATTCTTATGTTACATAATTTATGATTGAAAAAATGAAAAACATATTTATAAATTCACTGTTAAGTGATTAAACTAGATTGAAGACTCATTCCCAATTCTCTTTTTAGACTTTCTATTTATAAAATAGATTTCATTCTTTCTTAAAAACGAAAAGGTATAATTAAACCTATATAGCATCCTTCTTCTGATAGGTTCAAAGTGCTTCATATCCTAATAGCAATTCCAAGGAGTGTGGGTAGCAGGATTGTCACCCCTTATTCTTAGAGTGTACTGATCCTAAACTTTAGTATATCAAATGCAAACATGTCTTTCAGCTATTTATTATAATTACATGAGTATAACTAAATGTCATGGTGGATTTATTAAATGTATTTTTTTAAAAAAGCAACTATATTCTAATGTAAAGTAATAAGCAAAAGAGTCTGAAATAGACTAGCTTCTTAAATTCTATTTATGCATTTCTTGGGGAAAAAGTGTGAGAACTGAGTAATAAAGAAAGCGAGAGAGAGGCATGGACATATATACACTACCAAACGTAAGGGAGATAGCTAGTGGGAAGCAGCCGCATAGCACAGGGAGATCAGCTAGGTGCTTTGTGACTGCCTGGAGGGGTGGGATGGGGAGGGTGGGAGGGAGGGAGACGTGGGAGAGAAGAGATATGGGAACATATATATATGTATAACTGATTCACTTTGTTATAAAGCAGAAACCAGCACACCATTGTAAAGCAATTATACCCCAATAAAGATATTAAAAAAAAGGAAATATTTTCTTGAAAAAAGTTATTACATTTTTCTCAGAGTTTAAGTTTAAATATATTATACAGTCAAGGAAGCTCCTTTGGCTATATAATGGCTAGACTGTTGAACCTGTCAAACCCCTGAGTTGTACTTTGAAAAAAGTTATTTTAAGTATACGTGAAAAATAATGAACAAAACAAACATCACACCTAAAATTTATATTAGTAAAATGTAACATGAAAACCTCAAAAGGAATAGGAAGCAAAGAAATAGAAATCACAGAGCTCAGAGCAATGATATCTGTCTCCTATAGAAAACTAATTTCAGAAAACACCTGAAACAAGTTAAACAAATGTTTAAAGGCACAGAGATACAAATGAATAATGTAAACTACTTTCCCTAAAAAAGATCTAAATTCATTATGTACTTGCAGCAAATTCTCATTAAAACACGCAATGGTAATCTTGACAAAAATTAAGAAAAATTATAAGGTTTACAGTATCTGTGTTTGTAAGTTCCCTTTTAAGAGAAATTACAGCTCAAATATTTCCCGAAGATAACTTAAGTAGAGTCTGTACATGAGGATCCACAAGATAATATTACCAAGAGTTGTCTTCAGTGTCTTAGAAATTGTTTCCTAGCCTTCCAGCCTAAAGCTATACTAATTTATATGAGGGAATGTTTGCTTAGAGTGATGTGATTCAAGGCAGAGCTGGGAGCTGAACTCTAATGAGAGATCCCAGAGTATGGGAAGAGTAGGTATGTGTAAGAATTTGGTGTGTACACACGATAACAAAGCAAGGTATCAAAATGTAGGATACAAGAATAGGAAGAAAAGGATGATACAGGGAACCTCGAGCCCCCAAGTGGCAAATGTCATCTCTGTAACTGATCTGAGAAAGGGGAACCCTTTAATTTTCTCTGACCAATGATAATCAGTTCTGCTCTAAAGACCTTCAGAGTCAGTTTTTTCCCGTTTACCAAGAAACTCCTTATAGCAACCCCAATTTTTCATATTTAAGCTCATGTTTTTCTTAGTTGACACTCAGAAGATATGAAAAATAGACTGTCACTATTCCCTCCCTTCACTTATTCATTGAACAAACATTTACTTAATATTAATACTTGGTGCTGGGGATACAAGGTTCTTGTACTTTGAATAGCTCACAGTTGAGGGAGAGAGAGATGTATAATTAGATAATTATATGGGAAGTGTGGCAGTAGTAATATGTACAATATATTAGAAAAAGATACAGGAAGGAGAATTAACTTTGCTGCTAGGAGCCATGACAGAGGTACTCACAGAAGAAGTTATTTTCCTAACAAGGGAAGACAGGCATTTCAGGGAGAACAGCAAATGCTTGATACAGGAACGAAAGAGTATGCCACATTCTAAGCAACTTAGTTGAGTTAGACTGTAGAGTGAAAAATGGGAGAGAGGTGAGAAATGAGGCTAGAAAGGGAAGGGGCACGATTTGCAAGAACTTTTTATATGAGGCCATTTTGAGTCGTTTGGAACTTATTCTCTTGGGTAAGCGGGAGTTACCAGAAAGAATCTGAACCTTCATATACTCAAATTACTACTTAAACTATTTCACAGTTCTCTCTTTATATTTCATAAGCCTGTCTTTCCTTAAAAGTAGACCTTTGCTTTCAATCCTTTAACACTTCTCTGAATCCTCTGTAAGTTCCCTCTCTCAGCCCAGAACTACATACAAACTAGATACCTCAAAAGCGGTTAACATGTACAGAGTAGACGGACATTGTCCCATGCAATTATACTTCTATTTAAGAACTCTAACATCAATTATTAAAATAGCTCTACTCATTCTTCCTGGTATTCATCAGAAGGTCCTAGATTAGCTGTATAGAAACGAAGTTTAGAAGGATAAGAGATAGAAATTGCTGAAGAAGTCCTATATCAGCAGTCTCCTAAGAGTAACTAAGCTCTTCGGTAAACTCTTGAAGATTTAAGGTCAGTGACTCATTTATTCAAGACCTGGGGTCACTCCTGGGTACCAACTTTTTTTTTTTTTCTCACTCTTGGGAACTCTCAGTTAAACTAAGAACACAAAAAGCCGTGGGTACCTGCGGGTGTATATATATCTCTCCCTGCCAGCAACTAGACTCTTAGTACCAATGCATACATTATAAACTCAAGATAATTTATAATGAATTTAAAAATAAGGGCATGGTAAATTAAGGCTCAAATTAAAGAGCATAAGGAAGTGAAAATAGTAGCAGCAGTTCACTAAATTAGATGCCAGATTTTTTTTTTTTCTTAGTTAAACCTGCTTTTTATTTACCAGAAGTCTTTTGATCTCTCCAGAGTGAAAGGGATGCTGACATTGAAGTGGGGATGGCATTAGTCATGGTTCCCTTACCCACTTCACCGTGGACACCAATTAATTTGAATGTCACACAGGAGAAAAAAATTTTCTTTGCCTCCATATCACAAATGGAAAAACAGATTTAGAGAGATTAAATAATTTCTACTTTTAGTATCACTTAACTCATATTCAGTTGCTCCAGAAATGAAATTTGGTATTTTCCCTTTTAATTTTGTCAGCCAAGTTGGCCATACTACTTTTCCAAAATATGGACAGTACTACTAAATAACTCAAACCTGTATGTACAAGAGCTACCAGAAATGATAAAGAAAATGATCAAATTAAGAAAACTACCATATCATTGGAAAAGCTATCAACCTGATTATAAACTTGCATACTAAACTGAAAATCTGAAAAGCAATGGCAAGGTCTAACTTCTTTTGTGAAACGGGAGTTACCTGATATTTTACATTTTCTTTCTTAAGTCATTTCAATATTAGCTATAAGGCCCACAGAGTAACAAATGTCAAAACTAGAGCAACAGTCCCAGGATGTACTATTTAGGTCATGGAACTGATGTTCTTCCCAACACATCTATATACGGCTTGACTTATCTGAAAAATGAGCAACAGTAGAATGCGCAAGAGAGTTTTTAAAGTGAGCTTAAACTATAACTGAAAAGAGGCTACAACAATATCTTCCATGCCACACGTTCTTCTTACAATGTGGTGGGGTCTATGTCTCTGCTACTTAAACCTGGGTGTGGCTTTGTGTCTCCTCAGGTCAACAGTCTGGCAAAGGTGACTTTTAAAGCTAGATCATAAGAATGCATAAGAGAGCTCACTTTATTCTCTTGAGACACTCGCTGTTAGACCCAGCCACCATGCTGTGAGGAAGCCCAAACTAGCCCAAGTAGAGAAACCATATGGAGAGGCCACATGTAGGTGTTCCAACTGACAGCATAGCTCCTAGAAGAAAACCAGCCCCTGACAACATGCAACAGAAATAAAACATTCCCCCATTGTCCTATCCTAAGGCCTAATTTATAGAATCTGTAAGCAAAATAAAATGGTTATTTTATGCCAATAGGTTTTCAGTGTTTTATAATGTAGCAAAAGATAACCTGAAAGAGGAAGGGTAGGGAAAATATCTTTGGGACTGTTTGAAGCATAGTTTCATAAGCAGTAGGGTACAACTTTGCATAAGTGGGAAACAAATGCAATATAGTAAGCAAATGTCTTCTCAATGTGAACAGAATTGATAGTACTGAATTCGCCATTTATTCCACACCTAAGCACAAACAAATATCATCAACTGTAAAAGTGAACAGTTCTTTCTACATCTCTTCTTAACACACACACACACACACCCTTAGAGATACTGAAACACAACATTAGTTTAAATGAAACAGCTTTATGGTCAAGTACATTTGGGTATGCTAAGAAAACAATCTATTAAAAACATCCTTTTTGGATACCAAAAATTTCCCTAGTTTAAAATATTTATCTAAACACGACATATTTTTAAAAGAGAGAATAAAGGGAAAAAACTCTGTAAGCCATTTGTTATATTACCCTTAGGGATAAATTTTTTTTTTTTGCGGTATGTGTGCCTCTCACTGTTGTGGCCTCTCCCGTTGTGGAGCACAGGCTCTGGATGCGCAGGCTCAGTGGCCATGGCTCACGGGCCCAGCCGCTCCGTGGCATGTGGGATCTTCCCGGACCTGGGCACAAACCCGTGTCCCCTGCATTGGCAGGTGGACTCTCAACCACTGCGCCACCAGGGAAGCCCGAGATAAATATTATTAATATTTTGATTATTTTCCTTCCTGAACTTTTCAATGCAGATATAAAAACACAGTCTTTCAAAATGGAGTTCATATGCCATATGCTATTTTATATCTTTCTTTTTGTACAAAATGACACTGTGAACATTTCCCTATGTCCTTTCAATATTTTTTCAAAACATTATTGAATAATTTTCAATAGCTACATAACAAGTATATATATTTGTTGTAATTTATTTGATCATTCTCCTAGTCTGAGCGACTGCCATTCCGTAACTTTTGCTATTATAAATAACTATGTAATGAAAACCTGCATATTGATCTTTGTTAGTGGAATTATTGGATAAAATGGAATGAGCATTTCTTAATGAAGTTTACTTGCTTTCCAGAAAGATGTGGCAAGTAACATGCTACCAGCAGTATTATCCAACTCGATGAAACATCACTAACATCATGTTTCTTAAAATCCAAGTTATATATTTTACAGATACAGTAAGATGTCACAGACATAGAATATGCGATGTTTTAGTAGTTAACTTATGATACTGAATTCACACTAATGTAATTTAGCTAAAAGTTTAAGTTTTATTTGGGAAATTAGAAGTGCAAGCAAAATTACTGGTGCCTTAAAAAGAAGAGATGACCAGTAAAATATCTGTTGACAGTTTAAAGTAATAAAAGAATAAATTGAATGAAAAAACAAACAGCCTTAAAAATCAGGATACTTGAATTCTAAGCCTAGTTTGCCACTGTTTGCAACCCTAGGTAAATTTAAACACCCTTTCCTAACTCGTTTTCTTAACCTCTACAATGGATACAACAGTAATATCTATTCCTACTTCACAAGGATTTCAGAAAAATAAACAAGAAGGAAATAAAACAATGCTTTAAAAACATACTCTCTGAAGTCAAATTGTCTAGGTTCAATTCTTTGCTCTGTTACTTATAGGCTGTGTGACCATGGGCAACTCATTAATTTGTATGTCAGTTTTCTCAACTATAAAACAGAGATTATACTTAACTCATATAATTGTTGTGGAGATTAAACAAGAAAATCCACAAGAAAGCACTTTGAATCCTGCTTGATACGTGGTAAGTGCTCATAAACATTAGATGACAATTATTAATATATGTAAAATTTACACATAGGTAAAATAATGGCTTTTTAAGATCTACTTGGCAGACAGATCATTTAAATCTCAGGTGTTCTAAATTTAAAATCAACACACTTGAAAAATATAGAGCTATAAATTTTCCATAATTTTTAGAGCCTGAAAGAGCCAAAATTTATCACAAATAAAATATAATATCAACAAAATAACTTTCTTTTTAAAGAGAATATTCTTTTTGTGGCTATTTACTTAACTGGATCCTTCTCTCCCATCAAGTCTTAGTTCAAATGTCCCCTCCTCAAGTCACTCCTACCTACTCAAATTATCCTCTACTATATCATGTAGTTTTCACACTCTGTAGTTAACTTATTTATTCATTATTACCAGTCTCTTCCCACCAAAACGTAAATTCCATGAGAGAAGAGGCTTTGTTGGGGATCTTAGTTCCCTCACCAGCGTTCGAACCTGCACCCCCTGCAGTGGAAGCGTGCAGTCTTAACCACTGGACCACTAGGGAAGTCCCCGAAGCTTAGTCTTTTCTATCTCTACAAAAATACTAATTTCTGACACTCAATAAATATCTGACTGAACCAACAAATTGATGATATAATAGATGGTTAGGCACTGAAAGAGTTGGAATAAAGACTACAAAATTTCTTCCTCAGAAAAAATGGCCATCTAGATTAGCATTTCTCAAAGATTTTTATCATGACCCACAATTAAAAATACATCTTATATCAAGATCCAGTAAGCACACATACCCACGTAACTAAAACAAGTCTCACACAAAAGTACTATGATGTGTGATAAATTCTGATATTTTCGATTTCATTTAAATATTCTATTCCTTTTCACTGAAAATAAAATTATTGTGGCCCACTACACTGATTTTATATCACATTACTGTGTAAAGACTTGAAGTCTGTATATTGTACAGCACAGGAAATATAGCCAATATTTCACAATAATTTTAAATGGAGTACAGTCTATAAAATACTGAATTACTACGTTGTACACCTGAAATTAATATAATATTGTAAATCAACTATACTTCACTTAAAGAAAAACAAAATAATAATAAATAAATAAAAAAAAGACAAAGTTTGAAAAACAGTGGTCAAGTTCAGAGGTTATTCGCTGAAAGGCATTAAAAAAAGTATGCGTGGGAAGGAAGAAATAAAACTGCCTTTGTTCATAGATGTCATGATTATCTTATGTAGGAAATCTGAAAGAATTGAAGGAAAAAAAAAAAAGGCAAACCTCTCCTGGAACTAATAAGCAATTATAGCAAGGTTGTAAGATACAAGGTTAATATGCAAAAGTCAATTGCTTTCCTATATACCAGAAATGAACAAGTGGAATTTGAAATTAAAAACATAATCCTACTTATATTTGCACCCCCAAAATGAATGTCTGTGACATAGTACAAAAGCAACACAATGGAGCAAAGATCATCTTTTCAACAAATGGTGCTGGAACAACCAGACATGCACATGCAAAAAAATAAATCTAGACACAGACCTTACACCTTTCACAAAATTTAACTCAAAATGGATCACAGACCTAAATGTAAAACACAATACTGTAAAACTCCTAGAAGATAACACAGGAGAAAACCTAAATGACCTTGAGTATGGTGATTCCTTTTTAGATATAACGCCAAAGGCATGACCCATGAAAGAACTAATGGTTAAACTGGATTTCATTAAAATTTAAAACTTCTGCTCTGTGCTTCCCTGGTGGTGTAATGGTTAAGAATCCGCCTGCCAATGCAGGGGACAGGGGTTTGAGCCCTGGTCGGGGAAGATCCCACATGTCACAGAGCAGCTAAGCCCGTGCGCCACAACTACTGAGCCTGCGCTCTAGAGCCCACGAGTCAGAACTACTGAGCCCACGCACCTAGAGCCCGTGCTCCACAACAAGAGAAGCCACTGCAATGAGAAGCCCACGCACTGCAACAAAGAGTAGCTTCTGCTCGCCGCAACTAGAGAAAGCCTGCGCACGGCAATGAAGACCCAATGCAGCCAAAAATTTTTAAAAATGAATTAATTAATTTAAAAAAAACTGCAAAAAAAAAAAAAAACCTTCTGCTCTGTGAAAGACAATGTAGAGAGACTAAGAAGACAAGCCACAGTCAGGGAGAAAATATTTGCAAAGATACAACTGATAAAAGACTGGTATCCAAAAGAAACAAAGAACTCTTTAAACTCAACAGTAAGAAAACAACCCGATTAAAAAATGGGCCAATGATCTTAAGAGACACCTCTCCAAAGAAGATATACAGATGGCATATAAGTATATATAAAGATGTTCCACATCATATATTATCAGCAAAATGCAAATTAAAACAATGAGACACCACTACACACCTATTAGAATGGCTAAAATCCAGAACACTGACAACACTCAATGCTGGCGAGAATGTAAAACACAAGAATTCTCATTCATTGCTGGTGGGAATGAAAAATGGTACACCTACTTTGGAAGACAGTTTGGTGATTTCTTACAAAAGTAGACATACTCTTACCATAAGGTCCAGCAAACGTCCTTGTATTTACCCAAAGGAGCTGAAAACTTAAGTCCACATAAAAACCTTCATGTAGATGACTATAGCAGCTTTATTCATGATTGCCAAAACTTGGAAGCAACCAAGATGCATTTCAGTAGGTGAATGGATAAACTGTGGTACCTCCAGACAATGGAATATTATTCAGCATTAAAAAGAAATGAGCTATCAAATCATGAAAAGACATGGAGGAACCTTAAATGCATATTACTAAGTGAAAAGAAGCCGTATCAGAAAAGGCAACATACTACGGTTCCAAATATATGACATTCTGGAAAAGGTAAAATTATGAAGACAATAAAATTATCAGGTTCCCAGAGGTTGGGGATGAAGGGAGAGATAAATGGGTAAAACACAAAGAATTCCTAGGGCAGTGAAAATACTCTGTATGATATTATAAAGATGGATATGTGTCATTATACATTTGTCTAAACTCATAGAATGTACACCAAGAGTGAACCATAATGTAAACTACAGACTTTGGGTAATAATGATGTGTCAGTATAGGTTCACAGTTTTAACAAATGTACCGCCCTGGCAGGGCATGTTATTAAGGAGGGAGGCTATGCATGTGTGGGTTGAGAGGGTATATGAGAAATCTCTGTACCTTCCCCTCAATTCTCCTGTCAACTTAAAACTGCTCTAAAAAAATAAAATCTTAATTAAAAAAAAAAAGAACATGCAGTTTTATGTATATGTAAAATTGGGGGTAGGGCAGGGTTGTCATAATTTTCAGATTCATGAAGAGGTTCATGTCCCCCTAAATCTAAATCTATTACTATATGTTCATTATTATCTGTGAGGCACTACACAAAAATATGTATAAAAATATGGCTTAACATAGGGATGGCAGTATATGATAGGAAAGAGGATTGACTCTGGAGTCTGGTAAGTCTTGGGTTCAAATCCTGAATTCATCATTTATCGACTACAACCTTGTACATATTATCTTACCTATCAGCCTCAGTTTTCTTATCTAAAAAGGAGTTTGCATATCTACTTCATGAGGTTAGGTAAAATAAAAATTATGTGAAACATCCATTATAGTGCCTGGAATATACGCTAAGTATTGCGCTGGCCAAAAAGTTCATTTGGGTCTTATGGAAAAACCCGAATGAACTTTTTGGCCAACCCAATATTTCAATAAATTGTAGGCATCATTATTATATTCTAATGTTTCCAACAAAATTAACTTCCATTGACAAAATACAATCCTAAACAAAGTACAACTAAATTACAAAGTGTAAATTAACAAAAAAACAGATTATTCATGTATATGTGGAAATTATATTCCAGGATCTTACTTTTTCTAACAGCTAATACTGCTGTGTAGGAATAATTACAACCTGCTCCTCCAAGTATGGATTTATCAGTTCAACGAAAGTACCAAGTACCCACAGTATACACAGTCTATGGAAAAATAATTTATCAAAAATATAAATAAGTTACTCTTATTTACACCCCCAGGATTACAATGAACAATGTATGTTTTTTTTAACCAATGTTCCTCACATCACTTAGCTGCCTGTTGCAGAGTGGTGTGGCTGCGTTGGTATTCTGCTTATTCCCTGCCTTTAAAGCTGCATCTCTTCTTGCTTGCTCAAGCAGAACTCTTGCTCTTTCTTTGAGTTCTTCTTGTCTGGATAACATTCGATGCTTAAAAACAAAGATACAGAATTAGAAGCCAAAACAAACAAACAAAACCCCCAAAAAACCATGTAATCCATTTTTGTAAACTAATCAATAGCTATACAATTCGTCAAAATAACAGTGGTCAGGAATAAGATTGTAGTTTTATAAGATTACCTATAGAAAATATTAATGTTGACTAGAAACTGTGGAATGAATACATATATCTTGACTAAAAGGAACTATACCTTTACTGGCTAAAACTGGGTTAAATTTAATTACATTTTCATTAGAACATAGTCTCATAAGGTATAAAGTCCATACACATATTATATACATTCTTCAAATTTGCTAATCACAGTATAATCTGGCAAAGACATTTTTTCAAGTTCGTAGTTTTATTTTTATAGTTGTATAGAATTGATAACAAGGTGTCTTCCAAATCTGCATTTTGAAAGATTTTAATTATCTGTGGTAACAACTCTTTAAATTCTTGACAATTTAACGTTTATAGAAAATTCAAAGCTATAGTATTTTATTTAAAGAAAAATAGTACTGTTTTTCTCTATGGCTCACTTTCCTTACAACAATTAAACATTAGAATTAGAACAGTATTTTCTTGGATTAATTTGTAATCTTACAATATATTTTTGGAGAAAAACAGGTAGAACCTCAATGGAAATCAGCTCTTAAACGGTGGCATTAATCCAAAGCACAAATATTCATACTGTGTATAGTTCAAATTCCTTTTCTCTACTAAAGTAGCCAACTTCTGACTTTAGATGGCTATGACTATGACTTTAATACTTAAGTTCTTTTAATTCCTTTTCTTTGCATAGTTTTGGTTCAGTCATAATTATCATTCATGGTCAAGGAAGAGGTAATAAACAGCAACCTATTACTTTATTTGGTAATAATGTGAAACTTAAAAAATTTAGTACATCAAAAAAAAATTTAGTACATCATTTTTGGGTCTCTTTGTGACCTTTATATTTTGATACAGCAAATTTTAAACTTTTTTCTGTAATTTTAGACAAAGATTTTTCTTGAAGTCTACAATTCAGTGATTTTTTTTAGTATATTCACAAGTTTGTGAACCATCAACACTAACTAATTCCAGAACATTTTCATCACCCAAGGTTTTAAGAGGATTAAACAAAAATTCTTAACTTAATAGATACAATTGAAATGTATAAGCGATAATGAAAGATTTTTAGCTCATACTGATAGGACATAATAGAACAGAGTTCATAACTGCATTTGAACTGGTTACAAATCAACGTATTCTCAAAAAACAGACAAAATTAATTAAATGAACGCTGAATTGGCAGTCAAGACTGTTAATCCTTCTTCCACTAATAATAAGCAATGCAACATTGAACAGGTCACTTAAAACCATTACATGATATTTAAGAACTCTGAAGTCAGACAGACCTAGTTCCATTACTTGAGTAACTTGTGAGCAAGCTGCTCAATCTCTTTAAGCCTCAGTTTCCTTATTTATAATATGGGGATAAAAATAGATCAACTCTCATAAAGATATTGTAAAGATTAAGTGAAAGAGAGTAACGTAGTGAGCACCAGATAAATGTTAACTATTAATATATTTTTAAAAATCTCTCAATTTCCTCATTTTTTAAATGAAGGGAGATCATCTTTAAAATCCCACTCACTGGGAAGCAGCCGCATAGCACAGGGAGATCAGCTTGGTGCTTTGTGACCACCTAGAGGGGTGGGGTAGGGAGGGTGGGAGGGAGACGCAAGAGGGAGGAGATATGGGGATATGTGTATATGTATAGCTGATTCACTTTGTTATAAAGCAGAAACTAACACACCATTGTAAAGCAATTATACTCCAATAAAGATGTTAAAAAAAAAATCCCACTCACTGTAAACTTTTCAAATACTTAGAGTAGATCATCTTAAAGTTCCCACTAGCTCTAAATTCTGTGATTATACAGTCCTTTAGGGATTCCAATCAGCTACACAGACAGTGAAAAACTGCTTTGGTCTTAAGAGTACATAAACACAAAATTTTTTTCTGATTAAAATGCAATTCATATTCATCATAGAAATTTTAGAAAATATATAAAAGTAAAAAGAAGAAAAATAAAAGCATGACCCTCCTTGATTTCAAACTATATCACTATTACAAAGCTATAATATATATGCCAGTATGATACTGGCATAAAAACAGACACATAGATCAATGGAACAGAACAGAGAGCCCAGAAACAAACCCATACATATATGGTCAATTAATTTACAACAAAGGAGTAAAAAAATATACAATGGAAAATGGTGTTGGGCAAACTGTATAGCCACATGCATTGTAATATTATCTACCTACAAAAAAGGATTAAATCTTGCCACTTGTGACAACATAGATGGATCCTGAGGGCATTATGCTAAAAGAAATGAGTCAGAGAAAGATACCCTATGATCTCACTTATATGTGGAATCTAAAAAACAACCCGTCCCGCCCCCACAAAAAAAAAATCCCTGAAACCAAGCTCACAGATACAGGGAACAGATTGGTGTTTGCTGGAGGCTGGGGGTGGGCTAAATGAGTAAAGGGGTCAAAATGAGTATGTCATGGGAATATAACATACAACATGGTAAATATAGTTAATAACACTGTATTGCATATTTGAAGGTTGCTAAGAGAGTAGATCTCCAAAGTTCTTATCACAAGGAAAATAAAAACTTTTGCAACTGTGTATGGTAACTGATATTAACTTGGCTTATTGTGGTGAACATTTTACAATAGATACAAATATTGAATCATTATGTTGTACACCTGAAAATAATACAATACATGAATTACAACTCAATTTTAAAAAAAGAAATATTTTTTAAAAATTAGCAATCCCGGCACCCAGGGATAATCATTGTAGAATCATGCTTTTTTCCACTTAATAGTCTAAATATTATGAGCATTTTCTCATATCCTTAAATATTTCTTTGAAAACATGATTTTAAACTGTCTACCTAGCATTCTATTAATATGAACATGTCATACTTTAACTTGTCTTATATTATTGGATATTTAGGCTGTTTATAATTTTTTACTATCATAAACAATGCTTTTGTGAACATCTTTATATGTAAATTATTGTATACAGTTCTTATTATCTCCTTAGGAAAAAGTCCTGGAGAATCTAATGGGGTAAACACTGTTAAGGGACTTAATGTAATTGTTGATTATTTTACATCTGGGCTATAATTATTTTTAGTGCTGTTATGGCCAAAACCAAAGAGATATTGTGAGCATAAAGTTCAGGGGCACAGACTTTGAAGTCAGACAAGGCTGGTTTTGAATTCAAACTTTTAACATTTATTATATGACCTTAAGGCAACTCTGTAGATCTTGGTTCTCCCATATATGTATAACAGGCACCAACCACTCACCTCATGGGTTGTAAAGTCTGAGATATGTGTAAGATATATAATGGTCATCACATGTATCAGCCACTCAAATGGGCAACATTCTGACTTGTTAAGCCTATACAGTCACATTAAATTATCAAATTTCCTCTAATCAGAGGCTATTAATTATTAGACTCACTATTATTTTATGAGTTTCTAAGAAAGAACACTGTCAGTTAAACTCTAACATATTATTATAAGTAACATCTTGATTTCAGAAAAGTTAAAATGTAAAAAATGTATGTCTTAGAATCAATAAAATACAGTATACAAAAGAAAAACAAAATTTAGCTACAATATAAAACTTATCAAGTATTAACACCTATACTACAATTTTCGGTACCAGGCAATGAACACTTCTGCCAAAAATTTTAAAAAATTTACCCTAAGCAAAATTCTAACCAGTAAACCAATTGCCAACAAATAAACATATATGGAGTTGTAAATAGATGCTCCTTCTATCATCCTGTGGATTTACTGTACATCACTTAAATCACCTGAACAGAATCACAGCACGACAGAGTTTTAGAGTTTAAAGGGCTCTCAGAGATTATTTCATTTAACATACTTAGAAAATAAGATTTAAAGAATTTAAATGGCTAGTTAACATGTCACACTGGTAATTACTGGAGCCAAGATGAGAGCCAAGATAAGAATCCCGGTTTACTGAGTCATAATTCAGAGCATTTTTAAACACTAATCAATTTCCAGATTTAACTAAACATTTTTACCTTAAAAATCTGGTTTACGAGAAAAATCTGTATTGATATTCAAATTTAGGCTCACCAAATTCTGCAAATGTCAGTCACTATATGTTTAATGATTATCTACTCTGTAGGGACACTATGATACTCTGAAAGTTTAGGTACTTAGAACATTTGATTTGAGATTTCTGATTAGGAGAACAGGGGCTTGCTTTGTTAGCTATTATATTTCTTTGATTCTAAGATGCACATTTTAATACCTCTGAAAACAAAATTGATGACATTTTATATCTCTGTCATATAGGTGGTAGTTAAGACATAGTCATCAGTACCTACACATGCATGTGCTTGATAATTCTGGTGGCAAGACTATAATTCCTTGATGTTTCATTTAACAACCCCTTGAGTACTATTTGAGAATGCAACAGAACTCCAGGTTATTGTCTGAAAATCTTTTGTTAGGACCTACCAGAAAGGTTAAGAAAGTGCTATTGGGACTTCCCTGGTGGCGCAATGGTTAAGAATCCGCCTGTCAATGCCAGGGACACGGGTTCAAGCCCTGGTCCAGAAAGATCCCACATGCCGCGGGGCAACTAAGCCATGCACCACAACTACTGAGCCTGTGAGCCACAACTACTGAGCCCACATGCCACAACTACTGAAGCCCATGTGCCTAGAGCCCATGCTCTGCAACGAGAAGCCACTGCAATGAGAAGCCCACGCATCACAATGAAGAGTAGCCCCCACTCACCGCAACTAGAGAAAGCCTGCATGCAGCACCAAAAACCCAACACAGCCAAAAATAATTTTAAAAAAAATTAAAAGAAAGTGCCATTATCAGTGAGTATTACTGAGAAGAAAATCTGAGAGACAACTGTGAAGAAATGCTGTAATTCAGAGGTTCTCAACCTTTCTGGTCTCAGAATCCCTTTATATGCTTAAAAATTGAGGATCCCCAAAAGCTTTAGCTTATGTGGGCTACATCTATAGATATTTGTCATTTTGGAAATTAAATGGAAAAAATTTTTTTAATATTTACTTATTCATTCCTTTAAAATAGCTATAATAAACCCATTAGATGTTAACATATTCTAATAAAAATAACTACACTAAAAAACAAAACTGAGAAGAACAGCACTATTTTACATTTTTTGCAAATCAATCTTTAATATCTGCCTTAATTGAGGGCAGCTATATACTCATATCTACTTCTGTATTCAGTCTCTTGAGATATCACAAACCATGTAGCCTCCAGAAAACACCATTGTACACTTGTGACAGAATGAAAGTGCAAAAGGTAAATAAAGTTCTAGTATTGTTATGAAAATAGTTTCAACTTTGGGGACTCTCGGAAAGAGTCCTGGAGAGCCTGAGAGGTCCCCAGATCATACTTTGAGAACCACTGTTGTAACATCAGGCTTTTGATGGCATAGAGGACAATATTATGTGGAAAAACAGGAACACCGACAACTCTATATCACAAAGTGATTCATAAGAGTTAGAGTCTAAACTCTAATTCTAAATTGATTATACCTTAACCAATTTATTTTGCTAAAAAATTCCTTTTTATGTATACATAAGAGCATTATATGATTAAAAAATCCATGCCTAAATAAGACTAAAAGAACTCTTTCACTAGGTATAAAATAAAAATTCTATGTGATAAGAAAACCATGTATCATAATTTATTGGCAGTGTTTTTCTTTCTTTGTTGTACATAAAATAATGGTATATCTTATCACTGATGGCACCATAGATTCAATTAAATCCATGCCATATTCCCCACATGGGGAGAAATTTCGATGTTACTGGGATTTTTAACCACAAATAATGATGGGACTAAAATTACCAATTGCAATGCAACTAAAATATTTGAAGAAAATGCTGTAAATGGGAAATATTTTAATTTGGCATTATACATTTCCAGAATGATATGCTTACAAAATGGAATACTGAAATAGCTTTGACTTATTCTGTAAAATATTTTTATAGGTTAATAACATTTTGATTTGAAAAGTTGACATTCTTTATTCTTCAATCTTGAAATTGGGATTTATTCATAGGCTTAAAATATTATAAACTTTAAATGAAGAGCAGGTATATTTCAGGTTTTTCTAAAATGGGAAATTATACTTCACCTTTAATCATTTGTAAAGTAGTCTATGAATACAAAAAGAAACAACAAAAAAGAATAACTATTTACTACATATATGTATTCATCATTCTAACTCACTTACCTGGACTGTTTTTGCAGAATGATTTGCATGATTTAAGATGGTTCTATCAGCATCTGAATCAGACTCTGTCTGCCTCAGGGAATTACGTTTTTTCTTGGCAAGGTCTGCATCTCTATTGTACGAATATCCAAGTTTAGAAGTGGGAGATAAACTTGTTTTTTTCACAGGTGATTCAGGATCTGATCTGCATTCTAAGGGTCTGGAATTCTCTAATTTTTCTTGCTCCAAGTTACTACTGATGTCTATATCCTGAAGCTTTTGCTCATCGGTCTCCTCACAAATAAAGGGTGGAGACACATCCTTCTTCTTATCACTATTGTATAAGTCACTTAATTCTAAAGTCTCTGTTTTCAATAGTCTCTTCTTGCCTAACAAAACTTGTGCATGGTTTGAATCTGTACTGTAACATATTCCAGGGTCATCGGATCCTGAAGTCCTTCCAGAGCTCTGCTGGGACTTTTGGGGTTCTGTGTCACTTTTAGTCCTGCGACAGTAAGGGGAGGCTGTGCTTGGACTGAGATGATCATCAGGAGTCTGGTGTTCACTTTCTGACTCTCCAACCCCACTATCATTTACAAATACAGAGTCATCCTGGGATAAGAAGTCTACCCCTCCGCTGGTAGGCTGCTGCAGTTGAGGCTCCCGTTTCAGATCACTAAGCTCTGCATAGAATTTTTCCTGATCAACAGAACTATTTGTATCTGTTTCATAGTTTCCAACTTTATATGTGCTTTTACTGCTATTTTCTTCTATTTGAACAACATTTAACTCTTGCCCACTGAAATGTGCCCTAATTTGATAGAGATAGGTCATAACAGTCAGTTTGTCAGGAATTGCTAATAAAACCATATCAGAAGGTTCCAATAACCGGGAAATTCCTATGCTGGCAAATCCATCATATGCCTTCAGAGGAAAGAAAAACAGAAGATATATTGAAGAGTTCCGACAATCCATACATTTTAACTTTTTTAAAGAAACTTAAAACATCATCACATTTTAAAAACAGCAAAATAACAGATGTTAACTAGACTTACTGTGGTGAGCATTTCACAATGTATACAAATATCAAATCATTATGTTGTACACTTGAGACTGAGGTACTGTTATATGGCAATTACACCTCAAAAAAGAGTTAAAAATAAAACACAATTCAGTTACCATTTTAAAAAAACAAGCAAAATTTTACTGGCTTTTTGTTGCTATTGGAGGGTACATTATGTTACTGACATTATGCCACTGACATTATGCCACATGAACAGAGCAACATTCCAAGTTGGAAATTTGTAAAAGTTTGGTAGATCCAAGAGTAAAACATTTTTATTAGTTAATAACAATTGAAATGTTCTTCTCCAATAAAGAAAACAAGCAAAAATGAGAGTTAAAACAAACAAAAAAACTTAGAATAGACTTTTGTGATAAAGAACTAGGATATAAAGAAATAATAATTCATCTGGAGCTTTATTGTTCCTATTAACCCCTCTTTTCAGTGGTCATGTAATTGCAGTGATTTGTGAAGATAAAGTACAGGTAGATATCCCAAAAGAACTAACTCCTAGATTGCCTGGTATAAAATATAAGTAAGTGCTACTTAAGTCTAGAAACATAGAAACATTTTTAAAACACCCAATTAAGATTGATTTTCATAATGAGAAGAGTGACTTCATTTTCACTTCATCCATTTTGGAAAGAAGGAAATGTTTTGAGTAGTACAACCTAGTTTAGAATGTGAGGCTGCATTGTATAACTTTGTTAGCCTTTAAATGACTGTGGCACATCAGGTTTTTCTAGTTTTGAAGAATCAAAGCTGTTTCTCAATTTACAATTAATTATTACTATCCTGAACTAACCCTTGAAAACAGCATTGTGTTGCTAGGAAGCACTAAAAATATGGCTAAACATTTAGATATACTCTTGGAAAAACTAAGGGCCCTCTAGTTATATTCTTGCTTTGGGATATAAAATGTCTCATCTTTGTAACAACCCAGATATAGGATCATAACTCAAAGTTTTTCTAAAAAGAAAGTTTAGGAAATTATGTAACAATTCAGAAGGAATCAGTCTTTTGCATATACATGTTACAGTGCATTTCTACCTTTGAATTTAATTCTTGTATTCTTCCTGTAGTTTAATAAATGTTATGGAATAAGAAAGAAAGTGAAAAATAAATTGTGATATTAAAACCTCTTCAATTTTCACAGCACTATGCTTTATAGTATAGGTACCTCAAAATATTTACTTGAGAGAATGGCTCAGTTGGTGTGCATGTTTGGGCCTGTTTGTTATTTTACATGTTTTAGGAAAATTAAAGTCATTTTCTTCCTCATGAGTCCTGACAACTTGATTGACAGACATCAATTGTAGACCATCAGGAAAAGCACCACAGGCAGTATTCTAAACATTTCCCAATTATCTAAAACACTGACATATTGGTTAAGATCAGATGTCACAGGTAAATACCATTTTTATTCAGCACTTTTTACAGACCTGGGAAAATGATTAGCTTACTTGTGGGGAATCACCTGCTGGTATTTTGTTTCATGTAGCAATTCATTTTATGCACACTAATTGCACTAAAAGAAATTTAAAAACAAACCAGATTTCTTGTAAGTGAGGTCAAGACTTTATAAAGGCATTTTCCCATAGGTTAACCTCTTCTGCGATAGTCAATTACCTACTGTCTTTTTAGCTGCGTGTGGAGAAAAAAGAGGTCTTTAAAAGAAAATAGTCTTATTCATTGCTAGATGTTATTTAATTGGTAAGGAGTCACTGCCAGTTATGTTATGCATCTGCATGGAACTTAAGACACAGGCATTGTTTCTTGTACTGTTTTAAGTCCAATTAAGAGCAGATGGGGTTACCCGGAAGAACTGTGTAAAGCCAGAAATAAGTCTGTAGGTAGCAAATGATACTCAATGTAGATATCAGGTAAGAAGTTGTGGGACTTCCCTGGTAGTCCAGTGGTTAACGCTCCATGCTCCCAATGCAGGGGCCTAGGTTTGGTCTCTGGTCAGGGAACTAGATTCTGCATGCCACAACTAAAGATCCCACGTGCCTCAATTAAGACCCAGAACAGCCAAATAAATAAATAAATGTTAAAAAAAAAAAGAAGTTGCAAAGTGACGAAAAGGAAAGTATAACAACAATTATGTATTGACTTGTGCAATGAATGGGATCATCTAAATTAAAATCCTTTCAAAAAGCTATAATTGGGACTTCCCTGGTGGCGCAGTGGTTAAGAATCCACCTGCCAATGCAGGGGACACGAGTTCGAGCCCTGGTCCGGGAAGATTCCACATGCTGCAGAGTAACTAAGCCCATGCGCCACAACTACTGAGCCTGCACTCTAGAGCCCGTGAGCCACAACTACTGAAGCCCATGTACCACAACTACTGAAGCCCGTGTGCCTAGAGCCCAGGCTCTGCAACAAGAGAAGCCACCACAATAAGTCCATGCACCACAACGAAGAGTAGTCCCTGCTGGCCACAACTAGAGAAGGCCCGCATGCACCAACGAAGACCCAAGGCAGCCAGAAATAAATAAGTAAATTTATTAAAAAAAAGCTAGGGCTCGCCTGGTGGCACAGTGGTTGAGAGTCCATCTGCCGATGCAGGGGACATGGGTTCGTGCCCTGGTCTGGGAAGATCCCACATACCGCGGAGCGGCTGGGCCTGTGAGCCACGGCCGCTGAGCCTGCGCGTCCGGAGCCTGTGCTCCGCAATGGGAGAGGCCACAACAGTGAGAGGTCCACGTACCGCAAAAAAAAAAAAAAAGCTATAATCATCTGCCCTTTAAGATTTAATTGAGAAAAAATTTTAATGAGATATATTTCTCTTTGTAATAATATATAAATCCAAGGTATGTTCATCATTATTAAATTTCTGAAGAAAATAATGTAAAGAAGTATAACTTAAGCCCTAATGAGATTCCTCACACTCTTTAAAAATATATAGCTAGGTGAAATAAAAAATGTTTGCTTTTCAAAATTTTAAACAGTAACTTGAAAGCTTCACTTTATAAAAAATAATAATGGTTTATTTTCTAATGCTCTTGTCTGCATTTAAATTTGCTTATTCAAATGCAAGAAAATGCAGGTAAAGAACTGTCATATCTAAAGATACAGTTGTCTCTTGGTATCCATGGGGGACTAATTCCAACACCCCCTGCAGATATCAAATCTGGGGATGCTCAAGTCCCTTATGTAAAATGGTAGAATACAGCCAGCCCTCTGTATCTGTGGGTTCCACATCCATGGACACAGAGGGCCAACTGTATAACTTAATTGACGAAAAATAAGGCATTTTGCTTTGACAGACACAGGCTCTTCAAAATCATACAAGAAATAATTCAAGAGAATGTCTTATTTTGAAGCATGATTTCTATAAAGAAAATTATACTGATTTTTAAAGATTATCTTTTCTAATAGCATATTTCAATTAAAAAAACTGACTGCTTTTAAATGTTTTTCTCTGGAGCCAGCATCATGCATTTGCAAAGAAACAAGAATTCTTTAATGGAAATATAAATTTTTGGTTTTAGAGAGCAATAAAAGTAAAAACAAAAGTTGATTTAAATTCTCATCTGTTAATTGAACTTTTATCAAGGTTCCCTTTATAGTCTTTTTCTCACTGGTGGTTTTAACTATTTAAAGTAAATTAAAAACTTTAGCCTAGACTAGAGGTTATTAATGACTTTGGCCCATGAATTCTTTTGGCAATGAACCCCTTCTCAGAATAATGTTATGATGTGTATAAAATACATATGATTACTCTTTTGACAAAATTCAGCACACAGTTTTGATAAAAACTCTCCAGAAAGTGCACCTAGAGGGAACCTACCTCAACATAATAAAGGCAATATATGACAAAGCTACACCTAACATCATACTCAATGGTGAAAAGCTGAAAGCATGTCCTCTAAGATCAGGAACAAGACAAGGAGGTCCACTCTTGCCACTTTTATTCAACATAGTTTTGGAAGTCCTAGCTACAGCAATCAGAGAAGAAAAATAAATAAAAGGAATCCAAATTGGAAAAGAAGAAGTTAAACTGTCACTGTTTGCAGATGACATGATACCATACACAGAAGATCCTAAAGATGCTACCAGAAAACTACTAGAGCGCATCAATGAATATGGTAAAGTTGCAGGTTACAAAATTAATACACAGAAATCTGTTGCATTTCTATACACTAACAACAAAAGATCAGAAAGAGAAATTCAAGAAACAATCCCATTTACCATCCCATCAAAAAGAATAAATTACCTAGGAATAAACCTACCTAAGGAGACAAGAGACCTGTACTCTGAAAACTGTAAGACTCTGATGAAAGAAATCGAAGAAGGCACTAACAGATGGAAAGATATACCATGTTCATGGATTGGAAGAATCAATATTGTCAAAATGACTGTACTACCCAAGGCAATCTACAGATTCAATGCAATCCTTAACAAATTACCAATGGCATTTTTCACAGAACTAGAACAAAAAATCTTAAACTTTGTATGGAGACACAAAAGACCCCAAATAGCCAAAGCAATATTGAGAAAGAAAAACGGAGCTGGAGGAGTCAGGCTGACTTCAGACTATACTACAAAGCTACAGTCATCAAAACAGTATGGTACTGGCACAAAAACAGAAATATAGATAAGTGGAACAGGACAGAAAGCCCAGAAATAAACCCACGCACCTATGGTCAATTAATCTACGACAAATGAGGCAAGACTACACAAGGTGGAAAGACAGTCTCTTCAACAAATAGTGCTGGGAAAACTGGACAGCTACATGTAAAAAAATAAGCTCAAAATGGATTAAAGACCTAGATGTGAGACTGGACACTATAAATCTCCTAGAGGAACACATAGGCAGAACACTCTCTAACATAAATTGCATCAATATCTTTTTCGATCTGTCTCCCAGAATAATGGAAATAAAAACAAAAATAAACAAATGGGACCTAATTAAACTCAAAAGCTTTTGCACATCAAAGGAAACCATAACCAAAATGAAAAGACAACCCACAGATTAGGAGAAAATATTTGCAAATGATGTGACCAACAAGTCTCCAAAATTTAAAAACAGCCCATGAGGCTTCATATTATCAAAACAAACAACTGAATCAAAAAATGGGCAGAAGACATAAATAGACATTTCACCAAAGACATACAGATGGCCCAGAGGCACAGGAAAAGATGTTCAACATTGCTAATTATTAGAGAAATGCAAATCAAAACTACAATGAGATATCACCTCACACCAGTCAAAACGGCTATCATCAAAAAATCCACAAATGATAAAATCTGGAGAGGATGTGGAGAGAAGGGAACCCTCCTACACTGCTGGTGGGGATGTAAATTGGTACAGCCACTATGGAGAACAGTATGGAAGTTCCTTAAAAAACTAAAAATAGAGCTACCATATGACCCTGCAATCCCACTCCTGGGCATATATCCAGAGAAAAACATGGTCCGAAAGAATACATGCACCCCAGTGTTCATTGTAGCACTGTTTACAATAGCTGAGACATGGAAGCAACCTTTATCTATTCCATCGACAAAGGAATGGATAAAGAAGATGTGGTATATATATACAATGGAATATTACTGAGCCATTAAAAAGAATGAAATAATGCCATTTGCAGCAACATGGATGGACCTAGAGATTGTCATACTGAGTGAAGTAAGTCAGACAGAGAAAGAGAAATATCATATGATATCCCTTATATGGGAATCTTAAAAGAAATGATACAAATGAACTTATTTACATAACGGAAACAGACTCACAGACTTAGAGAATGAATTTATGGTTACCAGCGGGGAAGGATGAGGGGAAGGGATAGTTAGGGAGTTGGGGAACAACATGTACACACTGCTATATTTAAAATGGATAACCAACAAGGACCTATTGTATAGTACAGGGAACTCTGCTCAATGTTATGTGGCAGCCTGGATGGGAGGGGAGTTTGGGGGAGAATGGATACATGTGTATGTATGTATGGTTGAGCCCCTCTGCTGTGCACCTGAAACTATCACAACATTGTTAATCGGCTATACTCCAATATAAAATAAAAAGTTAAAAAAATACATATGGTGCTTCCCTGGTGGCGCAGTGGTTGAGAGTCCACCTGCCGATGCAGGGGACATGGGTTCGTGCCCTGGTCCAGGAACATCCCACATGCCGTGGAGCGGCTGGGCCCGTGAGCCATGGCCGCTGAGCCTGCGCGTCTGGAGCCTGTGCTTCGCAGCAGGAGAGGCCACAACAGTGAGAGGCCCGCATACCGAAAAAAAACAAAAAAACCCCCCAAAAAACCCCATATGATTACACAAGAAACCAATTATTGAAAAATAAGTATTTGAAAATATTAGGAAAATGGAATTTGAGAAACAAATGTGCTTCTTATGGATGTACAAACTGCTATAATTATGAAGAAGTGATGAGCTTAAAAGGTAGCGTAGATATTTGCAACTGTAAAGTGATATGAAAATATCTGAGATTCTAAAGGTGAAAAAGTCTCAGGCATGGCTAATACTACAGTGGTTTGTTGTTTAAATTGATAATTGAAGAAAATGCTAAATTTCAGTTAAAGAAATGAGAAAATAATTTTTTTTTTCCCTAGCCATGATCAAGGATCCCCTGAATTCTATCCATAGCTCCCAGGTTAAGAACTCTTGCTCTAAGACAACACTTTTCAGTTGAAGAATTCAATTCAGCAGGAAAAAAAGCATTAAATGAGTACCTGCTGTATGCTGAGATAGGTGCTTCCTCCTTTTTTATGTTGTGGTGCACACAGAAAATTGTAATATCGTGCTGCATTTGGGGGTACATAGTTAAGTCAGCCTGCAGCCACAGTCAGCTGGCCCAGAGAGCTCTAGCAGCTCAGGCCTGTGCAGCTACCCTGAGGACTGAAAGGATCAGTATCTTCCCCACACCAATTGGGAAGCTCTGACCTCAGTACATTAATTAATTATGTGGAAAAAAAACTGCACAGTTTACCAGAAAAAGGGGGAAAAAAGGGGGAAAAAAAGAAAAAAAAAAAAAAGAACCAATGTTCAATCTTTTTGCCTCTGGGAACATATGGATTTTTTTTTGCATACCCATCAGGCCCCTGCTTTCATCCCCTCCCAACAGGTTTTTCTAAACTCATGGCACAACAGTTTGGATTGCACTTTTTAAAAGCTAAATCTTGCTAAGAGCTAAATAAAAGCAACATGCTTTAACAAACATTTAACAGTTTATGAAGTTCATACATATTATTATAATCTGATGCCAGTCTGGCACTTGTGATTTTTAAAGGCCATGACAAACTAGAGTAAACCATGCATCCTACTGGAACTTTAGGAAACAGACTACCTTCTGTGAGCTATAGTTAGGACCTCACAAAACAACCTCACTTTCCCCAAATTAATAAATGCCTGAGGAGAAGCCAAAATTGACACTATGTATTTTTTTTCTTTGGCAATTCTTACCTTTTTGTTGTTCTCTTTAATGTCTTGAGGATTCAGAGACTTGTAGTCACTGAGGGAGAAAATGGCACAGTAGGTACATACAGTAATTGATAAAAACAGCTGTTTTTAAAACAAACTGAATCTTAAAATTTGACATTCAATAATACCAAAGAGTAACTAGCAATTTCACAGCAATTCTATCAACAAAACTAATAGTGTGGAAAATTAAGGAAATAAATAAATTAATTAATTAATTAATAAATAACAGTGATTACAAGTTCCAATGCCTGAAGCTTTCCATCTAAAAGAGAAGTTAAGGTAGGGGACCAGAGACTAGCCTGGACAACCAAATTCACCATGAGGTAACCCCTTGTTGTCAATGTATAAAGAGATACAGGCTTATCTGTCTCATCTCATTTTAACACTAACACAATTTTCATAATAATTTGAAGTCAGTTTTTTGTACGAGATTAAGGAAAAAAATATGCTCTTTTAAAACAGAAAAGATTGTTTTTAGGCATCAAGAAGGAACAACTTTTCTTTCTGGGATATACTTCTTCTCCCAAAAAGCAAGAGTATGGGTGATAAAAAAAAAAATCAAGTATTTCAGGACATGTGCTAAGAAATTATTTTATGGTTTGTTTCTTTTTTTTATAAAACTTTATTATTTACAAAATATTTATAGGAATGGAAAGTGTTTCTACTTACATTAAATCTGGTCTAAAGTGGTGTAATATTGCACAAAAAGATAAACCATTTCTCCACGATGTAGTAAAATTGGTGATTTTCACTCCCCGGTAATTTTTTGTAACTTCTTTGCACCATACAAGCAATGACTGACTAGCATTTGGCTTTCGTCCCAAAACAGGACTTGGTATAGGACTCGGCTAAAAAAAATGAAAAGAGGAAAACATTAAAATAATTTAATGGAAGTTGAAAATTAACATTAATTGACCTAACTGGATCACTTGAACACTTTGATGTCAGTTTAGGTACTTCAAAACTGTCACTTCAAGACAACTGTAACCTCTAAGAAAGGAGACATGAATCTTAAGTTATTATCTTCAGTTTAAGCCTATGGCGTCTGCTTGACAAAGATATACATATGCAAGATTTTAATGTTATACATAAGAACAGGCCAAGAGCTACATTAATGGAAACATTAAAGTATTTAAATACTTAAGGCTGAATATCTATATAACTCTCACATACTAAAAAAATCTTCCCCAAATGCAATCATGTACAAATATAGTTTCTTTTTGAGTATATTAAAAAGAATGTATTTTGAAGTCTAACTGTAGCACAAATTGTTAGTGGTGAAGAGGTCAAAATAATAGTTTTTAAAAATACAGTAATTGGGAATTCCCTGGTGGTCCAGTGGTTAGGACTCGGTGCTTTCATTGCAGGGGCCCAGGTTCATTCCCTGGTTGGGGCACTAAGATCCCGCAGGCCGCGAGGTGCGACCAAAAAATATATATACATACAGTAATCATACACATTTTAGTGCAATGATAACCATATTCAAACATACTTCTTATATAAATTTAATTCTGGCAAAACAGATTTAGTTATTAGCGACAGTCAGGTGTTGGTAGTAATAGCACACATCAGTATATAATTTGGATTTGCTCCAAATATCTTCTAATTATTGATGGCTACTTTTGGATATTATTAGGTTAGCTAGGTGTGTGGGTGTAGGGGGATGTGTGTTTTAAATCTAAAGCATTTACTTGATTTTTCCCCTTGTTCATATACTTAAAACAACAATGATAACAACAAAACAAAGACTCATAATAAGATTTTTATCCTAAACTTTTGTTATTCTTAAAACCATGTCATTTTCTTTTACTGAATAACAATCACATTTTGTGATGGTAACTTTAGAGATTGATATAATTGAAAACTATAAAAAAAACTACTAAAAGTTTCTAGACTTTAAATATTGCTATCAATTAAGAGTGCTGTCTATAGACATAAATAGAAGCCCTCTAAAATAAGGTGAAAGGAGAACAATTATTTACCCCTAATATCATTTGAGTTTAACAAGCAAACCATTCTTGCCACACAGCTTACTTAAGAAAGACCAATGATGCCCCCATTTGACAAAAGGATGTTAGTGCCATACAATTTAAATCAACCCCACATAATTATGATTTATGTATTCACTGCTCCTGTGGGAAGACAAGTAAGAAACACCAAGAATGTAATTTCTTACTTTTTATTAACTGTCTGATTAACAAATTGTTATATAAACAACCATGAATCTAGCAAAGCGTTGTTCTTTAAATGATCACCTATACAAAGTCAATGTTGAAAAATTTCCAGGTCATAAAAATCAGCAAATTTGGGTTAGTTTTACTTCATATGAAGAAGTAGATAAAAAATAGAATCCCCAATATAGGAGGATATTTACCTTAGAATAGATGATAGCTTTTTTTTTAACATCTTTATTGGAGTATAATTGCTTTACAATGGTGTGTTAGTTTCCATTTTATAACAAAGTGAATCAGTTATACATATACACATATCCCCATATCTCTTCCCTCTTGCGTCTCCCTCCCTCCCACCCTCCCTATCCCACCCCTCTAGGGATCACCCTAGATCAGCACCGAGCTGATCTCCCTGTGCTATGCAGCTGCTTCCCACTAGCTACCTGTTTTACGTTTGGTAGTGTATATATGTCCATGCCACTGTCTCACTTTGTCCCAGCTTACCCTTCCCCCTCCCCGTATCCTCAAGTTCATTCTCCAGTAGGTCTGCGTCTTTGTTCCCGTCTTGCCCCTATGTTCTTCACGACCATTTTTGTTTTGTTTTGTAGATTTAGATTTTTAGATATATGTGTTAGCATATGGTATTTGTTTTTCTCTTTCTGACTTACTTCACTCTGTATGACAGACTCTAGGTCCATCCACCTCACTACAAATAACTCAATTTCATTTCTTTTTATGGCTGAGTAATAGTCCATTGTATGTATGTGCCACGTCTTCTTTATCCATTCATCTGTTGATGGATGCTTAGGTTGCTTCCATGTCCTGGCTATTGTAAATAGAGCTGCAATGAATATTGGGGTGCATGTGTCTTTTTGAATTATGGTTTTCTCAAGGTATATGCCCAGTAATGGGATTGCTGGGTCGTACGGTAGTTCTATTTTGTTTTTTAAGGAACCTCCATACTGTTCTCCATAGTGGCTGTATCAATTTACATTCCCACCAACCGTGCAAGAGGGTTCCCTTTTCTCCACACCCTCCCCAGCATTTATTTTTGTAGATTTTTTGATGATGGCCATTCTGACTGGTGTGAGGTGATACCTCATTGTAGTTTTGATTTGCATTTCTCTAATGATTAGTGATGTTGAGCATTCTTTCATGTGTTTGTTGGCAATCTGTATGTCTTCTTTGGAGAAATGTCTATTTAGGTCTCCTGCCCATTTTTGGATTGGGTTGTTTGTTTTTTTGATATTGAGCTGCATGAGCTGCTTGTAAATCTTGGAGATTAATCCTCTGTCAGTTGCTTCATTTGCAAATATTTTCTCCCATTCTGAGGGTTGTCTTTTTGTCTTGTTTGTTTCCTTTGCTGTGCAAGCTTCTGAGTTTCATTAGGTCCTATTTGTTTATTTTTGTTTTTATTTCCATTTCTCTAGGAGGTGGGTCAAAAACGATCTTGCTGTGATTTATGTCATAGAGTGTTCTGCCTATGTTTTCCTCTAAGAGTTTGATAGTGTCTGGCCTTACATTTAGGTCTTTAATCCATTTTGAGTTTATTTTTGTGTATGGTGTTAGGAAGTGTTCTAATTTCATTCTTTCACATGTAGCGGTCCAGTTTTCCCAGAACGACTTATTGAAGAGGCTGTCTTTTCTCCAGTGTATATTCTTGCCTCCTTTATCAAAGATAAGGTGACCATATGTGCGTGGGTTTATCTCTGGACTTTCTATATTTCTGTTTTTGTGCCAGTACCATACTGTCTTGATTACTGTAGCTTTGTAGTATAGTCTGAAGTCAGGGAGCCTGATTCCTCCATCTCCATTTTTCTTTCTCAAGATTGCTTTGGCTATTCAGGGTCTTTTGTGTTTCCACACAAATTGCAAAATTTTTTGTTCTAGTTCTGTGAAATGTGATAGCTCTTTTAACTATCAATCTAGCATGTATTAAAATGACACCCCCCCGCCCCCGGCCCTGCACTGTAAGGCATGTGGGACTTCCCCAGCCCGGGATGGAACCCATGCCCCCTGCAGTGGAAGCATGGAGTCTTAACCACTGAACCACCGGGGAAGTCCTAAAATGAACTATTAAATATGTAAAAGTGACTTTTCATAAAGGCAATCTTTTAAATAATGGAAAATCTTTTCAAAAATGTGTTTGTGACTAGTTCATTGATTCCCTGGCTCGTCCACAGAGCATTCTTCACTGCAGTTCCAGATTAAGTGAGTAGAGGGATTTGAAAGTCACAGTGAAAAGTCACTTTTAGGTAAAAAGATATTTTCAAATCCCTCTAGCCAAGGATTCAATGAACTAGGCACAAACACATTTATTTAAAAGATTGCCTTTATTAAAATGTTTTTCTATATCAAATTATACTATTAAGGTATTGATTAATTTCAAGCATGTGTAGCATGTACACAGGCCAGATAATCTGCAACTATCGTTACACCGATTAATTCTAATCATCAATAGCATGTACATAAGTAAAGTACAAATGCCATTGTCACCATGCTGTAATCTAGAGTGGCTTTCTGTACTTAAAAATTGAGAAAAACCTACCATGTCATTATGATTATGAATATATTCTTGTTTCTAAGAAGGCTCAATATGAAAAGGCTAGAAGAACTAAAGTAAACTTTGGATTTATCCTAACACAAAACCCTTGTATTAAAACATCTCACAGGGATGCTTATTGCACTGCCAGGAAAAAGAAGTCATATGTAATGGAAGAAACTGATGAAATTATAAGCCCTATAAATGATCATGTTGGTTGCAGACAAAGAAAACTGAAGTAGAACCACTGTTTGATGAATCATCCACTTCAGAAGGGCTGAGCTTTCATCCGATATTTTGCAGAGGGTAAGAAAGAAAGAAATAGTTATATCATTTCAAAACCTTCAGTATATAAATGGATGAAACTGCTTGTTTCTTGCTACAGACGGCTCCTGATTTTGTATGTGGCAGCTTCCTTGACTTCCCTATGTCTCAGCTTCCTCATCTATGAAATGGGGGATTGTAATGATACTTGTCTCACAGTGCTGTTATAGTAACAAGATCTGCCTTCCTTGCCTTCCACCCATTATGCTCATTACCACTCTCTCCCTTGATCACTCTGAACCAAACTGACTTCTTTGCTGTTCCTTGGATACCCCAGATGGGGTCCCACCTTAGTGCCTTTACACAGATTGTTCCAGTTGTACGATTAACTCCAATACAACCATCTCTATCAGGCCTATTCTGACCACCCCATCTAATAATGCAACCCATCTCTATTGCCCAGTCCCAAACCAGCACTCCTGACCTTCCCTTCCCTTACTCTGATGTTTCCATAGTATTTATAATCTTCTTATAGTCCACATACTTTATTTTGGTCATTACCAAAATATACTTATTGGCTATGTTTATTGCTTATTACCTGTCCATCCTCAGTAAATAAAAGGGCTATGAGGGCAGGGATTTTAATTTGTTTTGTTTTTATTAACCTATCCCAGAACAGTTCCTGGCATATAGTAGGTACTCAGTAAATACTGTTAAATGAATAAATGCATGCAAAACATTTAGCACAAAGTACAGCACATAGTAACCATTTGGTGAATGTTAACTGCAATTATAAATACTACCACTGATACAGTATCAGCACTTGAATTCCTATTTTTGAGGGTCTTTTGGAAATTTGAATCGCCATGAATTTCTTCAAGACAGTGGAAAATTTTTTTGCAAACCAAGCTTTAACTCAGCGGTCCCCAACCTTTTTGGCTTCAGGGACTGGTTTCCTGGAAGACAATTTCTCCGCTGACAGGGTGGGGGTAGGAGAGATGGTTCGGGAGGTAATGCGAGCGATGGGGAACAGCAGACGAAGCCTTGCTCGCTCACCGGCCGTTCACCTCCTGCCGTTATCGGTTGGGGACCCCTGCTTTAACTAGAAGATAATCTTGATACTCTATGTGCAAAATGGGGTACTTGGAATTTTTGGCAATCTTTTTTTTATGGGTTTGGTAAAAAAAAGAAACTCTGAATGACTTTGTAATTTATTGTTTTCCGAAGAAAGAAAGATACCAAAATCTTGCCATTAAGGGTAGAAACAAATTTCAAATGTTGGAACAACTATTTAAAAGTTCTTTCTTGTATTTTTGCAACGACCGGATGTATGAGAAAGCATCTCTACTTAACATGTTGGGAAAGTAAAGCACAGATATTACAGTTGTCTTTTTTATGCACTGAGAGAGGAAATATCTAAAAGCCATTCTAATTATAACTTTAGGATCAGAATAATCAGAGTCTGTTTAATTAGGTGATCCAGTTTGCTCTCAGTCAAGGCACTGTGTGGATGAAATTGCACAATCTCAGTTTAACTGAGAACTACAGTTAGATGTCAACCAACATGATTATTAAGGCAGTTTAAAGTGGTGAGAGTAGAGAGGATCTAGGACTTGAGACCACAGTTTGACTTGACAGTTCTAGGCTCTAATATAGATAATATTAAAATACTATTTCTGTTAACATAGCATACTACATGCAGTATTAAAGACAGTAAGGCCACCAAGTTATTCTTGCTAACAACAGCAACAGGATCTCTTTCAGGAAACCTAGTCAAATAACTTGTTACAAAGTTTCCTAAGTTTCAACAGTTGTAAGAAATTTCAATTCCACTTTCTTCTACTCTACTCCTCTGACTACAGTTGCTTTCTCTTTGGCTGTTTCCCCTTCTTCCACTGATACAAGCATATATTCCTCTAGGTATTGCTCTAAATAGTTTTCTCTCTCCACACTTTGAATTGATTCACTCCCAGGATTCCAACTATCACTTCCATGCAGATGATTCCCAAATATACATTTATAGTTCAAAACTATCTCAAGTTGACATTTCCAGCTGGCTGTCCTTCCTGCCACATAAAATTCAGACTCAATATGTCCCAAACCATAATTATACTTTTTCCTTATAACCTGCTTCATTTTTATTATGTTTGCAAATGATACTACAATTATATTGTCCCAATCATCTAGACTCTCTCAGAATCAGCTTTGAACTCTCTTCCTTCACCTATCATCCTTTACTAGTTAATTCACAGGCAATTTTGATTTTATTGTTGTAAAGTTTTTGCAATTTATCTTCTTTTGCCTAGGCTATTGCAAAATCTTCCAAATAGGGGCTTCCCTGGTGGTGCAGTGGTTGAGAGTCCGCCTGCCGATGCAGGGGACACGGGTTCGTGCCCCGGTCTGGGAAGATCCCACATGCCGCGGAGCGGCTGGGCCCGTGAGCCGTGGCCGTTGGGCCTGCGCGTCCGGAGCCTGTGCTCCGCAACGGGAGAGGCCACAGCAGTGAGAGCCCTGCGTACCACAAAAAAAAAAAAAAAAAAAAAATCTTCCAAATAGGTTTTCCTTCTTCCAATTCTCTTATTTGACCCATTGCCATAGCAACAGTCTTAAAGTGCAGATCAAAGTCTCTAAAGGCTCTCAAGAACATACAAAATGATGTCAAAATACTGAGCATTGAACATCAAAGCTTTTTCAATGTTTCTATTCTCTAGATGACTCATTATTCTCTAAAATCACTATGGTTTCCTGCCAGCTCCCAGCTCCCCCACTTCCAGTCTTTGATCTTACAGACTGTCACCCAACTTGGAATATCTTCTGTCCCAAGTACAGCTGCTACAATTCCACTCTACCTTCAAGGTTAAGTTCAGCTGTCATCTCCCACGTGAACTCTCTTTCCAACTCCTAGTCAGTAGGAGCACTTTTCAATTTTCCTTTGACTCTTTATGTCTCTCTTATAACATTTTTACTACAATATATTCAATTCTTCTTTCTACAAAAAGACTAACTTTTCATTAATTCTTAAAGTATATTCTGAGCACCTACTATTTCCCACATACAATGTTAAAATCTTTACATGGATTAGCTCATTTAATCTTACAACTCCTCTGAGATAGCTGTTATTCCCAATTTCAGTTGAGAAAACTGACATTATACACCTAGAAGTGGAGGAGTTAGAATCTATACCAAGGTGTTCCCATTCCAGAGCCTGTTCTCTTAAACAACATGCATTTCACACTTTGAGATAATGTAGTTTTAGGACCTCAGTAAAACCTGTAAGTTTTTTTGAGACTAGTGATTGCTTCGGTCAACTTACCTTTTTCAGAACTTAGATCACTGCCCCAGTGTATATTAAATTAATTGATTTTTAAAAAGGCAATCTAACCACTTTAAAACCTAGGAGTATTCTATTAGTAAAATCCTTTGCGCATTCTGCTGTATCTTAGATTATTGGTTGGAACTAGAACTAAGTACAGAGCAATGAGATACACACTACCATTGCTAAAGCTGCAGGACATTTTGGTCTCCCTACTACTGATTCTGGGTAGTCTTCTCCCAACCACAAATTATTGCAAATGGTTGAGGGAACTTTGGATAAATTTAACATTTGGTGAGCCCCAAGCAACAGCAGTGGTGAAAACAAGAATATTTGTATCAGTACTGTTCCTATCCTTTTTCAAAGTGTTTTCATTTAAGTAATTTCAATTTATTCTCAGAGAAAAACTGAAAGTTAGGCTTTGTTATTCTACTACTAGACAATCAGAAAGATTATTCTGTAATAAAGTCATATTGGGAGGAACTTCTGTTTACATTAAAGGAGGACTAACATCTGAACACATTTTTAAAAAGCTGAACAAAGTATTTTTTAGGGGACTTCCCTGCAGGTCCAGTGGTTAAGAATCTGTCTTGCAAAGCAGGGGACGATGGTTGGATCCTTTGTCGGGGAACTAAGATCCCACATGCCGCGGGGCAACTAAGCCCGCGTACCGCAACTACAGAGCCCACACACTACAACTAGAGAGAAGCCCGCACACCGCAACGAAGAGCCCGCCCGCACGAAAAATCCCACGTGCCGCAACTAAGACCAAATAAATAAATAAATAACAATTTTAAAAAGTACTTTTTAGACAACCTTCTAAGAAATGTCCAAGTCTAGACCTGGACAGACTAGAAAACCATAGTGAGTGAAACTCTCAGTTCTCCTTTCTTAATGGTTGATCTGGAAGAGTGAGTTAAGAGACAGAGCTACACTTTTGGTAGACTTCCAAACAGCAATATGATCCCCTCTACCCTCAAAAGTAGAAAAAATAAAATAATAAAGAGCACAAAAACATATTGTACAACACAGGGAATATAGCCAATATTTTATAACAACTATAAATGAAACATAACCTTTAAAAATTGTAAATCACTTTGTTGTACACCTAAAACTTATATAATATTGTACAGCAACTAACCGCAATAAAAAAAGATGAAAGCAAAAAATAATGAAATAGAAGGTAAACATACAATAAAAAGGATCAACAAAACCAAAAGTTGCTTCTTTGAAAAGACAAAATTGTTTAAAATTATAGTGTGACTGATCAAGAAAAAAAGAGGGAAGCAAATTCCTAGAAAAGTATAGCCAGAAGAAATAAAAATCCTGGAGAGTTCTATCACTATTAAAGAAACTGAATTTGTAATTAAATACCTTCCTATAAAAAATTCTTTGACCTAAGTGATAAATTCCACCAAACATTCAAGGAAGAAATATCTCCAACATTACACAAATTCTTCCAGAGAGTAAGAAAAATGAGTTTAATTTCCCACCTCATTTCATGATCCAAGCAAATCTTTTTTTTCCTCATGATACTTTTTTTAAAAAAAATTTATTGAACTATAGTTGATTTACAATGTTGTATTAATTTCTGCTGTACAGCAAAATGACTGCCATACACACACACATATATATATATATTCTTTTTCATATTCTTCCCCATTTTGGTTTATCACAGGATACTGAATATAGTTCCCTGTGCTACACAGTAGGATCTTGTTGTTTATCCATCCTATATATACTAGTTTGCATCTGCAAATCCCAAACTCCCCTACCACCGTCCCCCACACCCATTTGATAACCACAAGTCTGTTCTCTATGTTGTTGAGTCTTTGTTTCGTAGATATATTCATTTGTGTCATATTTTAGATTCCACATATAAGTGATATCATATGGTATTTGTCTTTCTCTTTCTGACTTACTTCTGTCAGTATGATAATCTCTAGGTCCATCCATGTTGCTGCAAATGGCATGAATTCATTCTTTTTTTTTTTTTTTTTTTTTTTTGTGGTACGTGGGCCTCTCACTGTTGTGGCCTCTCCTGTTGCGGAGCACAGGCTCTGGACGTGCAGGCTCAGTGGCCATGGCTCACGGGCCCAGCCGCTCCACAGCACGTGGGATCTTCCCGGACTGGGGCACGAACCCGTGTCCCCTGCATCGGCAGGCAGACTCTCAACCACTGCGCCACCAGGGAATCCCGATTTCATTCTTTTTTATGGCTAAGTACATACACATACACACACACCCCATATCTTCTTTACCCATTCATCTATTGATGGACATTTAGATTGTTTCCACGTCTTGGCTATTGTAAATAATGCTGCAATGAAAACAAGGGTGCATGTATCTTTTCAAATTATAGTTTTTTCTGGGTATATGCCCAAGAGTGGATCCCTATCAAATTACCCATGACATTTTTAAAAGAACTATAACAAATAATCCTAAAATAGAACAAAGCAGGAGGCATAACCCTCCCAGACTTCAGACAATACTACAAAGCTACAGTAATCAAAACAATGTGGTACTGGCACAAAAACAGACATATGGATCAATGGAACAGAAGAGAGAGCCCAGAAATAAACCTACACACCTATGGTCAATTAACGTGTGACAAAGGAGGCAAGAATCTATAATGTGGAAAAGACAGTCTCTTCAGCAAGTGGTGCTGGGAAAGTTGGACAGCCGCATGTAAACCAATGAAGTTAGAACACACCCTTACACCATTCAAAAGTAAACTCAAAATGGCTTAAAGACTTAAATATAAGACATGACACCATAAAACCCCTAAAAGAGAACACAGGCAAAACATTCTCTGACATAAATCATACCAATGTTTTCTTAGGTCAGTCTCCCACGGCAACATAAATAAAAGCAAAAATAGACAAGTGGGACCTAATTAAACTTACAAGCTTCTGTACAGCAAAGGAAACCATAAACAAAATGAAAAGGCAACCTAAGGACTGGAAGAAAATATTTACAAATGATGCGACTGACAAGGGCATCAAAATATACAAACAGCTCATACAACTCAATAACCAAAAAACAAACAACCCAATTGAAAAATGCACAGAAGACCTAAATAGGCATTTCTCCAAAGAAGACATACACATGGCCAATAGGCACATAAAAAGATGTTCATCATTGCTAATTATTAGAGAAATGCAAATCAAAATCAAGCAAATCTTGAAACCAAAATTCAATAGGATAACACAAAATTACAAAAAAAGTCATGGGGCTTCCCTGGTGGCACAGTGGTTGAGAGTCCGCCTGCCGATGCAGGGGACACGGGTTTGTGCCCCGGTCTGGGAAGATCCCACATGCCGCAGAGCAGCTAGGCCCGTGAGCCATGGCCGCTGAGCCTGCACGTCTGGAGCCTGTGCTCCGTAATGGGAGAGGCCACAACAGTGAGAGGCCCGCATACCGCAAAAAAAAAAAAAAAAAAAAAAATGGTCATGAATATAGATACAAAAGTCTTAATGAAAATGTTAGCACATTGAATCTAGCAATTTATAAATTGAACAAACTGGACTTACCACAGGAATGTACATTTGACTTAACATTAGCAAATCTATTGAGTTAACTTGCCAAATTAACAGATTATAGGGAAAATATATAGATACAACCATCTAAATAGATGCAGAAAAGTATTTAACAAAATTTTATGTCCATTTATAACCTATAAAGTAACCTTAGCAAACTAGTAGTAATAGAAAATCCCTTAACTTGTATAAAGCCTACAGCAAATATCACAATGGTAAAATAGTCAACGTTTTCCCTTCAAGACTAAGAATCTATCACCACTTTTATTCAACAATGTACTGAAGGTTCTTGCTATTGCATTAAGGCCAGAAAAATATATAATGATATAAATATTAGAAAAGAAGCAAAATTAAAACTGATTATTTACATATAATGTAATTATGTAGAAAATCCAAAGAAATCTACAGGTAATTCATTAGAATGAATAAGGGAATTTTAAAAGGTTGCGGGATACAAAAAACAATGTATTACAAAACCAACTGCATTCCTATACACCAACAAAAGCAGTTAGAAATTAAAAATTTTAAGATATTTTATGTCATTCATAGTGACATAAAAATAAAGTACTAAGAAATAAATCTATAAATAATGGATATGACTGCTATAAGAAACCTATCAAGCTTTATTATGAGAAAATAAAGGAGACCTAAAGAGATGGAGAAATATACAATATTCATGGATTAGAATATTCAATTTTGTAAAGACACCAATTTTTTTTTTTTTTTTTTTGGCGGTACGCGGGCCTCTCACTGTTGTGGCCTCTCCCATTGCAGAGCACAGGCTCCGGACGCGCAGGCCCAGCGGCCACGGCTCACGGGCCCAGCCGCTCCGTGGCATGTGGGATCTTCCCGGACTGGGGCACAAACCCACGTCCCCTGCATTGGCAGGCAGACTCTCAACCACTGCACTACCAGGGAAGCCCCATCTTAACCATTTTTAAGTGTACACTTCAGTGTTCTTTTTTTTTTTTTTTGAAATTAATTTATTTATTATTTATTTTTGGCTGTGTTGGGTCTTTGTTGCTGCACACGGGCTTTCTCTAGTTGCGGCGAGTGGGGGCTACTCTTCGTTGTGGTGCACGGGCTTCTCATTGCGGTGGCTTCTCTTATTGCAGAGCACAGGCTCTAGGTGAACAGGCTCAGTAGTTGTGGTGCACGGGCTTAGCTGCTCCGGGGCATGTGGGATCTTCCTGGACCAGGGCTCGAACCCATGTCCCCTGCCTTGGCAGGCAGATTCTTAACCTCTGTGCCACCAGGGAAGTCCCCAGTGTTCTTAAGTACATTCTTATTGTGCAACAATCACCATCATCCATCTCCAGAACATTTTTCACCTTACAGAACTGATACTCTATATCCATTGAACAGTAATTCCCCATTTCGCCTTTTCCACAGCCCTTGGCAACCACCATTCTACTTTCTGTCTCTATGATTTTGACTACTCTAGGTACCTCAAATAAGTGGAATCATACATATCTGTCTTTTTGTGACTGGCTTATTTCACTTAGTGTAATGTTCTCAAGGTTCATCCATGCTGTAGCATATGTCAGAATTTCCTTCCTTTTTGAGGCTAAATAATATTTTATTATATGTATATACCACATTTTGTTTATCCATTCATCAATAGACACATGGGTTGCTTTCAGATTTTGGCTGTTGTGAATAATGCTGCTATGAATATGGGTGTACAAATATCTCGGGACCCTGCTTTCAATTCTTCTGGGTATACACCCAGAAGGGAAATTAGTGGATCATATAATTCTATTTAAAAATTTCTTGAGGAACTTCTATAGTGTTTTCCATTGTTGCTGCACCATTTTACATTCCCACCAACAGCACACAAGGGTCCCAATTTCTCCACATCCTCGCCAACACTTGCTATTTTCTGGGGTTCTTCTGGGTTGTTTTTGTTTTTGATAAGAGTCATCCTAATGGGTGTGAAGTGGTATCTCATTGTGGTTTTGATTTGCACTTCTCTAAAGATTATGGATGTTGAGCATTTTTTTCATGTGCTTATTGGTTATTCATACATCTTCTTTGGTGAAATGTTTATTCAAGTCCTTTGTTCATTTTTGAATTGTTTGCTTTTTGTTGTTGAGTTTTATAAATTCTCTATATATTTTGGATATTAATCCCTTATCAGATATATGATTTGCAAATATTTTCTCATATCATGTAGGCTGCCTTCTCACTCTCTTGTGTCCTTTGATGTACAAAATTTCAAATTTTCATGAAGTCCAATTTATCTATTTTTTTCTTTTGTTGCCTATACCTTTGGTATTATATATTGTCATATCTAAAGTCACGAAGCTTCTGCTTTATATTCTCTTCTAAGAGTTTTATAGTTTTAGCTCATACATTTAGGTCTTTGATCCATTTGGGGTTAATTTTTGAATATGGTATTAGGTAAGAGTCCAACTGCATTCTTTTGCATGAGGATATCTAGTTTTCCAGGATCATTTGTCTAAAACACTGTCCTGTTCCCACTGGATGGACTTGGTACTCTTGTTGAAAATCATTTGATCACATATGTGAGGGTTTATATCTGGGCTCTCTATTCTACTCCACTGGTCTTTGTCTGTCTTTATGCCAGAACCAAACGTTTGATCACTGTAGCTTTGTAGTAAATTTTGAAATCAGGAAGTGTGAGCTCTCCAGCTTTGTTCTTTTTCAGGATTGTTCTGGCTATTCAGGGTCCCCTGAGGTTCCATATGAATTTCAGGATAGATTCTTCTATTTTTGCAAAAACAATTTTTGAATATGCAGATCACTTTGGGTGGTATTGATGTCTTAACAACAATAAATCTTTCAATCTATGAAAATATGAATTGTCCTTCCATTTATTTATGTTGTCTTTAATTTCTTTCATCACTGTTTTCTACCTTTCAGTGTGTAAGTCTTTTTACCTCCTTGGTTAGTTCCTTAGTATTTTATTCTTTTTGATACTATTTTAAATGGAGTTGTTTTCTTAACTTCCTTTTCAGGCTGTTGTTAGTGGTAGAAATGCAACTGATTTTTGTGTGTTGACCTTGTAACCTTTTCTGAACTTATTTATTAGTTCTAACAGTTTCTTTCTTTTCTTTTTTTCTCCGTGGAATCTTTAGGGTTTTCTATATATAAGATCATATCATCTGTGCACATAGATAATTTTACTTCTTCCATTCCAAACTGCATGGCTTTTATTTCTTTTTCTTGCTTAATTGCTCTAGTATGGACTTCCGGTACAAAGCTGAACAGAAGCAGTGAGAGTAGGCATCCTTGTTTTGTTCCTGATCTTAGAGGAAAAGCTTTTTGCCTTTCACCATTGAGTACGGCTGTGGGTTATTCATATATGGCTTTTATTATATTAAGGTAGTTTCTGTCTGTTCCTGGTTTGTTGAGTGCTTTTATCATGAAACGGTGTTGAACTTTTTCAAATGTTTTTTCTGCATCTATTGAGACGATCACCTGATTAAAAAATAGATTTTTGTATGCTGAACCATTCTTGCATTCCAGGAATAAATGCCATTTGGTCATGATATGCAGTTCTTTTAACGTGCTGCTAAAATTCAGTTTGCTAAAATGTTGTTGAGGATTTGTGCATAAATGTTTATAAGGGATATTGGTCTACAGTTTCCTTTTCTTGCCATGTCGTTGGCTCTGCTATCAGGGCATTTGCTGGCATTACAGAATGAGTTAGGAAGTGTTCCCTTATCCTCAATTTTTTGGAAAACTTTGAGGATGACTTGGATTTTTTTTAACCTTAAATGTTTGGTAGAATTCACCAGTGAAGCCACAGATCCGGGGCTTTTCTTTGCTGGGAATTTTTTTTTAATTTTTATTTATTTATTTATTATTTTTGGCTGTATTGGGTATTCGTCTCTGTGCGAGGGCTTTCTCTAGTTGTGGCAAGTGCAGGCCACTCTTCATAGCGGTGCGCGGGCCTCTCACTGTCGCGGCCTCTTGTTGCGGACCACAGGCTCCAGACGTGCAGGCTCAGTAGTTGTGGCTCATGGGTCCAGTTGCTTCGCGGCATGTGGGATCTTCCCAAACCAGGGCTTGAACCCGTGTCCCCTGCATTGGCAGGCAGATTGTCAACCACTGTGCCACCAGGGAAGCCCCAACTGGGAAATTTTTGATGACTGATTCAATGTCTTTATGAATTTATAGGTCTATTCAGGTTTTTTGTTTCTTCATGATTCAGTCTTGGTAAGTTTTGTGTTTCCAGGAATTTGTCCATTTCATCTAAGTCATCCAATTTGTTGGTGTACAGCTATTCATAGTACTTTATTAATTATCCTTTTTATTTCTGTAGAATCGGTAGTAATGTTCTCACATTCATTTCTGATTTTATTTGTGCCTTCTTTTTTTCTTAGTCCATCTTGTTTAAGGTCTGCCAATTCTGTTGATCTTTTCAAAGAACTAATTTTTGGTTTCATTGATTGTCTCTATCTTTTTTTTCCAAGACTTAATTTTCTCAGAGTTCTAGGTTCACAAAAAGTTTAGAGTTAAGTATAGAGATTTCTCACATACCCCCCTGCCACCACACATGCATAGCCCCTCCCATGACCTACATCATTCACCATAACAGTACATTTGTTACCAAGGATGAACTACATTGATGCATCATAATCACCCAAAGTCCATAAAGTACCTTAAGGGGTTCACTCTTGGTGTTCCACATTCTATCAATTTGGACAAATGTACAAAGACTATCCATCATTATAATATCATATAGAGTATTTTCACTCCTCTGTGTTCTGCCTATTCATTTCTGTCCACAACCCTGCTCCTGGCAGTGATCTTATTGTCTTCATATTTTTGCCTTTTTCAGAAATCATATAGTTGGAATCATACAGTATGTAGCCTTTCCTGAGGCTTTTTCACTTAGTAATATGCATTTAAAATTCCTCCATGTCATTTCATGGTGTGATAGCTCGTTTCTTTTCAGTGCTAAATAATATTCCATTGTCTGGATGTACCACAGTTTATCCATTCATCTACTGAAGGACATCTTGGATACTTCCAAGTTTTGGCAATTATGAATAAAACTGCTATAATCATCTACTTGCAGGTTTCTGTGTGAACATTTGTTTTCAACTCCTTTGGATAAATACCAAGGAGTGAAATTGGAGATCATAAGGTAAGAATATGTTTACTTTCATAAGAGATCACCAGTCTTCTGAAGTAGCTATACCATTTTTCATTCCCACCATCAATGAATGAGAGTTCTTATGCTCCACATCCTTGGTAGCTTTTGGTGTTTTCAGTGTTCTGGATTTTGGCCATTCTAATAGGTATGTAGTGGCATCTCATTGTTTTAATTGGCATTTCCCTGATGACATGTGATGTGGAGCATTTTTTAATATGCTCATTTGATATCTGTAAATCTTCTTTGGAGAGGTGTCTGTTAAGGTCATTGGCCCATTTTTAAATTGGGTTGTTTGTTCTCTTATTGTTGAGTTTTAAGAGTTTTTTTGGTTATTTTGGGTAACAGTCTTTTATCAGATATGTCTCTTGCAAATATTTTCTACCTATCTGTGGCTTGTCTTCTCATTTTCTCCACATTGTCTTTCACAGAGCAGGAGTTTTAAATTTTAATGAAATCCAGCTTATCCATTATCTCTTTCAGAGATTATGGCTTTGGTGTTGTATGTAAGTCTTCAAAATTCAGTGTGCACTTGGCACTTACAACACATCTCAATTTAGACAGGTGTTGAATGGCCGCATGTATCCAATGGCTACTACATGAGACAGTTACAGACATATTTTGATTTTTTTATACCTTACTTTGTTAATAAAAATTGTATATATTCAAGGTGTACAATGTGATGTTTTGATATACATACACACTATAAAATGATTACTACAACCAAGCAAATTAACATATCCGTCACTTCACACTGTTACTTTTTTTTGTGTGTGGTGATAACATTTAAGATCTATTTCTTAGCAAATTTAAGCATACAATACAGTATTATTAACTATTATTAACTATCATTATGCTGTACATTAGATCATTAGAACTTATTTTACATAAAACTTTGTACCCATTGACCAACATATTCTCTGCCTGCCACACACTCTTGCTAGTAACCATCATTCTGTGCTTCTATGAATTCCACTTTTCTTAGATTCCACATATAACTGAAATCCTGCAGTAGTCTTCCTTCTGAGCTTGATTTATTTCATTAGCATAATGTCCTCCAGGTTCATCCATGTTGTTACAAATGGCAGCATTTCCTCTTTTTAAGGGCTGAATAATATTCCATTGTAAATATATACTACAATTTCCTTATCTATTCATCCACTGACAGACACTTAGGTTGTTTCAATATCTTGGCTATTGTAAATAATGCAGCAATGAACATCAGAGTGTGTTTATCTCTTCAAGATAAGAGTTTCCTTTTCTCCACATCCTTGCCAACACTTATTTCTTGTTTTCTTTTTTAATAATAGTCTTCCTAGCAGGTGTTAGGTGGTATCTCACTATGGTTTTGATTTGCATTTCCTGGTGATCAGAGATGTTGAGCACCTTTTCATAAACCTGTTGGCCATTTGTATGTCTTCTTTGGAAAAATGTATTCAGGTCCTCTGCCCATTTTTTGATCAGGTTATTTGTTTGTTGTTGTTGTTGCTGTTGCTGTTATTGAGTTATATGAGTTCCTCAACTATTTTAGATACTAACCTTTTATCAGATATACAGTTTGGAAATATTTTCTCCCAATCCATAGGTTGCCTTTTCATGTTTTATTTCCTTTCTTGTACAGAAGCCTTTTAGTTTGATGTAGTCTCACTCATTTACTCTTAGTTTTGTTGCCTGTGCTTGGTATGGATCTGTTTGAGTTCTTCCTATTTGGAGTCAATCTTCTTGGATGTTTATATTTATATCTTTCAACAAAATTGGTAACTTTTCAGCCATTATTTCTCCAAATAATCTCTTTGCCCCTTTCTCTCTCTCTCTCTTCTTATTTTAGGATTCTCATAATGTGTATAATGGTTCAGTTGATGGGGTCCACAAGTCCCTTAGGCTCTGTTCACACTCCTTTTTTTCCTGATACTTAGACTCTATAATTTCAATTGTTCTTTGTTCAAAGTCACTGATTCTTCAGCCTGCTCAAATCTGCCTTTGAATCCCTCCAGTGAATTTTCCATTTCAGTTATTGTGCTACTCATCTCTAGAATTTCCTTTTGCCTTCTTTTTAGGTTTTCTCTTTATTGATATTTCCATTTTGTTGACTTTCTTCACATTTTCCTTTAATTCTGTGAGCATCTTTAAGACAACTGTTTTAAAGTCTTTGTCTAATAGGTGCACCACCTGGTCTTTTTCAGGGACAACAGCTTGTTAATTTTTTTTCCTTTCAGGAGGTCATACTTGCCCGTTTCTTTGTATGTTTTGTGATTAATTTTTTCAAAACTGGGTATTTGTTTTTTGTTTGTTTTTTTTTAACAGTCAAAGAAGACTTTACTCAAGATTATTGCAGTAGGGGAGAGAGATTAAACTCGACTCTGATGAAACAAAAGCCAGAAGAGATTTTAAGCACCGGCTTGAGCTAGTGAAAAAGTTCTGGAAGATGTTAGCAGGGAAATTTGTCCATGTGATTAGGCCTTCTGTAAAACTGGATATTTGATAACCAGTAATAATGTGGTAACCCTGGTTATCAGATTCACCTTCTCCCTCATGGTTTCCTTTCCTTTCCTTTTTTTTTTTTTGGTTTATTTGTTTATATGTTTGTTTAATAATTGTAGGCTGTCTCCATGCTGTAGATTAGCCTGAGGCACAAACGTAAGGTCTTCTCAAGTGTTTTCTGAGCCTGTAATTTTCTCTGGTTGAGTGGTGATTTTCTAATTTCTTCTATATGAACAGTTGCTTTCCAATGTACTCATCTTTAATGTCTGGCTCCGCAAAGATAAAAAAAGACCAAAATGAAGAGGGAAAAAAGGCACCAGCCCTTTAAAACCTCTGAAAGTTGCTTCAGCCTGAGTGGGAAGGGCTTGCAACAATGTCTGGCCACTTCTATGTATGTACCTCTGTGATGAGAAGTAGCGAACAGCTATCAGAACATACATGTCTGATATATGCAAGACAGGGCCCTTACTGCTCACCCTGACTCCTGTAAGCTGCATGCAAGCTGTTCCAATAATACATACATGGCTGCCTGCCATGGGGCTGGAAGGTGGGAGATGGGTAGCCACTGTTAAGCTAAGAGCTGAATTGACCACCATTAACTTCCTGGAAGTTGCAAGGCTTCAACAGACTCCAGAGTTCCAAAATACATCACACAATTCTGTTACTTTAATTATTGTACAGCTAGAGAGATAGATTTCAGGTGTTTCCTACTCTTCTCTCTTCCCAGAATCCTCTACTTTATCAATAACTTTTTTTTTTTTTTTGCGGTATGCGGGCCTCTCACTGTTGTGGCGTCTCCCATTGCAGAGCACAGACTCCGGACATGCGGGCCCAGTGGCCATGGCTCACGGGCCCAGCCGCTCCGCAGCATGTGGGATCTTCCCAGACCAGGGCATGAACCCGTGTCCCCTGCATCAGCAGGCAGACGCTCAACCACTGCGCCACCAGGGAAGCCCCTTCAATACCTTTTAAGAGTCTAAAGGAGTTCTGAGACAAAAAAGTTTGAGAATCACTGTTGTAGACAATGCAGAAATACAGGTCAGGGAATTGCCATATTTTTAAATGACCAAAGTAACCAACATCAGCTTTGAGTGTATCAAAGCAAAATAAAGATAAGAAGACTAATTGGTGGCTTAAGTTTAAATTCTAGGCCCTAAACTAAAGCTCAAATTTTAGAAATATTCTCCTTGTTAGGTCATTAACAAAGAGTAAAAAGGTTAAAGAGATGAGGAACACTGAGCAATACAGGGGTATTTTCTGAGTATATTTATACCTATGTTGTTTCCTTATGGGGCCTTGCCTAATCATTAATGAAATTAAAAACATAATAATGAGAGACCTCTGGGAGAACATTAAATGCACCAACATTCGAATTATAGGGGTCCCAGAAGAAGAAGAGAAAAAGAAACACACTGAGAAAATATTTGAAGAGATTATAGTTGAAAACTTCCCTAATATGGGAAAGGAAACAGTTAATCAAGTCCAGGAAGCACTGAGAGTCCCACACAGGATAAATCCAAGGAGAAACACACCAAGACACATATTAATCAAACTATCAAAAATTAAATACAAAGAAAAAATATTAAAAGCAGCAAGGAAAAAACAACAAATAACATACAAGGGAATCCCCATAAGGTTAACAGCTGATCTTTCAGCAGAAACTCTGCAAGCCAGAAGCATGTGGCAGGACATATTTAAAGTGATGAAAGGGAAAAACCTACAACCAAGATTACTCTACCCAGCAAGGATCTCAATTAGATTAGACAGAGAAATTAAAACCTTTACAGACAAGCAAAAGCTATGAAAATTCAGCACCACCAAACCAGCTTTACAACAAATGCAAAAGGAACTTCTCTAGGCAGGAAACACAAGAGAAGGAAAAGACCTACAATAACAAACCCAAAACAATTAAGAAAATGGTAATAGGAACACATATATTGATACTACCCTAAATGTAAATGGATTAAATGCTCCAATGAAAAGATACAGACTGGCTGAACGGACACAAAAACAAGACACTGAGGGCTTCCCTGGTGGCACAGTGGTTGGAAGTCCGCCTGCTGATGCAGGAGACACGGGTTCGTGCCCTGGTCCAGAAGGATCCCACATGCTGCGGAGCGGCTGGGCCCGTGAGCCATGGCCGCTGAGCATGCACGCCCAGAGCCTGCGCTCCACAATGGGAGAGGCCACAACAGTGAGAGGCCCGCGTACTGCAAAATAAAAACAAAAACAAAAACAAAAAACAAACAAAAAAGGACCCTGAATATATGCTGCCTACAAGAGACACACTTCAGACCTAGGGACACATACAGACTGAAAGTGAGGGGATGGAAAAAGATACTCCTGCAAATGGAAATCAAAAGAAAGCTGGAGTAGCAATTCTCATATCAGACAAAATAGACTTTAAAATAAAGACTATTACAAAAGACAAAGAAGGACACTACATAATGATCAAGGGAATCAATCCAAGAAGAAGATATAACAATTGTAAATATTTATGCACCCAACATAGGAGCACCTCAATACATAAGGCAAATGCTAACAGCCATAAAAGGGGAAATTGACAGTAACACAATCATAGTAGGGGACTTTAACACCCCACTTTCACCAATGGACAGATCATCCAAAATGAAAATAAATAAGGAAACACAAGCTTTAAATGATACATTAAACAAGATGGACTTAACTGATATTTATAGGACATTCCATCCAAAAACAAAAGAATACACTTTCTTCTCAAGTGCTCACGGAACATTCTCCAGGATAGATCATATCTTGGGTTACAAATCAAGCCTTGGTAAATTTAAGAAAATTGAAATCGTATCAAGTAGTTTTTCGACCACAATGCTACCAGACTAGATATCAATTATAGGAAAAAATCTGTAAAAAATATAAACACATGGAGGCTAAACAATACACTACTTAATAGCCAAGAGATCACTGAAGAAATCAAAGAGAAAATCAAAAAATACCTAGAAACAATTGACAATGAAAACACGACAACCCAAAACATATGGGATGCAGCAAAAGCAGTTCTAAGAGGGAAGTTTACAGCAATACAATCCTACCTCAAGAAACAAGAAACATCTCAAATAAACAACCTAACCTTACACCAAAAGCAATAAGAGAAAGAAGAACAAAAAAACCTCCAAAGTTAGCAGAAGGAAAGAAATCATAAAGATCAGATCAGAAATAAATGAAAAAGAAATGAAGGAAACAATAGCAAAGATCAATAAAACTAAAAGCTGGTTCTTTTTTTTTTGTTTTTTTGGTTTTTTTTTGCAGTATGCGGGCCTCTCACTGCTGTGGCCTCTCCTGCTGCAGAGCACAGGCTCCGGACGCGCAGGCCCAGCGGCCATGGCTCACGGGCCCAGCCGCTCTGCGGCACGCGGGATCCTCCCAGACCGGGGCACGAACCCGTGCCCCCTGCACCAGCAGGCGGACCCCCAACCACTGCACTACCAGGGAAGTCCAAAAGCTGGTTCTTTTAGAAGATAAAATTGATAAACCATTAGCCAGACTCATCAAGAAGAAAAGAGAGAAGACTCAAATCAATAGAATTAGAAATGAAAAAGAAGTAAAAACTGACACTGCAGAAATACAAAGGATCATGAGAGATTACTACAAGCAACTATATGCCAATAAAATGCACAACCTGGAAGAAATGGACAAATTCTTAGAGAAGCACAACCTTCCAAGACTGAACCAGGAAGAAACAGAAAATATAAACAGACCAATCACAAGCACTGAAATTGAAACTGTGATGAAAAATCTTCGAACAAAACAAAATCCCAGGACCAGATGGCTTCACAGGCAAATTCTGTCAAACATTTAGAGAAGAGCTGACACCTACGCTGCTCAAACTCTTGCAAAATATAGCAGAGGGAGGAACATGCCCAAACTATTTCTACGAGGCCACCATCACCCTGATACCAAAACCAGACAAAGATGTCACAAAGAAAGAAAACTATGGCCAATATCACTGATGAACATAGATGCAAAAATCCTCAACAAAATACTAGCAAAGAGAATCCAACAGCACATTAAAAGGATCATACACCATGATCAAGTGGGATTTATCCCAGGAATGCAAGGATTCTTTGATATATGCAAATCAATCAATGTGATACACCACATTAACAAATTGAAGGATAAAAACCTTCAAATTGAAGGATAAAAACGATCGGGCTTCCCTGGTGGCGCAGTGGTTGAGAGTCTGCCTGCCAATGCAGGGGACACGGGTTCGTGCCCTGGTCTGGGAAGATCCCATGTGCCGTGGAGCGGCTAGGCCCGTAAGCCTGTGCTCCGCAACGGGAGAGGCCACAACAGTAAGAGGCCCGCGTACCACAAAAACCAAAAAAACCAAAAAACCATATGATCGCCTCCATAGATGCAGAAAAAGCTTCTGAGAAAATTCAACACCCGTTTATGTTAAAAGCCCTCCAGAAAGTAGGCAGAGAGGGAACTTACCTCAACATAATAAAGGCCATATATGACAAACCCACAGCCAACATTGTTCTCAGTGCTGAAAAACTGAAATCATTTCCACTAAGATCAGGAACAAGACAAGGTTGCCCATTCTCACCACTATTATTCAACATAATCTTGGAAGTTTTAGCCACAGCAATCAGAGAAGAAAAAGAAATAAAAGGAATACAAATCAGAAAAGAAGAAGTAAAGCTCTCACTGTTTACAGATGACATGATACTATACATAGAGAATCCTAAAGATGCTACCAGAAAACTACTAGAGCTAATCAATGAATTTGGTAAAGTAAATGCACAGAAATCTCTTGCATTCCTATACACTAATGATGAAAAATCTGCAAGAGAAATTAAGGAAACACTCCCATTTACCCCTGCAACAAAAAGAATAAAACACCTAGGAATAAACCTATCTAAGGAGACAAAAGACCTGTATGCAGAAAACTATAAGACACTGATGAAAGAAATTAAAGATGATACAAACAGGTGGAGAGACATACCATGTTCTTGGATTGGAAGAATCAACATTGTGAAAATGACTATACTACTGAAAGCAATCTACAGATTCAATGCAATCTGTATCAAACTACCAATGGCATTTTTCACAGAACTAAAAGAAAAAAGTTCACAATTTGTATGGAAACACAAAAGACCCCGAATAGCCAAAGCAATCTTGAGAAAGAAAAATGGAGATGGAGGAATCAGGCTCCCAGACTTCAGACTATACTACAAAGCTACAGTAATTAAGACAGTATGGTACTGGCACAAAAACAGAAATACAGATCAATGGAACAGGATAGAAAGCCCAGAGATAAACCCACGCACATATGGTCACCTTATTTTTGATAAAGGAGGCAAGAATATACAATGGAGAAAAGACACTTTCTTCAATGAGTGGTGCTGGGAAAACTGAACAGCTACATGTAAAAGAAAATTAGAACACTCCCTAACACCATACACAAAAATAAACTCAAAATGGATTAAAGACCTAAATGTAAGGCCAGACACTATCAAACTCTTAGAAGAAAGCACAGGCAGAACACTCTATGACATAAATCACAGCAAGATCCTTTTTGACCCACCTCCTAGAGAAATGGAAATAAAAACAAAAATAAACAAATGGGACCTAATGAAATTCAGAAGCTTGCACAGCAAAGGAAACCATAAACAAGACAAAAAGACAACCCTCAGAATGGGAGAAAATATTTGCAAATGAAGCAACTGACAAAGGATTAATCTCCAAAATTTCCAAGCAGCTCATGCAGCTCAATATCAAAAAAACAAACAACCCAATCCAAAAATGGGCAGGAGACCTAAATAGACATTTCTCCAAAGAAGACATACAGATTGCCAACAAACACATGAAAGAATGCTCAACATCACTAATCATTAGAGAAATGCAAATCAAAACTACAATGAGGTATCACCTCACACCAGTCAGAATGGTCATCATCAAAAAATCTACAAAAATAAATGCTGGGGAGGGTGTGGAGAAAAGGGAACCCTCTTGCACGGTTGGTGGGAATGTAAATTGATACAGCCACTATGAAGAACAGTATGGAGATTCCTTAAAAAACTAAAAATAGAACTACCATATGACCCAGCAATCCCACTACTGGGCATATACCCTGAGAAAACCATAATTCAAAAAGACGCATGCACCCCAATGTTCATTGCAGCTCTATTTACAATAGCCAGGCCATGGAAGCAACCTAAGTATCCATCAACAGATGAATGGATAAAGAAGATGTGGCAAATACATACAATGGACTATTACTCAGCCATAAAAAGAAACAAAATTGAGTTATTTGTAGTGAGGTGGATGGATCTAGAGTCTGTCATACAGAGTGAAGTAAGTCAGAAAGAGAAAACAAATACCGTACCCTAACACATATATATGTAATCTAAATAACAACAACAAAAAAAAGGTCATGAAAAACATAGGGGCAAGACGGGAACGAAGACGCAGACCTACTAGAGAATGGACTTGAGGATACGGGGAAGGGGAAGGGTAAGCTGGGAGAAAGTGAGAGAGTGGCATGGACTTATATATACTACCAAATGTAAAATAGATAGCTAGTGGGCAGCAGCCGCAGAGCACAGGGAGATCAGCTCGGTGCTTTGTGACCACCTAGAGGAGTGAGATAAGGAGGGTGGGAGGGGCACAGAAGAGGGAGGAGATATGGGGATATATGTATAGCTGATTCAATTTGTTATAAAGCAGAAACTAACACACCATTGTAAAGCAATTATACTCCAATAAAGCTGTTTTAAAAAAAAGCATAAAGTTTAAAAATGATTTTGCTAGAAATACAAAGGAATAGTGTATGATTCCATGCCTATAAAACGACAAATAAAATATAGAATTGTCCATTTTACAACAGAGTATTTGGGATATATAAATGCCTCAGTTGGAGTAGCTGCCCTTACTATAATTACTTCTTTAAAACTTACTACTCTAGGTGTAAATCAAAGAGTGGTAATGAGTTAGTGAAATTTCAGGCCCAATGATTATTATACAGACAGTAACATCAAAAAGAGAACAACTGCTAAATAAAGCAACAGAACGATGTATATTGTGATCAGAGTGCTGGGAGATGTTGGTCTGTGTGTCTCTCCTGCTCCTACACATCTTGCTGGGTTGTCCAAGAATTGAAAAGTCCTGACTGCTCTTTATCAGGTCATTCTTCACAGATAAGCAAGCAGCCTTTAGGCATAAGGTAGTATCTCCCTCTGGGACAAAGAGCAGGCTTGTTTAATGATTGTTATAAAAAGGGTGGAGTCCCCAATCTCACTGTTTTTCAGCTGTGATGCAAACTGCTGTGTAGCATCCATTGGACCCTTCATGTCACCCCCATGAGATCTGGTGGCAAAAGGAATGGACATAAACACAGCAACACTCATGCTGTAAGTAATAAAGTCCTTTGTCTCAGACTCAGGAACCTAAGTCTTCACCCACCATCCATGAAACATTAACAGGCTATTTGATTAACTTGCAAATAGGGTAAAATCCCACACCTAATGAATTTTATTCACCATGTCTATCTGAAAGCTTATTTAATATAACACACATGCAAAACAAATGTGTTAATCCTACCAATACAGATTGAATTCATAAAATAATCACACACCGTCATAAGTCAGTTAAATAGGAATAAAAGAATTATGAAACATTTCACTGTCTTTAACTTGTCAAAGTAGTTCTTTAGTGGATTTTCTATTTAAGAATCAGATGAAAGACTGTGAGCCCTAACATTATGATTTTACAGTGACTCCTCTGTAAAATCTTTGTGTTGGTGAATTTATAAAAGAGTATGGAAATTTTTAGAATTACTACAAACAAAAAACCCCCAATATTTCAAATTATTAGGTTAAAACATAGGAACTATGATATCCTTAAAAACACAGCAGCATTAGATGGGTAAGTCAGGAGTATAAGACTTCAGAGCAAAGAAAAAAACAGAAAAAGAAATTCAAGAGAGTATGAATTTTAAGATATAGTATGCTCATATTCTAAATTTAGGTTTTCTACACACACCCAATTGTTTTACCAGAAAGCTCCAAACCACTCTTTTTCATCAATATCCAAACAATTTTCAGGAAGATGTGAGGAAGGTCAATCTTAGCTTATTAAGAGAGTTCCTATCTATTTCTACTTCAGTTGTTTTCTTCAGCTGTGCTGAAGAAATTAATTTATTTAAAATTATTTAAAATAAAAAAAATTTATTTTATTTAAAAAAATAAAATTATTTAAAATAAATTATTTAAAATTAATTTAATTAATTTTGCCAGAAAGGATATTCTTGTGGCTTTTTAGTGATACTACCTGTATCGTATATAATCTAACAAGAATTAATCCAAAGTACAGAAAAGAAGAGCTGTAGGTAGATGCATTTTAAAAGGGATATTAACTTAAAATCATGCATATTTTACCCATGCCATTTCTTTTTACGGCAGATTTTTTTCTATAAACAAATGAAAATGAGTTCAATTCTCCTGTAAATTTAGTATAACTAAACCAAACAGACTGCCATGAGGGAAAAGTTATGTTCACAAGGATATGTAGCATTGGAAAAGGACATGGCGTTGAAGTTAAGAGCATACGTACACTCTGTAGTCAGTCAGGTCTGAGTTTGAATTCAAACTCTGTCAATTAACGTTTTTCTTTAATGATATATAATTAATACAGCTGTTAGCTCTTTTTCTCTTTCAAGGAAATACATGTTCCTTAACTATCATTTTTCTTTTTAATGTTTTATATGGCCCAACTTACCTATCTTTTCTTTTGTGGTATCTTTTGCTCCTTTTGGTTAAGAAAGTTATTTTCCCTTCAGAGATCTGGTAAAGTTTATGTTTTCTTCTTTTAAAAATAATTTCACTTTGCGGAGCACAGGCTCCGGACGTGCAGGCTCAGGGGCCACGGCTCAAGGGCCTAGCCGCTCCGCGGCATGTGGGATCTTCCCAGACCGGGGCACGAATCCGTGTCCCCTGCATCGGCAGGCAGACTCTCAACCACTGCGCCACCAGGGAAGCCCAATTTCACTTTTTAATTTAATGTTTTAACACTTTCCTCTACATGGAATACAATTTGGTGAAGAGTTTGAATTAAGGTTCTGAATTATTATCCTAACATCATTTCCTGAATAGTATTTCACTGTTCTGTGATACTTCCTTTATTTTATACTAAAATTATAATATATGTGTATATGTGTGTCTGAATGAGATCATGTTCATTTCTGGGCTAGACATTCTGCTTCAGTGATCTACCTACTCTTTTTACCACTACATTGTTTACTTTATAATGTGCTTTAATTAACTATCATCTCTTTTTTGAATGTTTTAAAAAACTATGCTTAAACATTTACTTTTTTCTAAATAAATTCTGAATCATTTTTATATAATCTCAAGAAATATCTTGTTTGCATTTTGATCATGGTTACATAAAATCTATTAAATATCTAGGGACGATGGATACCTTTGAATATTTAATATCACCATTTAAGTAAAAGATACAGGTGAAATGCCAAGAAGGGCCCAGATAGTGTGCTATTTTAGGCAGTACATCTTCTCATCTTCTTTCCTTTTCTTTTTTTTATAACACTTATTAGAATAAGTAACAACTAAAACAGAGAAAACTAAAATCCACAAAAAATGGTATGTATGTTATTTAACATTCAAAGCAAATCTATTTTCCAATAACTCTAAATATTATGCATTGCATTTTAACTTGTGTTAGATATGTTACCAATTTATTAATTACTAAAATTAAGTGGTAGATAATCACTTTTATGAATTGATTTAATTACAAGATTCCTCTTCTCCTGGTACCTATTTAAAATATAATCTAAATTGCAAAAATTCATTTTAAAAAGTTCCCAAACAAAATCTGTATTTAAAGCAAGGTACAATTATAGCAAAAAGGGTCTTATAAAAGAAACACTTTTTTATACTAATATCAATGAGAATTTAAAAAATATACATACAGAACATACAAAACATAAAAGAGAAATGCTGATTTGGAATGTTAAGCACGAGGAAAGTATATTTTTAGATATTTCTAAGAGACACACTTAATTTATATAGTAATAACTGAATAGAACATAAATTACATATTAATATAATATCTAAGGACAATACTTATACTGCTTTATCCAGGCTTTCTGCTAATTTTGGCCTTCATTTGACAAGGGTAAATCATATCAATTATGGATGTAATTTTCAACCAAGTTAGCAATATAATAGAGATTTTATGATATTGGGATGCTGACTTTGGCTTTCTTTCTCAACATAAAATTTTTAAAATATTTTTAAAGGGAAGATTTATTGAAGTATAATTTACATACAACAAAATTCACCCCTTTGAAGTGTACAGTTTGATGAATTTTACAAATTTGTACAGTCATAGAACCAATGTAATTTTTTTAAATTACCTTGCTCAGTTCTCTAATTTGAGCCAGTAATTAGCAGCTTATTCCCATCCTTTCCATGACCCCATTTCAGCCCTTTTGCTCACTGAATATATAGATTATAAAAGCAAATAAAGATGGTTTGTTGAATGCATTTCCCAACATTGATAATTTGGGGAAATTATACATTTCAAGATAAAGCCTAAATTGTTACAGTACAAGTTAATTCAGTATAACGTTTGGTTGTATTTTTACAGCCCACATTAATATATTTTTGCAGGAAAAATTAGAAAAATAAAAGAACTAATGAATAAGATTCACAGAATTCCTGTATTTTCCTAAGAATCCTTATACATATTGCTGGATTCATGATCAAAATTCATACCAACAAAACAGAAAGAATAAAATGTATGAAGATTTCCATAGAGACATTCACAATTACAACCTTTAAAAGTTTTTTCAAGTGATTTGAGTATGAGCTTTTTACTGTTTTATTCTTCGATATACTGACTAAGGGCTTAAACTTTTTCTATTATCATTTGGCTCTATAATTTCAGAAATAATGATTTACCTAACAGTTGTATATTTAATGGAGAGATTTAAAAATGCTTCAGTTATACTCTTCAATCTGAACAGGCAACTGCCTTGATTTAAAAGGTTTGACACTTTCAAGGAATTGTCATATTGCCCAAATCAGGTTATTATTAGGAGTTTTGTTGTTATAAAAAGAGGATTAAAACGTGCAACAAAAATCTATCCCATCTTTTTTAGTCCTGTAATTATCATGAGCAATTTGATTTACTTGCCATGGAATTCATTTGCCTAGGAAAATCATACACAATGTTCAGGCTACAAATTAAATACTGGGTGGTTACTTTTACTATATGACAAGTAAAACTTGTAAAGAAAAGTAGAAGCATAAAAGCATGTGAAGTTTCGCTTACACTGCAGTCGTTTTAATGAAACACATTTACCCTCCTGGGGTAAAAAGTAAAAATAGCTCATAGCCGCAAAATTTTGTATTAATGCTTAGTGTGGCATACTACTTAACTGAAACATTCTTAATTAAACATGCCCCACCAAAAACCCTCACCAAATTGCATTTGCCACCAAATGACTAACAAGTACACAACAGTTGGAAACTGTCAAAATATTTTACAGCTCAATTGTAATTACCAACCAACTCTAAGCATGCCCCAAGTGGGCGTTAACTACATCTTGGGGGATTCAAAACATTAAGCAGCAGTTATTTTTTTTGGGTGGTTTCTAATTTAAACATTTAAAACTCCTGAATAACTCCAAAGGCTTTTGTTATGTTCAGTGAAAAATCTTCAAAACATCAATATAAGATATAGTAAGTAATCACTTGCATAGATTCACTAGTGAGAAGGGCCTTTTAAAAGATCATCTGGCTAATCTCTTACCATTATAATTGAATACATTGACTATTTGGTTACCTGTCTTTGAAAATGTAATAAGTGATCTTAAGACATAAATATTTTCTGCCATACTTATCACAATAGATGTAGCCAAAAATAAATGGGAAGGTGTGATTATGGAGAAATGTCAATATGGGAGTACAGCTGGTGAGTTTCCAGAGGGGAGAATGCACACATCGTTTGCCATTTGAAGTAGGACAGCATCCAGCCACTCTTCCCTCCTCACCAGAAAGTGTACCAAAGAGTGGAATACAGCTTGAGGCTCTGTGATCTTCCAAATTTGGTATCTCTTTCCAATAGAAAAGAACTTGGTTAATTACTACTAACCATAAGCAGAGGTGGAATACTACTTCCAGATATCATATCCATCCACTATTCTTACTACCAGTTGGGGCAGAAATAGAAAGCAGAATTTACCACAGAACATAGAAGCTTTGTTTTTCTGAGTCCCCTAACTCTTTCCTGAGAGGTATCAGTCAGAAGAAAGTGTTCAAAAAGCAGATGAATAATACACTCAGAGCATTCCATTGTTTCAAATTTAAAATGCAATTATATTATTTAATTTTAAATACACTTTATTCTTTTTTTTTTTTTTTTGCGGTACGTGGGCCTCTCACCGCTGCGGCCTCTCCCACCGCGGAGCACAGGCTCCGGACGCGCAGGCCCAGCGGCCATGGCCCACGGGCCCAGCCGCTCCGCGGCACGTGGGATCCTCCCGGACCGGGGCACGAACCCGTGTCCCCCGCATCGGCAGGCGGACTCTCAACCACTGCACCACCAGGGAAGCCCCTAAATACACTTTAAAATGTAACTATGGTTACACAGGAAGCTTCAATTATACTTTTTTATCTTAAGCTGAAAGATGGGCACACAGGTATTCACTGTAAATAATCCTTTTATCTTTTTATATGACTGAAAAATTCCACTGAAAATCACAAGAAAAAAATCACAGAGTAGTAATCACACATGCCATCAACTGTTTAAGTTAGTTATTTAATAAGTGGATTCCAATTAGATTATAATGTGAGTTAATAAGAAAAAGATTTAAAAGAGTTAAATGAATTTGAGGTTCTAAATACTTCTCAGAAGACTTATAATCACCAAACCATTATGATCACGGCTATATGGAATGTTCAAAACAGAACTGGAAATACTGATTACTGCCATGTAGTCAGAGTAGTTGAATGAGTTAGCTGTTAACAGTGGAAAATATTTTGGTTTTTTAAAACAATTTTCTATACTGAATACTTGGACACAAAGTTTGTGGGAGAGATAAATGTACATTCCAGTAATATTATATTGGCTAGTGGTCTCCAACTTTCATCGCACACCAGTATCAGAAAAAAAAAGTAGAACATCCTCATACATATACATGTATTTATGTATTACACACATGCACTACTGTATATTATAAAACATATACCATAAGCAGAAATTTTAAATGAGGAGATAAAGATGAAATTAGCAATTAAAATATTTTATTTAACTTATTAGTGGTATAAAAGCTGATTTTTCTCTCATAACAAAAAGAACAATGTGATAGAAAAGGCTTAATTATTTTTGAAAATCTTGGTTTGATAATTTGAAGGTCTAGTTCTAAAATGTATATGTTGATACCTGGGCTTGAATGGCTGTCAGAGCTGGAAAAAATATATCACAGAGATACATAAATCTAAATGTAAAAAGTACATCATTGGCTATGCTTACTGAATCAGGATACTCATTTTTCAATTCCACGTACCAACCATGCAAAAAATTTTTGTCGATACTCACCTAGCTCCTATTCCCTGATGTCAATTAGTTGCAGTTTAAAACCCCACTAAAAACTTTTATCTGGACTTTAAAGCAGGTTAGAAAATTCTGTTTTCAGGTTCTTAAAGTGTATTGATAAGAGAGTCTAAATAGATGAGACACAGGTGTTGTTTTTAGCATCAAAATAATATGAAAATATTTCTGTAGCAGACTCTACCAGCTGGCTAACCAGTACCCATTCTCATGTGGGCTTTCTCTAAGGAATCAGGAAAAGCCTTGTACTCACTTTTCCTAACTTACCTTGTAGCAAAGGATAGTCATATGACAGTCTGGCCAGTGTAATGTGAGTGCAAGTTTACAGAAACATGAAAATCCAATGAATATAAATGGAAGCTTATGCCTTCTTGACAAAAAGGATAGATGTGAAGATTCCTCTCATATTTGTACTCCCCCTTCCACAAGATTCTTTCCATCTTCTATCAGGCACATGACCCGCTAATATGTAGATATGTAGATTAAGTGAAGGTATCCATGTTAAGCTACACATTAAATATTAGTAAAGCTTAATTTCTTTCTTAATTTTACATTAAAACATGCAGATATATTGAATATATTTTTCCCACACTCAGTGGATCGTCCTGAGCACTCCTCGGGGGTCACTTTGGAAGCCACCACTTTGAATAATACGAAGGGCTAGATATGTTCAATAAAAATACTCGCGACAATCCTGTGACTTGTTATCTTGTTATTACCCATATTTTACAGAAAAGCTTCAGACAAAGGGACCTGACCACATCCCCCCCCACCAAAAAAAACAATGCACAGATAGTTTGACTATAAATGATTTTTATCGTCACAAATTTCAAGACTGGAGAAGGTTTTTAAGGAAGTAAAGTGTTTTTATTCTATTTGTCAAGCTGTATCAAACACAAATATTATGCAATTAAACTATACCAAAAATATGTCAACTGTTTAGAGAAGAAACAAGAGTTAAATAGCCACATTTTTATATGAAAACTTCGATGAGTTAACAATGCTGCATGTTTATATGCTGTGCTTCATTATAATGAATTTGATACACAGCAAACTCAGAAAGACCTATTTTAATTCCTATTGTAATACTTTTTAAAAAAATCAATAAAACTGGGGCTTCCCTGGTGGCGCAGTGGTTGAGAGTCCGCCTGCCGATGCAGGGGACACGGGTTCGTGCCCTGGTCCGGGAAGATCCCACGTGCCGCGGAGCGCCTGGGCCCGTGAGCCATGGCCGCTGAGCCCGTGCGTCTGGAGCCTGTGCTCCACAATGGGAGAGGCCACAACAGAGAGAGGCCCACGTACCGCAAAAAAAAAAAACTGTCCTCAGACACAGATTCTAATAGGACAGTAAGTCATCAACAAACCTTTCTAACACTCAACACATTCTTTCTATTAAAGGTACCAAGGATGCAAAGGTAAGAAATGGCCCTTGGCACTGAAGAATTCATAACTGAGGAGGAAGGCATAAACAATTACATGACATAATGTGATGAGACTGATAAAATAGGTTCCTACACAGTGCTATGAGATAAAGTAGAAAGTGATATCAACACATGCCTTACAAGTGGCATTTGAGCTAGACTTCTGAAGGATAAGCTGGTCCTCCCCAAAGCCCTGCATAAATACAGAAAATCTGAAACCTCTAATGTTTACCCAAATGGGTATCTGGTTTAATCTGGATTATTTCCAAGGCAAAACCAGAAATAAAGACAGGTCCAAAGCTCCTAAAAGTCTCAGGCCTGGGATTGAAGTCAGAGGCCAAGGATAGATACAGAGATGGCAGAGAGCAGTAGTTCTTGAAGTTCCAGGTTTCAGGATTCCTTTATGCTTTTAAAAATTATTGATGTCTCCCTAAGAACTTTTGTCTATGTGGGCATATCTACTGATATTTACTGTATTAGAAATTAAAACAGGAAATTAAAAATATTTTTTAATTCTTTAAAAAATTATTTATTTATTTGGCTGTGCCAGGTTAGTTGCGGCATGTGGGATCTTCTTGTTGCAGCATGTGGGCTCTTAGTTGCAGCATGCATGTGGGATCTAGTTCCCTGACCAGCAATCGAATCCGGGCCCCCTGCACTGGGAGTGTGGAGTCTCAACCACTGGACCACCAGGGAAGTCCCTAAAATTCTTTTTAAAGCAACAATAAACCTTACATGTTAATATATATCTATGAAAACTATATTTTCCAAAGAAAAATACTGAGAATATTGACATTGTTTTACATTTCTCCAAATCTCTTTAATTAATAGAAGATGGCTAGATTCTCATATCTGCTCCGGCTTTCAATCTGTTGTGATGTGTTGTTTTGATTGAAGTGAATAAAGACAATCCAGCACACAGATATATGGTGGAAAAGGGAATTTTAAAAGCTTTTTCAGACCATTGTGGGTATTCTTCTTTGATACTACAACAAACTCACAAATGGTCGTTTCTTAAAGGTTAGTTGCTGTGTAGAATTTGAAACCATATCAAAGAACTTCTCAAACTCTGTTATATTAAAATCCACTGATCTATCTTGCACATGAAATTATCTATACATAATTTTGAAACATCATCCATTGGTCATTTGGCAAATACTGATTCCCTGAATTATTTAGATATTTCACATGTTGACACATTTCATCATATAATATTTAAAATAAGATTTCTTAATATCATCACCAATCTGTTTAGAAGTCTTCGAATTACTGGGAAGATCTCAAGCTTAAAGGGGCAGATACGAATTTTCCCAAATTCTAATTTTTGCTTGAAAGTCCTAATTTTATCATTGGCAACAAATACTGTCAGTTGTTTCTCTTGAAGTGACAGGATCATTTTGCTCCTTTTCGAGTAAACATCTACCAAATAACACATGGTTTTGTCAGCCATTCTTTCAAGTAAAGTAATGTTCCCTGCTACAGGCACCTAGCGAAGTTTACAACTCAGACAATAATGCATGTGCTTTCCTTTGAGAAGATAGCACTTCGATGTGCAGCTGTGCATACTGCCCATACGATGTGCATACTGCCCATTTTGTCACACAAGATATTAGAAGAATGTGTACTTTAAGGATCAAGATTTAATAAAATTAATGCTTTTTTACTGCTTTATAAAGACATTCTTAGGTGAAACTGGCTCTTTCTTTTTTTTTCAACTGAGAGTGCATGACCATGAAGAATACAACGACCACCACTAACAGTCTGCAGCCACTGCGTTGATTCATATGCTAGTGCCAGGGGGTTTTACCCACCATTGCTTCTGCCCAATCTGTGCAAGTGTCAAACAGTGAAGAAAGCAAATGATGTCTTAGTATTATTATGAAAAAGTCCTTTACTTCACAAACCCATCAAACTATCTCATGTTCCTCCACAGATCACAGTTTGAGAACAGCTAGCAAAGGGAACCAGCATCAAGACAGATATTTTTCATATATTCCACAATGCTAAGGGTACTACTAAACCTTGGGCTGGGAACTGGGTTCACCTTGGTGATGAAATACTCCCTGCCCTCTAGTAGAGATGTACCCAGGACTGAAACTAAATTAAGAATGTGAATTACTCATAATACATATTTTTTACATATTCAAATTAGAAATTAGGATAGTTGTAGTTTTACACTGTTATATAATAAATACTACCAGAAACCAATGGCAATTTGATGACTACTGATTACTTACAAGTGACATTTGAGCTGGACTTTGGAAGGATAAGCTGGTCCTCCCCAAAGCCCTGCATAAACAAAGTTTTTTTTCACCTTTTTTTCTGTAAATCTGCAAGACTTTAATTTAGGTATTAAAGTTAAATCTTAAAAACTTGCAAGAACTTAGATGGCGATATAGTATAGCAAGTAGATGATGTGTACCTGATTAATAGATGTTGAATAGTACTGAAAAATCACTACTGGCTCCTTTCCTACTTTATTGTTTACAAATCAGCAAGCAAGCAGGCTTGGGAATACTACGGAAGCTGTGTGATTGGCCTACAGTGGGGAAGAAGTTCCCATTGATATCCAGCAATCTTCCTTCCTTCAGTAACATTATGGAGAGAATGAACACTCCCCTTAATTGTTAATTATTCCATTAGTGTATAATTTGTGGCCAGCTTCCTCAGCAACAAATAAAATAACTGCTGTGCCCAGACAAGGAGGAAAACAGAACAAAACAGAACACAAGATTTAATGGGACCCTCTAAAGACTAAGTATTTCTAAAAGTTAATTTAACATCATATAACTCATGAGGTAAAGATAGTTTCTTTGTCCTATAATCCCTTTAATGTATAAAATCTCTACTAGTGGTTTAAAACCGTTTACAGCTTTGAGATCACCAAGTACATTATTAAGGAATCTAGGTGTCATGTAAAATAAAACAATATTTGAAAATCCTATCTTTTTTACTACTTTTTTCAAAAAGTACAATTACATATGTTTCATGGATGATACAGTTTTAAGTAAGTTTTAAAAAAATACTTTTGTTGAAAGTCTTCCTAAATTTCAAGAGATTGTTACCTCTCTTCCCTAATACATATAAATGCTAGATACCTCAGTTCAAGAATACTCTAGAAACAAAGACATTCTATTAATGACAAAAATCATGAACTTTTCTTCTTTTTCTAATCTCACTAAGCCTACACACCTCCACCCTAAGGGCTTGAAAGTTGCTAAGGAAGGAAGGAAAGGTTAAAAAAAAAAAAAAACTCTAAGAAAATAGCCTAATGCTTTTTTGTCAGATTCTAGGACAAATGCATTAATAACAACAACAATAACAATAATGTAGTAATAGCAGCTAGCACTTACAGAATCTACTATGTGCCAGGCAAATTGTGAGTACTTTACATATATTAATGCATTTAATCCTCATAACAGCTCTGTGAGATAAGCACAATCATTCCTGTTTTACAGGTGAGCACACTGAGGGATAGAGGTTAAATAACTTGCTCTTCTTATGAAAAGGTATAGTCTCTGGTCTTCACAGTATAATTTCAGGCAGAATATACAACTTACTTTGTGGTCTGATCTCAGGGTATTAAGGATCTTATGGAGGGCTCAGTACCCCCCAAAAATCATTCTCTCTGTTGCAGACTCAGAACTGAAATATTACCTAGAAAGAACACTGTGCTAGAGCCAGGGACCTGAACTCTAGTTCTGGCCCTGCAGTTTAAAAAGCTGTGTGATGTTAGCCTTAATAGCATTCATTCTGTTTTTTGGTTTTATCATTTGTAAGACAAACAAACAAAAGAGAAATGAATTAAGATTTATTTATTCAATTAAAATGCACTAAGCACCTATTAAAAGTACTAGGCAATATGCATTACTGAGAACCTGTAAAGTCTGTTTTCCCAGTTAATATCTCACAAGAGGATTCTGCAGCTATTTTAGCTTGCACCTTAAAATCTGGCATGCTTTTTAAGGATGAAAGAGATGAAACCAAGCCAAAGAAGTTTAATGACTTGTCCAATAAGGAAATTTAAAGTAAAACCAGGCATAATCCGTCAGCTATTCTAATTTTACCAAAGTTGCCACTAGCAATAATGGAGTGCATTTTTTTCATTCAACAAAAATTTACTGAACATCCATTACATGTTAGGATTGGAAATATAATGGGAGGCAAAAAGTCCCTTTCTTACAGAGTTTATAACACTTGCCATAAAGGAAGAACTTAGTAAGTGGTTAAAGAGTTTATTTTAAAATATGACCTGATGGCTTAAGTCACGAAAATATCTTTAGAACAGATTTTTCTTCCTAGCCAGATTTACAAAGAAGCTTTATTCAACTTTCTAAAGAGAGATGATTCTTTAAACATTTCTTTAAGCTCTCAAAACGTTTGAGAGATGATTCTTTAAAATCAAACTCAACTGGAAGTGAAATTTAAGTATATTATTTAGTTTTACTGTAATATGGTACCAACTGTGTAAACTGAGTTACATGTACAAAATAATATATTACTCATTAACTTCGTACAAGTTTAAGGTATTAAATCCATTTTTTCAAGCATCTAGTTTCATTCCACTTCTAATCAACGATCTTCTAAATTAGTATTTTTCAAATATGTCAATCATCAGAATCACATGGAATACAGGGAGAGTCTGCTGGCACTTAGTTCAAATACGGATTCTGTGGTCCTACCCTCAAAAGTTCTGATTCAGTAGGTAAGGGGTGAGACCCAGATGATTTTGATGCAGCTGGGCAATGGGGTCACAGTTTATTAGCAAACTCTGACCTGGCTTGAGTTCCATAAAGATTCTGCTCACAAGAATTTAGTGAGTATTTCCTCTGATCTGGGCCTGTAGTATTGGGTTCAACTCTTTTGAGTTAAATATTGAATTCAGCACACATATGCATGCATTCAACAAAAAAGTATTAAGACATTACTATGTGCCAGGCATTGTTCTAGGCACTTGGGATATATCTGTGATATATCAGGTGAATAAAATGAATGAATTCCTGCCCATGCAGAATATACATTTTTTTCAAGTACATATGGAATATTTACCAAGACAATCATATTCTGGGCCATAAAACAAGTTTCAATAAATTTAAAAGATTTAAATCATACGAAGTTTGCTCTCCAAATACCACAGAATTGTTAGGAATCAAAAAAAGAGAAATATTTAGAAAAATCCAAAGTATTTTTAGAACTAAAAAACATTTCCTAAATAGCCCATGGTTAAAAAAAAAAAGAAAGAAAGAAAAGAAAAGAAATTAGAAGGTATTTTGAGGACTTCCCTGGTGGTGGCGCAGTGGTTAAGGATCCACCTGCCAGTGCAGGGGACATGGGCTTGATGCCTGGTCTAGGAAGATCCCACATGCAGCAGAGCAACTAAGCCCGTGCACAACTACTGTGCCCGCGTGCCCTAGAGCCTGTGCTCCGCAACAAGAGAAGCCACTGCAACAAGAAGCCCACGCACCACAGCGAGGAGAAGCCCCCACTAGCCCACATGCAGCAACAAAGACCCAATGCAGGCAAAAATAAAAATTAAAAAAAAGATTAAAAAACAAAGAGGGCTGCCCTGGTGGCACAGTGGTTGGGGGTCCGCCTGCCGACGCAGGGGACACGGGTTCGTGCCCCGGTCTGGGGAGATCCCATGTGCCGCGGAGCGGCTAGGCCCGTGAGCCATGGCCGCTGAGCCTGCGCGTCTGGAGCCTGTGCTCCACGGCAGGAGAGGCCACAGCAGTGAGAGGCCAGTGTACCGCAAAAAAAAAAAAAGGAAGTATTTTGAACTGAATGAAAATGAAAGTACAACATGTCAAAATTTGCGGGATGAAGCTAAAACAACTCTTACAGGGAAATATATATCATTCAACATCTATATGAGAAAAGAATGAAGGTCTCAAAATCAATTACCTAAGCTTCCACCTTAAGAAACTAATAAAGAAAATAATAAAGATCAGAGTGGAAATCAATGAAATAGAAAAAAGAAAAAATAAATAAAGAAAATCAATGAAATGAACAGCTGGGTCTTTGTGAAAATCAATAAAACTGATTAACCTTTAGCCAGATTGATCAAGGAAAAAAAGAAGATAAAAAATATCAGTATAATGGGGGCTTCCCTGGTGGCTCTGTGGTTAAGAATCTGCCTGCCAATGCAGGGGACACGGGTCCGAGGCCTGGTCTGGGAAGATCCCACATGCCACAGAGCAACTAAGCCCATGCACCACAACTACTGAGCCCACGTGCCACAACTACTGAAACCTGCATGCCTAGAGCCGGTTCTCCGCAACAAGAGAAGCCACCGCAATAAGAAGCCCACACACCGCAACAAAGAGTAGCCCCTGCTCGCCGCAACTAGAGAAAGCCCATGCGCACCAACGAAGCCAAAAAAAAAAAACCAATATCAGAAATGAGAGAGATAATAAAATTAAAGATTCTATAGACATTAACAAGATAAAAGAACGGTATGAACAAAAATAACAGGATAAATAAAAGAATATTATAAACTTGAAAACCAAGATGAAACGAACAAATTCTTTGAAAGATAATAAACTACCAAAGCTCTCTCAGGAAGAAATAGATTACTTGAATAGCTCTGTATCTACTAAAGAAATTTAACTTATAGTTAAAAGTTTTAACTCAAAGAAAACCCCAGACCCACATGACTTGGTTAATTCTCCCAAACATTAAAGAATGAAACAATCTCAATTCTACACAAACTCTCACAGAAAATTAAAAAGGTGGTAATACTTCTCAAATTATTCTAGGAGCCCAGAAGTACACTGATTTCCAAATCACAAGAAGACATTACAAGAAAAGAAACTCCAGACCAATATTCCTCATGAAAAATAGATGTAAAAATTCTTAACAAAATTATTGCAAATCAAATCCAACTAAAAGGATAATTCATCTTGATCAAGTAGGGTTTCTCCTAGGAATGCATGGTTTGTTTAACAAGTGTAAGGAAAATTCTAACACTTTAGAATAAACAAAAGGTCTTATTGATGTCCTTTCAATGCAAGGCTAAAGCCTCCAAGGATTACCTGAACCTATAGGCATATATGCTTTTGTCTTTAACCAAGTTATTTTATAGTAAACAACAAGGTTTCTCAGCCTTGGAACTTTTGACATTTGGTGTTGGATAATCTTTTGTTGTGGGGGGCATTATAGGATATTTAGGAGTATCCCTGGCCTTATGCACTAGATGCTGGTAACACCACCCCTCCCAGTGTGATAATTAAAAACCATCTACTGACACTGCCAAATGTGTCCTAGGGGACAAAATCATCCCCAGCTGAGAACTACTGCTTTAGAGACTAAAGTTAACTTGTGGAAAATCAATAGCAATGCAAATAATTCTTATCTATATACTTACAAATAAATTCAATCTGGTGAAGTGACAACCCCTCCAACCAAAGAGTCAGTTTTGCACCCAACTATAAATGCATTTCAGTATTCCTGACCTATAAATGTGTCAGTTCCTAGCACTCTCATTTGACCAGACTGTAACATCTTTCTGGCCCCTCATTTAAAAATGAGTTTAAAAAATTTTGACACATGATCATATTATATTTGTATGAGTCATGATTTTACCTTTTATGAAAATTTAAAACCACTTTATCGAGGTGTAATTGACATACATAAAGCTGTACATATTTAATGTATACAACTTGATGAGTTAAAAATTATTTTGGGGGACTTCTCTGGTGGCCCAGTGGTTGAGAATCTGCCTTCCAATGCAGGGGACACGGGTTTGACCCCTGGTTGGGGAACTAAGATCCCACAGTCACAGGGCAGCTAAGCCCTCACGCTGCAACTACTGAGCCCGTGTGCCACAACTAAAGAGAAGCCTGCACGCTGCAACAAAGAGCCCACATGCTGCAGCGAAGATCCCGTGTGCTGCAACTAAGACCTGATGCAGCCAAATAAATTAAAAAAATGTTTTTTAACACAACTGAAAATCAATCAATGTAATTCATGGTATTAAAGATTAAAAAAGAAAAAGTGCAAATGATCATCTCTGTAGATGCAGAGAAAGCACTGGATTCAACATCTATTCTTCAAAAAAAATTCTTAGCAAATTAGGAATAGAAAGGAAGTTCCTGTGATAAAGAACATCTATAGAAAATCTAATATTATATTTAATGGTGAAAAACCAATTTTACCCCACTAAAACAGGAACAAGACAAGGAATTCCATTCTTACTACTTCTATTAAACATTGTACTGGAGATTCTAGTCAGTGTAATAGGGCAAGAAAAATAAAAATCACTCTTATTGGAAAGGAAGAAGTATAATGAGTTTTATTTGTAAATAATTTATGTATAAAATCCTATGGAAACTACAAAAATGCTACTATAACTAATAAATAAGTTTAGTAAGAGTGCAGGAGAAACTATCAAGATAAAAAATCAATTGCATGCCCATATACTTTACCAGTAAGTAATCTGAAATTTTTAAAATTACAGACGTCTTCCAGGAAGATACAGTAGATGTACTTTTCCCTATTCCTCACTCTAAGCACAAACTGAAAACTCCGTACATTATGTCAAGCAAACAGTAAGTAATCTGAAATTTTTAAAATTACCAGTAAGTAATCTGAAATTTTTAAAATTACAGACGTCTTCCAGGAAGATACAGTAGATGTACTTTTCCCTATTCCTCACTCTAAGCACAAACTGAAAACTCTGTACATTATGTCAAGCAAACAGAGACTCTAAAAAATGGAGAGAAGGGAGACTATTTGGGGACTTCAGAACCAAGGAACAGCATGAGTTCCTGGGCTTTCTTTTTGCTTTATATATCCCAGATTTCAGATAAAGAAGCTGGCAAATCAGAATGGCCTTTGACACAGATAAAAGCCCCAATGAAAGTCTGCTCTCTCTAGCCAAAGAACCAAGAAAAGGGAAGCCTAGCAAGACAGAAAACATTCAGACAATAACCACAAACTCCAGCCAAACACCGCAGAAAAAAACTGTGGTCCTACTCTCACCCACACAAAGGCAGAGTAGGGGGCCTAGACTTACCACCCTTGCCAACTGGCAATAAGAACCTACTACACTGTCAGTGGAGGCCACCTGGAGAGCCTGGACTTCAACCCTTACCTGGCAACAGTGAGGCACCCCTTCTTCTCCCTGCTGGGATGATGTCAGAGGAGGCCTAGTGAAGAGTCAGTACTTTTACTACCACCCAGTGGTAACGAGGCCAACCTTCCCCTACAGTGTCAGTGGAGGCAATGTAGGGAGCAACACTGAGGTATTCTCACCTCTCCTACCTAAGGATTTAACAGTGTTGGCCTAGTAGGAAGCAGGAACTCCCACACCTACCCAGCAGTAATGCAGAGCACCCCCTCCTGGGGTGTCAACTGATGCCAAGTGAGGAACCTAGACTTCTAAGCCTACCTGGCAGTAATGAGGTAACATCTCCTATTTCCCTGATGGAGTAGTATCCCCCTCACGACAAAAAAAAAAAAAAAAACAGTGAAAACAGAAGGTTTAAATAACACCCAGAGTCTCAGAACATAGTACAAAAATGTCCAGGTTTCAATAGAAAATCACTCATCAATAGAAAATCTTAACAGGTACTAGGAAAATCTTGAACTGAAAAGAAAAAGACAATCAACAGACGTCAAACCAAAATGACATATATAAAAATTACTTAACAAAGATTTTAAAGTAGTCATCATAAAAATGTTTAGATGAACATTTACAAATATGTTTGAAACAAATGAAAAAAGAAGTTTTCAGGAAAGAAACAGAAGATATAAAAAGAATCAAATGGAAATTTAAAAGCTAAAAATTACAGTAGCCAAAATAAAAATACCAGTGGATAGGTCAAAAACAGAATGGAGGGAACAGTGGAAAGCATCAGTGAACTTGAAGATAAAACAATACAAATTACCCAATGAGCAATAGAAAAATACACTGGGAAAAAAAAAACTGAACAAATTCTAAGGAACCCATTAGTTTATAAGAAAAGATCCAACATTTGTGTCGCTGGAATCACAGGAGATGAGAAAGAAGGCAAAGCTGAAAAGTGTTTGAAGAAATGATAGCTGAAAACCCCCCAAATTTGGCAAAAGACATAAACCTACATATTCAAGAAGTTAAGTGAATACCAAACAGGATAAACCCAAAGAAATCCATGCCAAAACATCATAGTTAAATTTCTGAAAACTAAAGACAAAAATTCTTGAAAGCAGCCAGAGAGAAACAGTGCATTATCTATAAGCAGAAAACTATTCAAATGGGAGTAGATTTCTTATCAGAAACTGTGCTGGCCAGAAAGAAGTGGCACAACCTTTTTCAAGGGCTAAAAGAAAAGAACGGTCAAGCAAGAATCCTATACCAAGCAAAAGTATCATTTAGGAATGAAGACATCCTCAGGTGAAAGAAAACGAAGAGAATTTGCTGCCAGCAGAATTATCCTAAAAGTGGCTAAAGGAAGTTTTCTAAACTGAAAGGAAATGATAAAAGAATCTTGGAACATCAGAAAGAAAGAACACAGTAAGCAAAAATATGGATGTATACAATAGGCTTTACTTCTCTCAAGTTTTCTAAATTATGTCTGAGGTTGAGGCAAAAATTATAACACTAATGTGATTCTAAATGTATATAGAGGAAATATTTAACACAATTATATTACAAATAACAGAAGGTAAAGAGAAATAATGGAGTTAAGACTTCTATACTTCAACCAGTAAAATGACACCACCAGTAGACTGTGATAAGTTATATATATAATGTGAAACCCAGAGCAACCACTAAAAAGGCTATACATATATGAAAATCCCACAGCTAATGTCAATATGCAATGGTGAAAAAGTGAAAGTCTTTCCTCTAATATCAGGAACAAGACAAGGATACCCACTCTCACCATGTCTTTTCAACATAGAACTAGAAGTCCCAGCCACTGCAATTAGGCAAGAAAAAGAAATAAAAGCCTAATCAAAAAGGTAGAAATAAACTTGATCATGCTAGCATGCTGATCTCAGACTTCTGTACTCCAGAACTGTGAGTAATAACTTGCTGTTGTTCATTCGCCATCCAGGCTATGGTACCCAGTCTATGGTGCTTTGTTATAGCAGCCCAAATAAGACTATGGCAACTAGTATATTAGTTTGCAAGGGCTGCCATAACAAAATATCACAGAATGGGTGGCTTAAACAACAGGAATTTTATTTTCTCACAGTTCTAGAGGCTAGAGGTCAAAGATCAAGGTGTTGGCAGGTTAAGTTTCTCCTGAGGCCTGTCTCCTTGGCTTGCAGATGGCCACCTTCTTGCTGTGTCCTCATGATCTTTCCTCTGTGTGTGTACATGTATGGTATCTCTTTGTATATCTAAATTTCTTCTTAAAAGGACACCAGTCAGATTAGATTAGGGTCCACATATGACCTCATTTAACCTCATTTAACCTTAATAACCTCTTTAAGGGCCCTATCTCCAAATACAGTCACATTCTGAAGTACTGGGGGTTAGGGCTTCAACATATAAATTTTAGGGGAACACAATTCAGCCTGTAACAGACTAGTATGTAATTCTCAAAATGCAACAGTAAAAAATCAAACACTCCAGTCAGAAAATGGGCAAAACACACTACTAGACATTTTGCTAAAGAGAATATACATTTGTCAAATAAACTAATGAACAGATGCTCAACATTATTAGCCTTTAGAGAAATACAAACTAAAGCCACATTCACATATCACCACACACCTACCAGATGGCTGAATTAAAAAATAATGACAACACCAAATGCTGGGGAAGATATGGAGAAACTGGATCAATCATACATTGCTGGTGGGAATATAAAAAGTTACAGCAACTCTAAGAAAATAATTTGTCCATTTATTAAACACTAAACATGCAATTACCATACAACTCAGTAGTTGTACTTCTTGGCATTTATGCTAGAGAAATAAAAACTTATTCACATAAAAACTCGTACTTGAATGTTTATAGAAGTTTTAGTCACAACAGCAAAAAACTAGAAACAATCAAACACCCTTCACCAGATGAGTGTTTTAAGTGGTATATCCATACGATGGAGAACTACGGATAGATGCAACAACTTGGATGAATCTCCAGAGAATTACAGTCAGTAAAAAAAGCCAATTCCAAAATGTTACATACTGGGGACTTGCCTGGTGGTCCAGTGGCTAAGACTCCATGTTCCCAATGCAGGGGGCCCGGGTTCGATCCCTAGTCAGGGAACTAGATCCCACATGCATGCTGCAACTAAGAGTTCGCATGCCACAACTAAAGATCCCACGTGCTGCAACTAAGACCTGGAGCAGCCAAAATAAATAAGTAAATAAATATTTTAAAACAACAAAACAAAAAACCAAAATGTTACATACTGTATTATTCCATTTATATAACGTCCTTGAAGTGACAAAGTTATGGAAATGGAGAACATTAGTGGTTGTGGCTATAAAAGGGAAACTACGGGCATCTTTGTGATGACAGAAATATTTTATGTCTTGACTGTATCAATGTCAATATCCTGATTGTGATATGTACTGTATAGCTTTGCAAGACACTACTACTGGGGGTAACTGGATAAAGTATATATGGGATCCTTTCTGTATTATTTCTTAAAACTGCATGTGAATCTATAATTAATTCAAAACGATTTTTAATTTTAAAAATTACCATTTGCAACAGTTTTTAAAATATGAAACACTTTGGCATAAACTGGACTAAAAATGTGGAATACTGGTAAACTGAAAATTATAAAACATGCCTGGGAGAAATTAAAGACCTAAATAAATGGAGAGAGATGATGTATTCATGGATTGAATATTGATAAGATGTCAATTCTCCCCAAACTGAACTATAGATTCAATGCAATCCCAATCAGAAATTGACAAGCTGATTCTAAAGTTTGTATATATGGAGCAAAGGGCCTAGAACACAACTCTGAAACAGACACAACTTTGAAATAGAACAAACTTGGTGGACTCACACTTCCTGACTTTAAAACTTGGGATAAAGTGACAGTAATCAACATAGCTTTGTATGGCATAAAGGTAGACAAATAGATCATTGGAACAGAACAGAGTGCAGAAATTGACCCAAATTTATTCAGTCAAGTAATTTTCAACAGAAGTGAAAAGGCAATTCAGAGGAGAAAGGATAATCTTTTCAACAAGGTGCTGAGATGACTGGATATTCCTATGCTAAGAAAGAAAAAGCAAGAAGAAAAAAATACACAAAAAAACTTCAATCCATACGTTGCACCATATAAAACTATAAAACTTCTAATGAAAACATAGGAGGAAACCTTTGAAATCTTGGGTTAGACAAAGATTTCTTGGATACAACACCCAAAGCAAAATCTTGCGAATTAAATATATCTTGTATTTATCTACTTCTCTCCATCTCTGTTGTCACCACTTTAGTCTCAACCAACATCATATTTTGCCCAGACTATTTCTGTTTCCATCTCCTCCTACTTCTACCCCTGTCCTGTCCAACCATTTTCACAAAAGTGAGAGTGATGTTTTAAAGCATATATATATATATATATATATATATAATCATATGATTTCCCTGCTTAAAACTCTTTTAATAGATTCTCATGTCCCTTGGGATAACATAGCCTTCAAAGGCCTGGCATGATGTAATCCCTCTCTAGTTCTCAGCTTTGTCTTGCATTATTTATCCCCCTTACTTATTCTGCTTTAGCCACAGTTGCCCATCAGTTCCTCTAATATGTCAAACTCCTCTAATATGGCAACCATGGCTGCTCTTTCAGCATAAATTACCCCCTTCTTCTCTCCTTCACTATCTAACTGGCTAATCCATACTCATCTTTCGGATCGCAACATAAATGTTACTTTTTAAGAGAGGTTTTATATGACCCCCAATCTAAATTTATACCCCAAGGCCTTTACACTTGCTGTTTCCTCTGCCAAGGAAGCTCTTTCCCTATATCTTTATATATCTCACACCTTGACATCATTTAGGAATCTACTCAAATATCACCTTCTCAGAAAGACCTTTCATGACCACTTATTTAAAATACCATCCTGCCACCACTCATTTTAACATCTTACTTTGCTTTATTTTCTTATCAAATATGAAATTACATTCTTTAATTATGTTTACTTATTTGTAATCTTTCTAATTCCCTAGAATGTGAGCATCCCAAGGGCAGGGCTTTGTCTTGTTCACTACTCTATCCACATTGCCTGGCACGTAGTAGGACTCCAGGAATCTGCTATACAAATTAGAAACTCAGTCTTGTAGGGAAGACAGATATATAAATGAGCAACTGTAATATAGAGAAATATGAGTAATAAATGAGCAGCACAAAGGGTGGAGGTATGGTCTCTGACTTAATGGTGCAGGAGAGATCCTCACACAGAAGGAGGCATTTGAGTTAGATCTTAAAAGATGCATAGGGGCTTCCCTGGTGGCACAGTGGTTAAGAATCCACCTGCCCATGCAGGAGACACGGGTTCGAGCCCTGGTCCGGGAAGATCCCACATGCTGCAGAGCAACTAAGCCCGCGAGCCACAACTACTGAGCCCAAGTGGCCACAACTACTGAAGCCTGTGTGCCTACAGCCCGTGTTCTGCAACAAGAGAAGCCACCGCAATGAGAAGCCTGCGCACAGCAATGAAGACCCAATGCAGCCAAAAATAAATAAATAAATAAATAATTTAATAAAAGGATGCATAGGAATGTATCCACTGGAAACCTGAGGTAAAAGAGCCTACATGTGCAGTCATAGAGGAATGGAAGAGAAAGCATGTGAAGGGAACTGTAAATATTGGAGAAAGAAAGACCACTGCACAGGGTTCATGTGAGGGACTGCTTGTAACATTTCACCTGCTCAAAATGTCCCTCCTCCATTTCTGTGTCCATGTTATACCAAACCAGTAAGATATAGGTTCAAATGTCACTTCCTCCATGAAACATTTCCTTGTCTTTCTTTTCTCCCAATTTCCATAACACATTCCATATATCACACGTTCCTTAAGATAATTTACCCTCTGTATACTATTTTACGGTTATTTCATTACTATACAGGTATTATTTCCCCTATAAGCCTCTATACTGCTTGTAGTTCAAATAGCAAAAAGAAATCAAAAAATAAATTAGAAAGATAAGTGAGTATTTTCTAGATTTGGTGATGGTGGAAGGAAGATATGTATTATTAAGTTGTAAATGATCACTGCTAAATCACAGATTGGGGGCGGTAACCTATTTGAAAACCTTATATTAGATGAGAAACTATGGATGAATTATTCTCCTTTGGGGGAGTAGATCTTTTGCTTCAATGTTTAGATTTCTTCCTTATCCCAAAATTTCAACCCCTTATTTTTTTAACTGAAGTATAGTTGCTGTACAATATTATATAAGTTTCAGGTATACAATACAGTGATTCACAATTTTTAAAGATTACACTCAATTTTCAGTTATTACAAAATACTGGCTATATTCCCCATGTTGTACACTATATCCTTATAGCTTATTATTGCTTTTTTCCTTATAGCTTATTTTATACCTAATAGTTTGCACCTCTTAATCCCCTACTCTTACACTGCCCCTCCCCACTTCCCTCTCCCCACTGGCAATCAGTAGTTTGTTCTCTATATCTGAGTCTGCTTCTTTTTTTTATAGTCACTAGTTTGTTGTATTTTTTAGATTTCACATATAAGTGATATCATAGAGTATTTGTCTTTGTCTGACTTATTTCACTTAGCATAATGTCCTCCAAGCCCATCCATGTTGCTGCAAATGGCAAAATTTCATTCTTTTTAATGGCTGAGTAGTATTCCAGTGTGTGGGTGTGCATGCACGTGTGCGTGCACGCACACACACACCCACACACACCACATCTTCTTTATCCATTCATCTGTTGATGGACACTAGGTTGCTTTCATATCTCGGCAATTGTAAACAATGCTGCTATGAACACTGGGGTACATGTATCTTTTCAAATTAGTGTTTTTATTTTTTTCAGCTTAATCACTTATTTTAATCACATATTAATATCTCTGTTACTATACTCTTATATGCATTCATTCCTTCACATATTTTTAAACTAGAACTATAGGCATTATGAGAGTTAACTACTATATAGATTCATAGGAATTTAATCTAACAATGCTACATTAAGTTTCAGCAGTTTAAGTATTTTATATACAACGTTAAGACTTAGCATGTAATTTTAATAAACCAAACAGATATAACCATTTCATGTTTATTTTTCCTCATAAACTTTCCCACTAAGCCTTCTAAAGAACTTTCAGCTATTAATAGTTGAAGTGTAAAATTATCTCTTTGTTTTAAATGCTTCTATATTCATTTTGGTCCTTCTTTACAGCTCCAAAATTACTCATTACCACAAACAACAATAGCTCACTTAGGGAACTAATATTATCAGGAACCAGGGGGACACTGATGCTAAAACAGTCAGTTCTTCCAGGATGTACATGAATATAATAGACACCAAGGTTTAGATTTTGTCTTAAATTAAATCATTTGAAAAGAGAATCTATATGATTTATGAAGTAGCCTTCACAAATACCAGTTAGTAGTAATTCTGACTTTCCTAACCATAGCCGTTTTCCATCCATATTTTTGAACGTGTATGTATGTATTTATCTAAACTGCATCTTTGTAATACAAAAAGGAAAAAAGTTAAAGAAACAGTTTATTTAAAGGACAGGAATTTTAAAACGGCAAGATAATTTCATCATAATTACAAAAGACCAGTAGAGGTATTTTGATCTATTTTTTTACTCTTCCATATTTTTGATATTTTGTAAACTTACTTTTCCTTTTCCCTTTCCTTTCTCCTCCCACTGTAGACACTCCCTTGAAGCAACAGTGCATCAACAATCCTTCCACGTTCAAAGTCGGCTACATCTGTTGCTCTTTTCCATTGTTGAAAATTCCTGCCTTAATCCTATTTGACTTTATTCATGCAAAGGTCATCCTGAATTGAACAAATGGAGGAGTGATGGCAAAGCGCAGTGTTGAACATGGCCAAAAAAATGCTGCTGTGGAATATGTAACTAATGTGTTCACACTGTCTCAGAAGTATTTGATGTATTTCATGTAGGCCTCCAATCCTGAAGCCTCCAATCTTGAACCATGTTATATGTATTACTACCATATTTGCTAAACATCATAACAATTATAATAATAAGCCTGATTTTTGGTAGTACACTGCTGTTTCTTTTTTCTTAGACCAAGTGTTGAATGTTTATATTACTAATCACGCATCATGCCTACCTTCATAAGCATGAATTAACTCAGAGGATCCACTCTAACCCTATCATCACCATTAGTGTTTGGGAAATGCAGTCTTTTTTTTTTTTTTTTTTAGGTTCCTCCATGGAGTGGCATCTCTAAATCTTTCAATTCTCAAAATCTGTCAATGAAACCAAATTACTGCATTCAACTTAAAAAAGAAGTACCCGATGCCAATAAGTGGCAAAATAATGGGTTTGGTTGTGCTTCAAATCTCTTTTTAACAGACACTTATTATGTACTACAGCTATCATACATCATGCCACTAGCCTTTTTCTCTATGCTAAATATAGCTCAAATCTATAATTTATTGCCATCCATATATAACTGACCAAAACTAGGAGACGTTAATAGAAATATTACAGTAAGTACTAAGATAAACTTGACTAAAGATTTATGAGGTGAAGATAATTATTTTTAATATGCTCATAACTCACCATGACTAAAATATGGGAACACTTACTCACACAAGCTTATGTCCAAGTTAAAAAAGATGCCTGCCAACCTAAGAAGAACCAAGCTCAATTAGTTTCAAGTAAACAAGGAAAAGGTCACTGTTACTCCTATGGCTTAATAAGGAAAAGAAATCTTGTCTATAATATATCGTGTAGTTGGTCTTAATGTGATTTTCAGTGTAAGGCAAAACTGAATACAGGACTAAAAAAAAAATTCCTTAGCTACTTATCATATAAAGTCAAATAGCTGTCACTGTTTCACAGTATAAAATAATCTAATAAAGAAGATATATTTTGGGCTTCCCTGGTGGCGCAGCGCTTGAGAATCTGCCTGCTAATGCAGGGGACACGGGTTCGAGCCCTGGTCTGGGAAGATTCCACATGCCGCGGAGCAACTAGGCCCGTGAGCCACAACTACTGAGCCTGTGCGTCTGGAGCCTGTGCTCTGCAACGAGAGGCCACGACAGTGAGAGGCCCACACACCGTGATGAAGAGTGGCCCCCACTTGCCACAACTAGAGAAAGCCCTCGCACAGAAACGAAGACCCAACACAGCCAAAAATAAAAATAAATAAAAGAAGGCTCAACATTTAAAAAAAAAAAAAAGATATATTTTCCAAGAAAATATTTTAATGCATAGTTTTGTGTTGACAGCAAAGTATATGAGAATAAATATAAACGAAATAACATCATTTGTCAGCAAGCTCATCAATATACTTTAGTATAATTTCTCAAATTCTGAGAGACAAAACTCTAGATAAAATTCAAAGGATGTAAAAATAAAGACAAAAATTTCCCCATTTTAAGTAAGATACCCCATTTTTTTAAAAAGCCTGCAAGTAAATTAGTTTTGTTTGTTGAATCATACTTTCTCAATGATGCAATTTTAGGCTAAATATTTAGCCTTTACTTTCAATTTTTCTTATATTGATAGTGGCTTATCAGACCATGATTTCTCTGTTTTCCAGGATTTTGGGTCTAGTAGTTAATGCATTATAGAATCCTTAAATGTATCAGCAAAGTTTACTACTTAAAAGAGGCCTTCCGAATTCTATTTTTATAAATAAAAGACTCTTTTTAGCAAGTAATTACTCAGTAAATCTGTTTACAAATTTGTATTTGCCTGCAGTATGGCACATTTACACTAGAAAGTGTGTGATGTACTGAATGACCTAAACTTTGCCTGTTTCCTTATTTTTTAAACAGGGAAAACAGCACACACCCTACTTATTTCATGGCTTTGTATAGAGAATAAAACAAATCATGCATATTTAAATGTTTCAGAGATTAGAAACCACTTCATAAATGTAAGGAATTGTTATTATGCAAAGAGAACTCCGTCAACTGGTCAGCAGTTATATTTCTTTGAAGCAATGTTCAGTTCGTATGGAAATAGACACAGATAAACCAAGGTAAAAAGTTCTGTATCAAAGAGCCTTAAACTTTTCATTCCATAATTTTCTTAAGAACTTTTATGATCCTAACAGTTGGGAACCACCATCATCTTCGTGATTCTTCTAGATGGTCTCAGCATGGAACTCCAGTATGTGTGAATATAAAATATTTGTGAGGGAACAAGTGGCAGGTGTTCCTACTCCAAGTCTAATGTTACCTGCTGTCATTTAATTCAGACCCAGTCTCCAAATTCACACCCAAAAACTTTTAGCAAGGCTGTGTGCTTTCATATATACCCTGCCTTAGTGAGAGACCACACATGGTGAATCTGGAGGGAAAGGTTCCTTACTCTAAGTAAAGGGACTGGCAGAGAGGAGATACTAGAAAATGATAAAGTGTTTATGTTGCCTATTTCCCTATTAAAATACAGCATGAATCTTAAGAGACTAATGAAGCCAGTTTTACTTTCTCCACATGGGACTTACCAACATCCCTGTCCCAGGGATGACGTCCCTGTCTCAGCCCCTGTGCCCTTGTTCTCAATGTTGTTCTGACACAGGGGAGACCCCCTCAGATCCTCAATTCATGACTGAAATATCTTCTCTGTGAAGTTGACAATTAACGAATTTTCTCCCGGGAAGCTTCAACAGGCCAACACCTCCTGATCACCCTGAGCTCAGACATCTTTGAAAGAGGTTTAAGGGTCATTTTCTTACAGTTTGCATTTTTGTTTTGTACACCAATTTCATTTTTTTTTTTTTTTTTTTTTGCGGTACGCGGGCCTCTCACTGTTGTGGCCGCTCCCATTGCGGAGCACAGGCTCCGGACGCGCAGGCTCAATGGCCATGGCTCACGGGCCCAGCCTCTCCGCGGCATGTGGGATCTTCCCGGACCGGGGTACGAACCCGTGTCCCCTGCATCGGCAGGCGGACTCTCAACCACTGTGCCACCAGGGAAGCCCTGTACATCAATTTCATTTTAATTGTCCTATTTCACAAAATAGTACACCATGCTGATCCCTGGAAAAGGCAAGACCAATTCTACTGTTCTGCCATCTATGTGTAGGTGCATGTTTCAGATGGAAGAAAGGGAGAAGAAAGAATGGAAGAAGCTTAAAACTGTCTAAAACTGAATTCATTTTCTTAAACACAAACTTATCTTCTCATACTCTCTTTCTCTATTAAAGGCAGAGCCAGGATGACCTTCCTTCCTTCCTTCCTTCCTCCCTCCTATGTATCTATCCATCCATCCAAAAAAACTTATTGAGCACTTACTACATGTTACACACCCATGCTAGGCTCTAAGGATATAGAAATGAAAAACGGAGCTCATAGAGCAGTGGGGGAAAAAAGATGATAAAGTAACTAGGTAGAAAACAGTGATTGAGAAAAGGGGGATAGTTTATATAGGGTAGTCAGGGAAAGCTTCTTTAGAGATGTGACATTGAGAAGAGATGTTTCAGATGGAGTGAAAAACAAATATAAAGGCCCTGAGGCTAGAATGAACTAGGCATGCTTGAGGATGAGAAGACCAGCATGGCTCTAATAGAACAAAGAAGGCAGCGGATTGAAGGAAGTAAGGTTGGAGAAAAAGGCAAAGACCAGGTCACATAGGGCCTTGTAGGCCATGGTGATTTTATTTTGCAACAGGAGGCCAACAGTGGGAATGAGGTAGTGACATAATGTGATCAATGATTTTAAAAGGTCATTCCAGTGAGACTTTCAATTCCAAAAGATACTCTTGAGATATTTACACTTCAAAAGAACCAGAGCCTTCATAAAATACAAATTTTTATTGAATTGATGAGCACAAAATATTTTTTTCACATAAAGGAAAACCTGAGGATTGAACATTGAGATAAGAATTTTCTAAGGGCAGAAAAATGTTTTTGTTTTGAGTATATCTCTGTGTATATGTTATCTTTCACAGGAAGTAATTAAGTCAATAAGTAAATATTTTAAAATATTGGCATACCCCTAACAACCAAGAAATCAATTCTGTCTAAACATTAAAATCATCTGGCTAATTAAAGAAAAACAAAACAAAATGGACGTCCAACTCTGACTTCTAGAGATTTAAATTTACTGGCTTGGTGTAAAGCCCAAGCACTGATATTTTTTAGAAGTTTCCTAGCTAAAGTTGAGAACCACTACGCCAAGAAAACCCTTATACATGTATATCAAGATTTATAAAAAATATTCACAGCAGGGACTTCCTTGGTGGCCCAGTGGTTGAGAGTCTGCCTGCCGATGCAGGGGACACGGGTTCGTGCCCCAGTCCGGGAAGATCCCACATGCCGCAGAGCGGCTGGGCCCGTGAGCCATGGCCGCTTAGCCTGCGCGTCTGGAGCCTGTTGCTCCGCAATGGGAGAGGCCACAACAGTGAGAGGCCCGCGTACTGCAAAAAAAAAAAGAAAAAAAAATTCACAGCAGCATCATTTCTAGCAGCAGAAATTTGGGGAAAAATTCTTTATCATCAGGAGAATGAATAAACTGTGGTAAACTCCTTGCAACGGAATATTATATAGCAATAAAATTAAATAAATTATAGCTACACACAACAACATGGATAAATCATCAAAACATAACATTGAGTAAACAGAGAAGTCTGCCCAAAGGATAATGCATTTGTGCAAAGGTTGAAAACAAAATTAAACAACATATTGTTTAGGTATACAGGATAATGCCATTTTCGCAAAGCTTGAAGTAAACATATTATTTAGAGGTTTGTACATATAAAAGAATGGTTAGCAGCTATGTGATTGGCAGGGTGAGGTAGATCCCAGGCAATCACAGGCACAGGGATAGGGTGAAAACATTACAGGTAGCTTTGACATTATTGGTCATGTTTTAGTTCTTAACTTTGGATGGTGCTCACTTTATTGTTATGATCCATAACTTACATGTATATTCATAGTCTTTTGCATGAATCATAAACCAAACAATAACAATTTTTTAAAGATTTCTACTGTGTAGAAAATAGACTGTGGAAAGGGTACATAAGTAGAAGCATAGAGATAATTGGGAAGCTACTGAAGTAATCTGGGAGAGAGTGTATGGTGGAATATACCACGGTGGAGTTGGGGCGATGGTGAGAAGTGATCAGATTTAGAATACATTTTGAAGAGTGGAACTTCTAGGACTTACTGATGAATAAAAAGTCTGCACTGTCCAAAATGGTAGCCATTAGTTATATATGAGTATCAAAATTAATTAAAATTAAAGAAAACTTAAAAATCAGCTTATTAGTCACACTAGCCACAGCTACACTGTAAGTGCACATGTGGCCAGTGGCTAACATATTAGCACAGATATAAAACATTTCCATCACTACATAAAGTTCCATTTGAAAGACAGTGTGTGGGAAATGAAGGAGAAAGGATGGTTCCTAAGTTCTCTGCCTGAGCAGCTGGCTGAACGGCAGTGCCATTTACCCAGGGATGGGGAAAATCAGGGGAACAGCAAGTTTGGAAAGAAAATTAAGAGTTATTTTGCACAAGGAGAGCTGCTGAGCAGACACAGATCAGGGAAAAGTTGGAACTAGATATACATATTTGGAATATATTGGGTTGGCCAAAAGTTCATTTGGGTTTTCTATAACGTCTTATGGAAAAACCCAAACGAACTTTTTGGCCAACCCAATATTGATGTATAGATAGTATTTTAAGTCACAGGATTAGACTTGATTGCAAAATGGTATCCCCCTTTGGAAGGCCTCTTGACAATAAATATCAAAATTACAAAGGCATTATCCTTTGACTCACTTCAGGATATTTATCTAACATATATGAAATAATCTGTATACAAGGTCCTTCATTGCAGCATTGCTCAGAATAACAAAAGACCAGAAACAACACCATCTATGGGTAACTGGCTAAATAAATTATGGCACATTCAAATAGAGATGTAAAACAGAATGAAGATGCTCTCCACATACTAAAATGGGAAGATTTCCAGGATATACTGTTAAGTTAAAAGAGCAAAATTAAGGGGCAGAAGAGCATTTATAGGATGTTACCTTTGGGGCAAAAAAGGAAAAGAGTAAGAAAAAAGTATTCAGATTTGCTTGTATCCGTGTAAAAACCACTGGGAGAACACACAAAAAAACTAATAAGAGTGATTATCTTTAGGAAGCTGGGGTGGAGAGGAGTGTAGTATGGTGAATGGGGACAGGGGTGGTAGCAAGACTTCCTGACATGTATCTTTTTACGTTATTTTGATTTTTGAACCATGTTAATATATTACCTGGCTAAAACAATTCCACTAACATTTTCTAAAAGGAAATAATAATCAGCTACATTAAGGTATCAATGAGATAAGGACTAAAATTGACCACTGGATTTGGCAACTTGGAGATGACCTTAACCAGGGAAGTTTCAAATGTTAGAAGTAGGAATAAAAGCCTGTTTGGAGTGGACTGAAAGAACCAGAGATGATGAGTATAGAAAACTTTTCAGAATAAGGAAGAGAAATTGGGAAGTAGTTGAAAGAACATGTGATATCTAGAAAGTTTAGGGTTTTTTTTAAGATGGACTATATCATACTTTATTTGTAAGCTAATTGAAGTGGTCAGGCACAGAGTAAGGAACTAATGCAGGAAGGAGAGTGATAAAACCAGGGTCAAAACTCTTGAGCAGACCGGGGTATGGGTCTAATACACATGTTGGTGGGTGGGTGATCCCTGGATAAAGGCAGGGACAGGTTCATTTGTTAAAACCTAAGGCAGAACATGAGGTTACAAATCATGCTGCCTTTTTCTCAACACACACATAACATGCACACACACTCCAACTTCAAGGGCCTTCCACCACATATGGTTTAATACTCAAACAGTTACTATGGTCCATGAGATCCTCCAGGGCCTGGGCAGTTCCCACCTCTCCAAACTTGTACAACATCACTTGCTGCTTGCTCACTACACTCCACTTACATGGACCTTCTTTCAGTTCTTTAAACACGACAAGTTATTTCTTGCTTTGGGGCCTTCATACGTGCTACCTGGAATTCTTCTGCCCTACTCTTCCTGCTGTTGTCTCCTTACTATCTCTTAATGGGTCTACCATCATTCTCTCTCTTATAGTATACTGTTCTTTTCCTCCAAAGCACTTACCATGATTTTCTGGAAGTCAGAAACCACATCCGTTATACCCAGTATTCTAACATAATGTTTGGCACACTGTGGGTACTCAAAAAATATTATTTTTAATTGTGGTTAAAAAAAAAAACCCCACACAGCATTAAATTTACCAGCTTAACCATTTTTTTTTTTTGCGGTACGCGGGCCTCTCACTGTTGTGGCCTCTCCCGTTGCGAAGCACAGCCTCCGGACGCGCAGGCTCAGCGGCCATGGCTCACGGGCCCAGCCGCTCCACGGCCTGTGGGATCTTCCCGGACCGGGGCATGAACCCGTGTCCCCTGCATCGGCAAGCAGACTCTCAACCACTGCGCCACCAGGCAAGCCCTTAACCATTTTTTAAGTGTATAGTTCAGTCCTCAATAAATGTTTTTTGAATGAGTGAAATGAGCAATAGAAGCAGTTGCCCAAGCTAGAAACCACTGAATCATCCTTGATTCTTATTCTTCCCTTTTCTCCCTCAGGCCCTGTTCTTTAGCTTTGTCTTTTCTAACTATAGTTTTATTCACCCTTTCATTCCCTCTTCACTGCATTGCTCGATGGCTCAGACCCCCATGACTTCTAGCCTGGACTATTATAAAACTTTCGTATCTATATCCCTGTCTTCAGGTTCATCACTCTCTATCCTTTACTTACTGTCTTCAAAGGTTTCATTCTACTGAAATCTGATCATGTCTTTCCTTTACCAAATAAAAACCAAGGGTGTGCAGGGTTCAACCTGGAAATAACAGAATAAGCAGTGGTTCTGTTTTATAATTTTGGAGCCAGGATCTATGAAGGGAGGTCATTGATGCTAAAAGTTACAGCGAAGAGCAGAAGCTGATGACAAGGAAGGCAGTGGGGATAAGGCAACGGAGAAGGAATCTTACGAGAAGCTGCTCTGGAAATGCCATTAATTCTGTTACAGGAGGGCTCTTTTTTCAGGGCCTACTCTGCTTCCATAGCCATTACTAGTATTATTACGATTATTACCTTAAGATAGAATTTACATACCATAAAACTCACCCTCTTAGTGGGCAGTTCTGTAAGTTTGACAAATGTATACAGTTGTATAACCTCTACCACTCCATTATCCCTCCCTCAAATTCCTATGTATCCCCTCACCCCCTGATAATCACTGGTTTATGTCACTGGCATTTCTGTCCCCATGGTTTTGCCTTTTGTAAATGCCACATAAGTGAAATCATATAGAATGTAGCCTATTGAGTCTGGCTTCTTTCATTAAGCATAATGCATTTGAGATTCATCCATGCAGTTGGGTGTATAAACTACTGAAGCCTTTTAATAATGCCATTCTGTACCTGGTTTCAATAGATTGCTACTATTCCTACCATCTACACAATAAAGTCCAAATTTCTAGCAATCACACACAAAAATATTCAGAACCAGATTCCACTTTTATGTCCAGGTACTCCATCACACCAGTAGTGCTCATGGTCTCTTAAACTAGGCACTTTTATAACTCAATGATTTTGCCTATCTGTTCTTTTTGAAATGGCCTTCTCCTTCTTTCTTTGCTCATCTAGTGAACTCTAATTGTCCTTCAATAGCTCAGATCAGTTGTGATCTCTACTGCTTCTCTCACCTCCAATACACTGCCCTACAGTACACGTCACACTACACCACACACATACTCACACATTTTCCCTGTTCCTAACCTCTAATGAGGCGAGCTTGGAAAAGAGGTATCGTGGTATAAAGTAACACTCTCATTAATGGTCTTATAGAATTCTAGCCTATCTCTATTATAGCCCTAATTTTACTGTATCATACGTTTTGTTTATGTGACTGCCATATTGGGTAGGTTGAGAGAAAGCTGAAGACAAAGACTTTGTCTTAGTCATGTTTTTCCTTCTAGTTCATAGTACAGTTCCTTGCATAGAGTAAGGGCTATATAAAAAATGAATGTATGAAGTAGCACAGGAGGACAGGCATGTCCCCAGATGTCTTTTAAGATGTTTTATGTTTAGTAGACTCCCTCTAACCTCACCCTCCCCATCCAAAAAAAAAAAAAAAACTTTGAAAGTCACTTCTATATAACACTTCTTTCTTAGAAAAAGAAATACAATTATCCATTTTGTTTTCTGTTTCATCCATTTTTGAATTGGTTTATTTCTCACCTAAGCAAAAGCAATTAACCTATCATTAACAAATATTTATTGGAAATACACTGCCCCTTGTCCTGGCAAATTTTAAGATAAATAATATGATTTTAGTAGGATAAATAATTTATTTTTACTTCATGTTCATATTGTAGTAAGAGTAGCAATGGGTACTGCTGAACTGCTTGCTGTAGCATTCCAAATGACTGCTGTCTCTAACCCAGTATCAAAAGAGGTTAACTCTTGAGAAGTTTTCAGATTCTATTTTACAGCACTTTAGCATCTTATACCCTTTAAAAATATTTTACAAATGTACTTACATGAGAGTATTTCTTATAATGAAAATACTCAGGTTATTAATGATGTCTTAATGATAAATATAATTTAATTATGGCACTCAAAGGAAATTTTATTTTGAACTATTTGGCAAACGTTATACTGTTCATTTAGCTTTTGCCTTCTTTTGAGGTGTTAGGAAGCTAAGAATTAGTGTAAGACTACTTTTGATGCTTCCTTCAGAGTAACTAAAAGCTTGACTTCAGAGTCATATAAAAATGACACTTCTATTGAAAACTATCTTTTAAAAATTTCCATGAATGTCTTTTTATGGCTAATGTTTATCAAAGTTATGGTTGCTGCTCATGGAAATTATAAAGTTCTCATGTGTCTGAATTAATATTTTCAAAATTAAGAAATGTACTAGTAACATCTTTGGTTATGTATACTCTAAAGCCTCATCATTAAAATATTATAAATACAGAATTGGTAATGCGTAGGACATGGTATGTCAAGTTGTATTAAATAAGTATGTATTTTAAAGTAATTTTTTCTTTCCAAAAAAATTTAGAGGTGTTCTATAGGAAGCACACTTTTTCTGGGGAAAAAAGCGAATAAGTAAAATAATATCTATATTAAAAAGATTTTACTTGTTTTAGTCAATTCTAAATTTGTGAGAATAGTATGGGCTGAAATGAAGGTAACATCTGCTGTATAAGGTGAAGTTTTGTTAAGTAAATTAAAAATATTAACATGTTTTAAACAAATATATATAAGGGGAACAATATATGATGGAAAAAACTTTTTTACCTTGTGTGAAAATCTTAAGTGCACATTGAAGTCGGGCCAAATGAAGATCTCTGTTTAATAATTCAAGTTACTGTGAGTACATGAAAGAATAAACTGTTTTCTATTAAAATTAAAAATAAACTCTGTTGCTTATACTAATCACTCAATTATCTGAGGTTCTTCTGTTTTGTGTACTTAAGAGGTTTAATATAAGAAGTTAAATGTGGATGGTCCTTGTTAAAAAAAAAAGCCCAGCTATGTTAAAACCTAACTTTTCCAAAGCAGTAAAGAGGTAAGCAGATTAACACTAAAGAGTTTCCACTTCAATAGCATCGACTGCTGCTGGTGGGGGTGGAGGTGGAGAAATAGCTTTAGGATTTTTATCCAAATTAATACATCTTAGAATTAGAAATTCTGATGTAGTACAGATAAACAATTATTTCTTGAGCTTCACGAGGCATTCTGGGCATGAGAATGGTCCCAAACTGTGGAATTTAGTACTAGAACAGAAATATATTTTACTGTAAAGTAGTACTACAAACTTACTTATTAAAGTATCAAATACTTTATAAGTTTACATTCTCAAAGAATTATTAATTTATTCACAACGTATTTTCAATTATTGGCTTTGCTTTTCAATAAGATCATTATTAGAGGAGTTTATCTAACTTTAAAGTCTTCTTTCTGCAGCACTATGTTGAGCGATATTAGAATTTTTTTTTTTTAAAGGATACAAAAGATTCCTGGGTTACACACTTAAGACCTAATGTAATGATCTAACCACACGCAGGTTTGCAGAGAATATGCTCACACACCCTTAATGAAAATGGCACGAATGAAGACAATATACAGTGTATATATTAATCCTTAGATTACAACTGTTAATCCAGGTATTAAAGAGTTTACATATCTCACAGTAGTTTGGCCTCCTGTACATAAGCTGGTTAAAGAATATCTACTACCATTGAAAATATGTCCTAAACTCTTGCTTGAATGCCATGGAAACAGACAGTAAAAGGAATATTAAGCCATTTTATGATATCTAGTTGCTCCATTAACTCAATTGTACTGTGATTGTTTTTGAGGCTTCTCCAAGTTCAAGCATGTCAGGCTTGTTCTTCAAGCCTTGCAAATTAGGACTTGTATTAAAAAACAGTGCCAAGCAAGAAGTTTAAGTAAACATAAAACCATAATAGAAACGACTAAAGGAGTTCAGTTTGATTATAAATATCTTCCTCCTCAACACATCAAGTAGTAAAACCAAAAATTCTCATTGGATTTATAGTTTATCTTGTTATGATTTCTTCTTTGACCTATAGTTTATTTGAAAGTATATATATTAATTTTCAAATATATGGGTTTGTTCTAGCTATTGTTTTTTTTTTTTTATCAACTTCTACATTAATTGCACTTTGGGCAGAAAACATAATTCCAACCCTCTTAAGTTTGTTGAAAATTTACTTTAGAGCCTAAAATATAGTCAGTCTCTGTAAAGAAATGAATTCTATGGTGTAGTATTTTATGAGGTCAAAATTGTTGAGTCTTTAAATCTTACTGATATTTTTTAGTTGGCCTATTCCATCAATTATAGAGAGAGATGTGCTATAATTTCTCACTATGATATGGACTACTTGTTTCTTTCTGTGTTCTTTCAAAGTTAGTTCTGTCTGTTTTGAGAACATGCAATTAAGTGGATGCAAGTTCAAAAGTTACTAAGGAATTTCCCACATTCCATTTTGGTTGATTTCATCTTCATGGTGTCATTTAACATGCTCCTCTACCACTCAGTATTTCTTGTAATCTGGTAGTTATTATAACCAGTGGCTTGACTAGATCTCAGTTTAATTCTTTGGCAAGTATACTTATGGTAGTCCTATATACTTGCTATTGCAATCTATCAGGAAGCACAAAATGCCTGACTGTCTTACTCTTAATTACATTAAGATTGATCACTACAGGGGCTTCCCTGGTGGCGCAGTTGTTGAGAGTCCACCTGCCGATGCAGGGAACACGGGTTCGTGCCCCAGTCCGGGAGGATCCCACATGCCACGGAGCGGCTGGGCCCATGAGCCACGACTGCTGGGCCTGCGCGTCCGGAGCCTGTGCCCCACAACGGGAGAGGCCGCAACAGTGAGAGGCCTGCGTACCGCAAAAAAAAAAAAAAAAAAAAAAAGATTGATCACTGCAGATCACTACAGTTAAGTATCAGCCTGATCCGTTCATCTATTATAAAGCCTTTTCACTAATGATTTTATCAGCCATGCTGACTGTTGCTAGATCCATTATTTCATTAGGGATTATGAAATGGTGAGTTTTCCAATGATATCAGTCTATCTGTATTTCATAGCTAGAATTGTTCTATGGGGAAGAACTTTCCCTCAACAACTATTTAATTATCTTGAAATACATTTTATAGAGAAAAGTCAAGATGAGTACTTGATCTTTTTCCTTTATTTATCAATTTACACAATAATGAGTTGGTGTCATAGCAACTTCAAAAGTCAACTATTTTGGTATTAACATTACAAAATCATGAGTTTTTATATATTTGATGTGTTTCAAACCTTTTACAGATATTTATTCTTTTTAATTATGTAAACATGCTCCACTGTCTCCAGCATTTAATGTTATAAAAGCATCTGATAGTAAAATCTTCCCTCTGTAGGTAACCTGCCTTTGAAATTTAAAAGTACTATTGGAATATGTCTAGGTTTGGATCTCATTCCATTCATCTTGCCTGGTACTTGTGAGTGCTTTTTTGCGGTACGCGGGTCTCTCACTGTTGTGGCCTCTCCCATTGCGGAGCACAGGCTCAGGGATCCTCCCGGACCGGGGCACGAACCCGTGTCCCCTGCATCGGCAGGCAGGCTCTCAACCACTGCGCCACCAGGGAAGCCCCTTGTGAGTGCTTTTAATCTAAGACTCAAATCTTTCTCTGGCTCATATAAATTCTTTTCTCTGTCTTTGGTAAATTATTTCCCTCTTTTTATTCTTATTTCTATAACCCTACTATAAATATAGTGAATCTCCTGACTCTATTCTTTATTTTTCCTCCCAGAATTTTAACCTCTTCATCTTTTCACCTTGAATTCTAAAGAGAATTTTCAAGTTTGTTTTCTAACTCATTAATTTGATGTTCTGCAATATACTATCAGTTGTTTATAAGTTTAAAATTAGAAAATTATGTTTTTTCATGTCCAAGAGATCTTTCCTATTCTCAAATGATTACTTTTTACTATTTTGGGGGGAAAATTTTCAAATCTACAGAAAAGTTGCAAATATAGTACAATAAAAACCCATATATTATTAATCTAGATTCACCCGTAATTAATTTTTTGTCTCAGATCATTATTTTTGGTACTTGCCCTTGTCTAATTCATTAGTAGAACGTCCAAACAAGTCACACTAAAAATACTGATTAGAAGTTCTTTTTAAAAAAACTTTTGTTTCTGTGCTAAGTTTGTTTTACAGAAGGTCATTTGCTCTGATGCTAGGATCAGTCCCCTTTTCTTGACCAGTTTATTTTATTTTATTTATTTACAAAATTTAAGGAGGCACTCATTTTCAGGTTCACACATAACGTTGTAAGTGTCCACTTATCAATCAGCCATCTATTGCCAAAATTTAAGGAGACACTAACTCTGGGGTTTAAACAACTGCCATGTTTACACTTGGATTACCCTGAGAGTTAGTGGCTCCTTAAATTATGCACCCTAGTTGCCTCTCTTGCCTCACCCTAGTCCTGGCCCTGCTGTGCACGCTGTTGAGGGTCTTTTCTTTCTTTCTTTTTTTTGTTTGTTTCTTATTATTATGGAGTGAAATTTATCCAATACTGGGAACTGAGAAGGGTTCTGTCATAGTTTGTGTGAATCTGTTCAAGTGCTCTAAATATATTCCTCCTCTTCATGCAGTAAAGGATGAGCTAATCAGTGCTTCACTCACATTTATCATCAGTAATGTACCCTAAAATGATCCTGACAATATACATCAATAACACTCAATTCACCATTTATTGCGAACTCCTTAGCCTTTATAAAGCTTTTAGCAAACAAGCCAAACTGAGTCATTAACGTGCTCAAATTATTTACCTTATTTAGGTTCTTTTTCTATGTAGTGGCACTTCTTTTCCCAATCCTCAACTGGAAAACTGTAACAGGCACCTATTTAGTTACTCTGGAATATAGCGATATAAAAGACCAACCTTTCAAAATCACACTTAATTACTCTACAAAATTTGTTTCAAAAGGCAAGCACCCTAATCATGGTTTGTTTCTTTAAGCAAAATGTAACATTTTATCTCTTCCACTGAATACAGTCAGAAAAATCAAGAGGCAAATTCTGCAACTGAGCAGAAAGAAGTCTAGAAACAGTATGGTAGAATGCAAAAACAAAAAACAAAAACCACAAACAAAAAACCCAAGCTATCAAAAGTTGAATAGTATTCCCTTCAAAATCAGTTTACTACGTTAACACAATGTTGTCTGAAAAGGTATGGTCGTTTTCAGAGCACAGAATTACTGGTGAGGTTATTGAGAAACTTTTTTTTTGGCACCTACAATGTCAATTCTAAAATATATTTGGACATGTGCACTGTAGGGCCTTGACTAGGGCAAGGCAAGAGAGGCTCCTGGGGCACAAAATTTAAGGAGACACTATTTCACAGGGGGTGCAAATGAGACTCTGCATCTGTACCACCCTAAAAGTGAATGCCTCCTTAAATCTTATGCTCTAGGCACTGCCTTGCCTCAACTCTAATCTCAGCCCTGGTGCACAAATGGGGCAAATCTGACAAATGCACAGTAGCAGTAACTGACTTAAAAGCCCTTTGCAGTCTGAAAGAACCAGCTGTGTCTTCTACCCACAGTTCTGCAAAAAGTTCCTTGTGTATTCATAATAAGTTATCCTTTTTGCTTAAGAAAAAAAAATCAACAAAATGGCTTGTTTCTATTAGTCATAACCAAAAGAATACTAACCAACAGAACAGGTGATACATACAGCTGTGCCCTATTTATTCTGTATTATTGAGGAACAGGGTATTCTGGTAAGTAAGGTATTCCAGTAAATAAAAACTTTACAGGTAAGTTAAGCTTACCCTTATCTCACCCTCTGCAAGCTACCACTGAATGTAGTGTAGCATTTTATTTTATAAACTATTGTATTCAATTAAATTTTGATCTGCATCTTTTAATGATTTTCTTTGGAAGATGTGAGGCATTTTCAACTTACATGTGAGGAAATTAATAGTTTGGCTGTGTGCTTATTGTATTTCAGCATGAATGGCCCATAGGCACCATTGTGCACAGTTTTGCACAGACAGAAATGGAGGTAAAGAACATTCTAGAAGGAGGCCTTTATGTATAAAAACTGAAAAGGGTGTTTGCTTTGTGGTTTGAAATTGCTGGTAGAATCAATCAAGGGGACTACTGTGTGTAATTCTGACTTTGGTTTACCCTGGGCTTCTCACAGTTTCTGCAATCTGTACTCAAAAACATCCAAGTATAAAACTTGGGTCTCTACCAGCGCTTTCTAGAAAGAGGGAACAATATGAGTGAGGGCTTGAGTCACTTAGCTGGGTCTTGAGGTATGAATGAGGTTTCCACTTTTAGAGATGGAGTAAGTGGACAGAAGTATCATGGTCAATCACTAGAACTGTACTAATCAGGATCTTTGAGTGAGCCCTTCTCCATGTGACCAGGCTCATTTCATCACTGAATGTGCAGGGAGACTCCTCTCCATGTTATCATAAGCGTAAGTGTAACTCTTGTGAAATCTTTATTGTCATTGATAGTTGGCTGTTAATATTGTGATTTTTATGGAATTAGGTATACAGTGCTTAATATATACCTTTGCAGATGTATTTGGCAACAATTTCACTTATGTTCCTAAGCTCTTATAACCTGACTTGCACTTTATACTAAATTGCATGAATCATATCTAGGAGTTCAGAGTTATATACTTATTAACTTATATTCACAGTCAGTAAATGGTGATCAGCCACCATTGAGCCTAATTTATCATTTTATTTTATTGCATGCTTGTGCTCTGAATGTCAGGTTACTTCCCTAAATATTGGTCTTTTGTCCTAAGTTGTCTTAAAAAGTTTCATGGTCTTCTCATTTTACAAATGCAGAAATCAATGGTCTAAAGTGAGGAGTTTATGTCGATCTATACCAGTGAGGGGTCTTTAATTGCCTTTAGGGGGGTAGTTTGAATTTAATTTACAATACTGTAAATATTGTAAATAAAATTATCTCTTTGTTTAAATCCTGGTCTTGGTTCTTCTTCATAAATTTTCTTAAAAATAAGTAGTTTCAGGTGACAGGTGGGGGAAATTAATCATCTGGCTAAGCACTTGTTCTATGACACTGAATAGCCTCTGCAGTCAATTGCCATTGAGTGCAGTTTGGCATTTTGTTATCTAAAACAACTGTGATGTAAATATCCTTTTATGATTCAACTAAAATTTGAGTCTGTTTTTTTTTCAAAAGCTTTATTTGACCTATTGCCTCCTTTTCAGTTTACAAATAAGGAGAATAACTGACCAAGAAGCATACCTTTTTAAGCATCAGAACTCTAATTTTAATGGAAATATTTTTATGACACTTTCCTGCTTTCCTAAACAGAATATTGTACACAAAGCATAATAAGACTCTCATGTAGACAAAATGGTCAATTATTTTACTAAGCTTTAATACTGCAAAGTCTTCAGGACTACTTGGATATATATACAGGTCTATTCCTATGATGAATAAGCCCCATACCACTGTGCTTTCTCAGCTGTCATTTATCATCTTTTATCATTGTCAGTATACAATTGATTCTAACCTTCTTCCTTATCTCATACATAATTGTGTAGTTAGTAGCTTCCAATTTCTTTTTTCTTTTTTGGTTTGGCAATGGTCCATTTTTTTTTTTTTCCAAATGAAATCTTACATAAATATAAAAAATAAAAAGGTTTGTGCCATGGAAGTGGAACAGTGGGCCTAGTGACCTGCTGCTAAGCCTCTATACCTGGTTTCCAGTGCACAACACTGAGGTGTCTGATGGAACCCCAGGCCACCCCCAAACTAATACCACTGGTCAAATCTAAGAGTGACTTCCTCTATTCTGAAGGATGAATTTTTTGGGGGAAATGTCATCTGGTATCTTGCACAAAAGGCAACAACAAAAAAGATCCATGATCTCATTACTCAGTAACCTCTGAGTATAACAAACAAAAAGAAAAGAAAAACATTTATAAAGTTAAAAAATTTAAACAACATAGAAAGATAAAAAAGGAAAAGAAATGGCTTCTTCAATCTTGTGCATACTCACCATTACACCAAGACCTTTCTCCTCAAATGTAACCCCTATTAAGTTATTTGTGATTCCTTCCATAAGGTATATGAGTGTGTATGTGTGTCTATATATGTGTGAATAAAGCCTTTTAAATAAAACTTTATGTATACAGAAGCTATCATACTATACTCTGTTATGCACTTTGTTTTTTCATTTAATAATATATCAGCAATCTTTTTTTTTTTTTTTTTGCGGTACGCCGGCCTCTCACTGTTGTGGCCTCTCCCGTTGCGGAGCACAGGCTCTGGATGCGCAGGCCCAGCGGCCATGGCTCACGGGCCCAGCCGCTCTGCGGCATGCACGATCTTCCCGGACCAGGGAACGAACCCACGTTGCCTGCATCGGCAGAAGGACTCTCAACCACTGCGCCACCAGGGAAGCCCAGCAATCTTTTTTAAAGTAATCTTTGACAGTTGTGTTTCACATAGTTGAGTTATCCAAACTAACTTCCAGATCAGCAGATTACTGTGCATATGACTGATTGTGTTTCTACTGTCTGTGTCTGAACATGATGAGGCATTTTCTAAGAGAAGCATGGTGGTAAAATGCTCAGCTTTCTCCACAAACATCATTTATTCCACAATGTGTCTACAATGGAACACTATCCTCAAAATCATATAAAAAATAGCTATGTTATACTTTTCTACAACAGAACTTAATCACCGTGTGTAACCATGTTTCTATGGAAAACAGAATTTAGAGTTCCAACTTGGAACTGGAAATACCTCTCTAGACATAGAACAGCACAATGGGAGACGTGGGTTTTAGACTCAAAAGACCTCAATTTTAATCCTGGCACTGTCAATACTAGTTTTATCACTTTGAGCAAGTTACTTAACTAAAGTTCAGTTTCTCATATGTAAAAAGGAGATAATGGTATGTATTTCTCAGGCTGTTCTGATCAAATGAAGTAATAGAACATTGCCTGGCACATAATAAAGTACTGTTAAGTCCCTTTCCATTCCCCTATAAAGGGATTAGGATTTCATGATTAGCTTCAAAATCCAATGGACTACAGAAGGGGGATGGGGCAGGGAGTAGGCAACCGAGCAGAGATTCAGGGAAACAAGGGACAGGTGTAGGCATTCTTGATGGTTAGAATGGATAAAGCTCCTACATAGCTTCTTGATTTTGACTAATGCCTCAGTTACTCTTTATTTTTGCTCTCATGGGTATAGGAATTGACCCTCTCCTTTGCTTTATATTTCTACTATCTGCTGCTTTCATTTATAGACCCCACCTCCACTTTCCCTAGACAACAGCAAGGCAGAATTTAGTCCTAATTGCTCCTCCTAAAGTTTCACACAGTTAAAAAGCAGCTGGTATAAAAACACACCTGTAGACTGACTTCTAGAATGGCAGAGTGAGGACCTCAGTGAACTCACTCACTCTCCCTCTGAAACAGCGAAAATAAAAGCAAACAAATAAACTATTTCAGAACTCTGGCATTTAATGAAAGCCACAGAATGAACTATAAAATCCAAGAGGAACTACTGAAACTTGATGCCCTTGAGAAAAGCAGCAGCCCAGGCACCTGAAGTGGAATATGGTCCAGATAGCACATAATTAATGGAAATGCCAGTTCCAATCCTGTCTACTGGCTGGGGAACCCGTGATCTTTATCCCTCTGAGGTCAAGTTCATCTCACTTCCCCCCTAACTACCTGTGAGAATTAAATAATGTTATATGGTGACAACACCAACAACAAAACACTCATGAGTATGGTCATGAGTTATTTACCTAAAAAAACTTGCTAAATCCAACATCTCTAGCTTACACATGAAAGATATACTATTTGCAGTCAAACCATTTAAAAGCTTTAGACTTTGTTTCAACACTGTGCTTCACCTTTCCATGAAGTTATTATCCATTAATATTTCTAAAAAAGAATGACAATAAGGCCAAAACTGTAATCTGACATAAACCAAAATGACAATACTGATATTCTTTGGCAAAGTATTTCTCTGCACTGAGCCTCAATCTTTCTAGTACGTTTATCAAAAGATGATTTCTACGTCTTCCTCTGTATTAGAGTAAGCTGTTTCTCATGCCTAGATGTTTTAAAGTATCCTTTCTTCAAAGCACCAATGCTACAATCCTAACGCCTTTCTTCCTCTGATTTCAAGACAGCATTTTAAAAACAAATCTTAACCCAAACTATCCAATCCATACTGTACCATAAATTTACAGACTCCCAAACATATATACCATGTTGCAGTATAATGGATTTACTTATATTTTACTTTTATATCATCAAAAATAGCTAATAATGACTTTTCTTAATTTGAATTAAATTGCATGGGGAAAACAAGCAAACACTAATACATGTTTTACTAAGATTAAACTCCTACCTTAGGAGAAGTGGAGAGATCTCTTCCTGCAGACATAACTGTGTTTTCATTTACTCCTCCTGTCTTTGGTGAGATGGCTGGTGGGGCCGGGACTTTTCTTTTTACTCTCCTTTCAGTTTCCAGTTCTTGAACTGGACTTACCAAATTATTTGGAGGAGGAGTTGGTTTAGGTTCATAAAAAGGATTTGATCTAAATGAAAGAAGAATTATTGTTAAATGTCTTTATAAGAGTAGTTTACTCCCAATTAAAATACCATAATATTTTCATTTATAAAACTAGAACATACTGAAAATGATAAGGAAAAACCCAAACCAATGATAACTTACAATCTGGAAATAGGCACTTTCAATCTTTTGTTAATCATTAACAATAAAACTTTCCCTTTTAAAAAGTATTTTTAAATCTTTAAAATACAAAGTCATACTCAGCTCTGCTATATACAGACCCTTGGGAAAATGTTTGTAATAAGAGTAAATCCTACATATTCTCCACACCCACAGAAGAGGAAATAAGATGAGAAAACACTGATTTTTTTTTTTTAATGCTCCCTCACCAAACTTTTTTTTTCTTGAATTTCTTCTCTTCCTCTGTGTTAAATTCCCTTCCCATTAGGGACCATCTTTTAGAAGTTCATTCAGTGAGGTTCCTTTTTTTTTTTTTTTGGCGGTACGCGGGCCTCTCACTATTGTGGCCTCTCCCGTTGAGGAGCACAGGCTCCGGACGTGCAGGCTCAGCGGCCATGGCTCACAGGCCTAGCTGCTCCGCGGCATGTGGGATCTTCCTGGACCGGGGCACGAACCCACGTCCCCTGAATCGGCAGGCGGACTCTCAACCACTGCGCCACCAGGGAAGCCCCAGTGAGGTTGCTTTAATAGCAAATTCTTCCAGGCATTGAAAATGTCTTCATTTCAGCCTCAAACTTAAATGATAGTTTAGCTGGGTAGTTTATTCTAGTTGTTAGTTAACTCATCTCAGCACTTTGAAATATTAGCCCCCTGTTGGTTTAATATTGCTCTTTTGTAAGTCATCTTTTGTCTCTGGTTGCTGCCTAAGATTAAGATCTCTTTATTTCTGGTTTTGAGCAATCTTACTAGAACATGTCTAAGTGTGTATTTCTTTTAAGTTTATCCTGTTCCAGAGTCCTTGAATCTCCTGTGTCTGGAGATTCATGTGTTTCACTAGTTCTGAAAAATTATCAGCCATTATATCTTTGATAGCCCTTCTTTATTTTCTCTATTCTCTTCTCTAGAAAATCATATTAAATATATGTTGAATTACCTCTCTCCTTCATATTTTTACAAGTTTTTATTTCTCCTGTACTACATTCTGGATAATTCCTTCACATCTATAATCCAGTCAACTTCTTCACTTTTCATCTGTGTCTAATTTAATGTTCAATTCTCCACGAATTTTTAATTTCATAAGCATATTTCTTCATATGGCTGTGTGTATAATACCTTAGGTACAAAAGATCTGAGTCATTAATCATTTATACATATTTACTTTATAGTCTCTATCTGATAAATCTATCATTTGAATTCCTTGGATTTATAATCCTTGTGTTTCTTTTGTCTCCTGACTCTTTCTCTTAGTAAACTATTTCCTTGTGTATTTTGTAATTCTAGATTGTGAGTTCAGGACTTGATCTGAGGAAATCTTGTGTAGTTGCTGGGAGTCCCTCTGTTCAGAGTGTTTCATGCTTGCATTTGCCAAGCAGTTTAGGAGCCACTTTGTTTCTCACTTTCTTGGCTTGGGGGTTCCCAGATCATCCTGCCAGCATAGCGTCAAATCCACATGAAGGTAGGCCTATGCTTATAACTTCTTAGGGAAGTCTTCTTTTTTCTCTACCTGAGTCTAGCCCAGGCAGAAAATCTTCCTTGTTAACTCCCTTTATGAGTAGATATTTTTCTAGTTACTTATCCGTAAACACAAGTATCTGGTGTTTATGATGATTATTCTTCCTGTTACACAGTAATAAACTTTTATTCTGGCTATTATTTGTTTGTTGCATTTTTTTTCCCAACACCAGTCTGTTCCCTAGAATTCAATATCTTTATGCATAGTAACAAGAGAATTTCTGAGTCTGCAAAGCTAAGAACCAGATCACCCAAACATAATAATTATACCAAGGGAACTCCACTTAGTTATATAAAGTCTGTACTGGTGATAGCCTTCTGTGTTCAATTATGCATATTCTTTTAACTGTAACAGTACCAGATTCATTTAGAACCAATAACGAAGTATCTACATCTCTGCCTAAAGTCAGTCAGCTCTCACAAGACTCAGGGGACCAAGTGTATCTAGACCAGAGAGGGGAAATATACCATACTTGTGATGTCACTCTCACTCTGTACTCATTTCAACAGTTAGTGTCTTGTGACTTCTTCCCATTGAGCTGGGGATATAGCCTCAGAATCTCTCTCACCTCTGCTCAGGCCTTGCAGAGTTATTTTTCAAACTCTAAGAGTAGTTCAAAGGGAGGTAAAAATAAAGAAATGGGCTAAAAAAATTTTTTTTAACTCTAAAACTCAGAAAAGAAAAAAATCTCCCCTCTCCCCCTCAAAACTTACTATTTGCTTAACTGATGTTAAATGTTTCAGGACTGAACAAACCCACTACAATCTAAATGAATTAATTGAATCATGTGAACTATTTGGGTGATATTTAAAAAAATTTTTCCTGGTTACACCTCTCTATAACAAATTTCCACAGTCGTTTGTAAGACGGTAGCTGCTACAATATTCATTATTAATTTGTCATATAAGTATGGTTAGTTTTTAAAAAAAACTTAGAAGTGTTAGAGGATAGATATTTCTATTACAGAAGGATCTGTGCCTAACAGAGAAAAAAATGACAGAATTCCTTATACAGGCAATTTTTTCAGTATGCTTTATATAATTGAATTTACAATACTAAGTTGCACGAAACTTTTATAAAACTTATCTAGCATGTATAACAAAGATATCTAGATACCGTCCTTTTTCTTCATGTCTCTCTGCCTCCCTCTAACCACCTGAATATTGGTATTCTTTATACATTGAAGGTAAATGCAAGTAGAAAAGCTCAGATAAACTAATTTCCAAAGTTGGTTCCTGAGGCTCATAATAAATACTAGAAACATAACAAAATGGACATTTTCTTGAAACAATTAGAGCTGTGTTTCTCAATCCATTTTACAGTATGACATGTAGTAAAAATGAAATTTGTATGCTATGCTAGAGTGAACATAGGAAGCTGCTGGAAATTGAAGGTACCAAGGACTCCAGCTGCCCCAGACCATGCCTGACAGCCAAGAATACTAGGGGAATCAGTATCTCTGCAGGCCTGCAAGCCACCTGTGAGACAACAGTGTTCTAGGCACCACTGGTTAGGTACTAAATCATAATAAGGACAAGAAGCCTCTACTTACAAGGGCTTTAAATGATCCTCCATCTAGATCAGAGATTTCTAACTAAAACTTAATTTCCTACTCTCTAAGAGTGAACCGGATATACTTCCATGTATATGAAATATCCAGAACAGTCAAATCCATATAGAGAGAAGGTAAATTAGTAGTTTTCAGGAGATGGGGAAAAGGATTAATTGGAACTAACTACTAATATATATGGGATTTCTTTTTGGGGTGACAAAAATGTTCTGAAATTAGAGAATGATAATGGTTGCACGACACAGTGAACAAACTAAAAACCACTGAAGTGCACACTTCACAGTGTGGCATTTTATGTTATGTGACATATATCTCAATTTAAAAAGTGCTATTTTAAAAAGAGTAAATAGGAATAGTACATATATGTGATTATGAACAGTACTCCCTTCTCTGTAATGACAAGAATTATATAATTTCTGATAAATACATTAAAAAAATAAACAGTAAGAAAAAAATTATTTAAGGAATTAGCATAATTTCCACATTCTGTTATCATCTATGATCTGAATAATCTGTTTCAAGGCTTCTTACATCACTCTGAATAAACAAGAATTATTTTTATTCTTATACTGTACACTTGAGTAATAGATTAATTATATCATTAACTCACTGTGAACTAAAAACTCATCAGTTATGTTAAGTGGAAAACTGGACAGAATAACTTTAAATGACATTATTCATTGTTTAAAAATATAATTAATCCAAGAAAAAGAATTACAGAAAGAAAAACTAAAGTTGATTAGAAACAGTACTCGCAAACATAGTGAAGCAAGGGTGGAACAAAATCTGTAGTCTTTTCCTCTCAATTTGAAAAAACAATACAAATGTATTAAAATGAGTGTGTAGCTTCCCTGAATAAACTTCAACAACAATTTCCCTTGAGAAACTGACACACAACCATACTAGAAATGATTTCACGCTGGAGCGCAAAAGTCACTTCATAAATGTTTTGAAAAATATTACTGCCCTTCAGTTTTCACTTTTGCTACGTAACCAGAATGGCTGAACTAACCCCCAAACACGAGAAAACTGAGCAACCCATACAGTTGCTAAGTGTAAAGGACACGTGCTAAAAGCCCTGAAGGGTGTACACTTTCTCCTCGGGGCTGATGGATAATGCTAAGTTTCTGAAGGTTGTTTTAGAACATCAAAGAACACAGCACTACTTATTTGTGAGAGTTTTATGTTAGAGGATCCAGGAAGAGTTTGGTAATGGAAGATGAGTCATATAGGCTTTTCACTTGATGAAAGGTCATAAGTTTATTACTGAAGTTAAGAACAAATTCTGGAAGATTTCTGATACTTAAGTTGGACCTACAAACTTTTGGAGAAAAAGATGAGAAATACCAAGTAAGTAACACAGAGTTCTTCCTGGACATTAGCTGATGCGCAATCTTTAGAATTTATGGATGTGTTCCTTCAAAAAAGCTGAATGTTTATAGACTACCTCTGGTAACCTCAGATGATTGAGCAGTTTAGAACGCTCTTTATTCATGGGAAACTTTGTAAAGGCTATGACTTTCATGTGGAAAAAAGAATGGTCAAAAGGAAACACCTAGTCATTCTGATTTTAGTTTTTATTAAGGCATTTTAAAAGTTTAAGCAAACACTGGATGTCTCTTTAATTTGTTAATAGGAGAGAGGAGGGTGTGTGTATGTTGTGTAATATTCATGCATTTTGGAATGACTGAATGCTTGTATTTAAAGTTTGCATTTACATTCAAATACTCTAGGTGTGTGGCTATTACTCAGCACCTACACCACCCATGAGAAATTTTATTTTGATCACACATTAGCTATTTCAAAGAAAACAAATATACGTGGATGGATCTAGAGACTGTCATACAGAGTGAAGTCAGAAAGAGAAAAACAAATATCGTATATTAACGCATATATGTGGAACCTAGAAAAATGGTACAGATGAACCGGTTTGCAGGGCAGAAATTGAGACACATGTAGAGAACAGATGTACGGGCTCCAAGGGGGGAAAGTGGCGGGGGTGGTGGGGGTGGTGGTGTGATGAATTGGGCGATTGGGATTGACATGTATACACTGATGTGTATAAAATGGATGACTAATGAGAACCTGCTGTATAAAAAATAAAAATAAATTCAAAAAAAGAAAACAAATATAACAACTTTAGCAAGAGTAGAGCAAACTTTTTCAACCCCTGTATAGTTATTAATTAGTATTGAGATCTCAACCTGGGTTTGGAATCAGATGATTATTATGATGTAATTCCCATACTTATAGGAGGTTAGAACATTTTTAGGTTTTATCAAAACCTAGCCATGCCCATGGAAGCATGTAGCACATGTGAGAGTAATTAGCCATGTGTTGTAAAATGAGGAAAGGTTCAAAAATGCAGTTCCAGAGCAGCAGAAACCAAGTCAACTACCTCATTCTTTCAAACAAGTCTTTCAAATATTTGAACTTGGTTATTATAGTTCCCTTAAACCATCTCTTTTCTAAGTCAAATAGTACCTATGCCCTCGATCACTGCTCATTTGATGTGGTTTCTGGACATTTTAATGACTCTGTTGCTCTACTGTTAACGCTCTGAATCATCAATCCCCCTTTTAAAATGCAGTACCTAGAAACAAAATACTGCTCAAAATGGGAGTTGACCAATGCACAGGAGAGGGAGGACATTTCTCCCTTCACACAAAGCAACTGTTCCCAACTTTCATACATCAAAGGAGCCTTTTTATTATTCCCCTCTCAACCCATACATTCCATATTTTGAAAGACTTTCCTACTACACTGCATTTTGAAAGAAATAACTATTTTCCCCAAGATCTAAATAATGTTAATATGATAAAATTCAGTATTTCCAAGGAAAGCAAAGGCCCATATAGCCTCACTGCAAGTAAACATATAATTATTATTTAGCTTTTAAAAAATGTTAAATATTCTGTAGATCTCCCCTGTTACACATCAATTATTTTCAACAAACAGGCCTAAAAGCCCAAGAATTCCAGGCTGGGAATCACTCATGTGACACAGTATTTCTGTTAATAAACTTAAACATTGTTGTGGTTTTCTTTCTTTCTTTTTTTTAACAGCTTTATGTACATATAATACAGTAAATGGCACATATTTAAAAAGTATAACTTGATGAGTTTTCTACATATGTATACAAGTGTGAAACCATCAGTACGATCAAGACTACAAACATTTCCAGTTCTCCAAAAGTTTCCTTGTATCCCTTTTAATCCATATCTCCCTCCACCTCCAATCTCAGGCAACTATGCATCTGCCTTCTCTCGAAACAGATTGTATTTTCAAGAGTTTTAGATAAAGGATAGCATACAGTATATGCTCTTTTTTGGTCTGGCTTCTTTCACTCAGCATAATAATTTTTAGATCAATCCATGCAGTTATATGTATCCATAGTTTGTTTTTTATTACTGAGTAGTATTCCACTGTATGTATATACCACAATTTGCTTATCTATTTTCCTATTGATGGACACTGGGGTTATTCCCATACCTTGCTATTATGATAAATAAAGCTGTTAAAATATTCATGCACGAATCTTTTTGTGGAAATACACTTTGATTTCTCTTGGGTAAATACCTAGAATTAGAACGGCTAGGTCGACAGGTATATGTTTAACATTTTAAGAAACTACCGAATTGTTTTCTAAAATAGTTCACCATTTAGAACTTTGAGAGTTCTGAGAGTACCAGTGGCTCCATGTCCCTGACAGTATTTGGTGTAGTAAGTCTTAAATTTTAGCAATTCAAGTTGGTGTGTAGTGATATATGGTTTTAATTTGCATTTCCTTGATGACTAAGATGTTGGGCACCTTTTTGTGTACACATTGGCCATTCTTACATCTTCTTTTGTGAAATGTCTGTTCAAATCTTTTCCCTCTTTAAAAAAGATAGTTTGTCATTATTGAGTTAAGAGTTCTTTACATATTCTTGATAGAAGTCTTGCCAGAGGGCTTCCCTGGTGGCTCAGTGGTTGAGAGTCCGCCTGCCGATGCAGGGGATGCGGGTTTGTGCCCCGGTCCGGGAAGATCCCACATGCCGCGGAGCGGCTAGGCCCGTGAGCCATGGCCGCTGAGCCTGTGCTTCATAACGGGAGAGGCCACAACAGTGAGAGGCCCGCGTACCGCAAAAAAAAAAAAAAAAAAAAAAAGAAAGAAGTCTTGCCAGATAGGTGTTTTGCAAAGAATTTTAGCCAAACTGTGGCATGCCTTTTCATTTTCATAAGTGTCTTTTAAAGAGAAAAAGGTTTAATTTTGAAGAAGTCCAAATTATAATTTTTTTCCTTTGACTCTGTGGTTTTTGCATTCTGTTCAAGAAATTTTTGCCTACCCCAAGTTCACTAAGATTTTTCTCCTATGCTTCCTTCTAAAAGTTCCAGGGTTTTAGTTTTCACTTTTAGGTGTATGATCTATTTTTAGCTAACTTTTGCATTTGTTATGAGGTAAGGACTGTAGTTCTTTTCTGGAGGGGTGGGGGGATATAGACCTTTAGTTGTTCTGGCACCATTTGTTGTAAAGATTATCCTTGCCTGACTTCCTGTGCTACTTTTGTCAAAAATCAATTAGCAATATATGTGTGGATCTACTTCTAGATTTTCATATTCTCTTTCATTTAACTATATGTTTACTTTAAGCCAATTCCATGAGGTCTTGGTTAATGAGTCTTGAAACTGGAGAGCATAAGTCCTCCAACTTTGTTCTTTGTTTTGAAACTTTGTTTCAAAATGGTTTTGGCTATTCTAGGTCCATTGTATTTCTATATACATTTTAGAATTAGCTTTATCAATTATTACCAAAAAAATACTCCAGAATTTTGATTGGGATAGCACTGAATCTACAGATCAGTTTGAATCCACGGCCGTAATATTTCTTTCCATTGTTTTCTTTCAGCAACCTTTTGCTGTTTTCAGCATACAGGTATTGCATTGCACATCCTTGTTCAAATTTATGCTTGAGTTTTGGTTTGTTTGTTTTTTGGATGCTTTTGTATATGGTATTTTAGAGTTTTCTATTTCTGATAGTTAATTGTTACCATTGAGAAATACATCTGAATTTGTATACTGATCTTGTATCCTGTAACCTTGCTAAATTTACTTTTTAGTTCTAGTAGGCTTTTTAGAGATACCTTATGATTTTCTACATAAATAATTATGTCATCTGTGAAAAAAAGATAATATTGTATATCCTCAAATAACATGTATAAGAAGCTTAAAATAGTATTTTTCAATTTCCCCACGCTCAGCCTTTGTATGACTACTGTCATGTTTTACTTCTACCCGTTCCCAAACCCAGAATATATTATTATTTAAACTTTAAAGTCAATTATCTTTTAAAGAGATTTTTTAAAATAAGACATGTATTTTATATATACTATTTATTTGACATTTCCTGTGCTCTTCATTCCTTTGTGCAGATCCAAATTTCCAAGTAGTGTCATTTTTCTCCTGCCTGAAGGACTTCTTTGTAATATTTTTTGCAAAGCAAGTCTGATAATTATGAATTATCTCAGTTCGTGCATGTCTGGAAATGTCCATTACTTAGACTTTTTTTTTTTTTTGGGGCTGGAAATAAAAATTTGTGTTGGCAGGCTTTTTTCTTTCAGTACTTATATACCACCCCACTATCTTCTGACTTGAATTGTTTTTGTTGAGAAGCCTGGCAGTGGTTTTCTTCATCATTCTTGTGGTTCATTTTGGGGTTCATTCAGCTTCTTAGACCTGTAGGTTTATATATTTTGTTAATTGCTAAAACTTTTAGCCATTATTTCCTCAAATATTTTTTCTGTTCCCTCATCTTTCCTTTCCTTTTGGAATTCCAGTTACACTTACTTTAGATTGCTTGAAGTTGTCCCACTGATCCTCTGTTCATTTTTTTCCCCTTTATGTCTTTTTTTTTAAAAAATAAATTTATTTATTTATTTATTTTATTTTTGGCTGCGTTGGGTCCTTGTTGCTGCGCACAGGCTTTCTTTTAGTTGCGGTGAGCGGGGGCTATCCTTTGTTGCGGTGCGTGGCCTTCTCATTGCAGTGGCTTCTCCTGTTGCGAGCATGGCTCTAGGCGCGTGGGCTCAGTAGCTGTGGCTTGAGGGCTCTAGAGCGCAGGCTCAGTAGCTGTGGCACACGGGCTCAGTTGCGCCGAGGCACGTGGGGTCTTTCCAGACCAGGGTTCAAACCCGTGTCCCCTGTATTGGCAGGCAGATTCCCAACCACTGCGTCACCAGGGAAGCCCCCCCCCCCACACTTTATGTTTTAATCTGGAGTTTCTATTGCAAAGTCTTTAGGGTCACTAATACTTCCTTCTGCAGTATCTAACGTTAATCCCATCCAGTGTATTTTTCATCAGATTCTGTATATTTCATCTTTATAAACTGAATTTGGACTTTTTTTTTGTCTTGCATGCTCATGCTTTCTTTGACTTTCTTAAATATCTGGAGTATATTTATATAATAGTTAAATTACCACACTTGTCTATTAATTCCATCATCTGTACCATTTCTGCATTCCTATCTAAGGAATGAGTTTCCTCCTCATTATTAGTCAGATCTTCCTGCTTCTTTACATGCCCGATAAATTTCTGATTGGCTGTCAGACATTGTGAATTTTATGTTTTGGATGCTTAATTTTTTGGTATTCCTTTTAATATTTTGGGGCTTTGTGTGGGATAGTTATGTGCAACCATTTTGGTTCTTTTGAGCTCTGCTTTTAATCTTTGCTGGGAAGGCCCAGAACAGCCTTTAGTCTCGGGCTGTTCCCCCACTACTGGCACAATACTCTTCTGAGGACTCAACTTGATGTCCCATGTGTTAGGAAGTCTTTCCTCTCTGGCTGGTGGAAACCCAAACTATTCTTAATCCTGGGTGAACTCCAGGGATTGTTCTGTCTAATTGTTTGTCCTCAATAACTTCCTCATATGCGTACTCTGATCAGTACTCAGCTAAAGACTCAAGAGAAACTTTCTACAGATCTCTGAAACTCTTTATGAGTAGGCTGTTCCTCTCTGAGGCTCTGTCCACAAGTTCTAGCCACTCAGTACCTCCAAAGTCCAAAGTCTGCCTCCTCAATGCAGGGAGATTCTGGGGTGTTTGGGCTCTCTCTCCCTGAATCGCGGTTGGAAATTCTCTCCCATAAATAAAGCTTGGACAAATGTAGGGCTCACATTCTTCCTTTCTTTTCTCTCAGGGATCCTGTGCTATTTGTGTCCAATGTCTGAAAACTGTTGTTTCATACATTTTATTCAGTTTTTTACTTGTGTAAGACAAAAGCTATATCTAGTCTATGCTACTCCAGCATGGCTGGAAGTTTTACTGTTGCTTTTGAAACATACTTAGGGCCACAGTCTGCGGCTACATGGGTTGCAATGTGCAACTCCAGAAAACAATGTGAACATACCTTCCTCCTATCCCCAATCTAGATTTGAGTAAAACAGAAACCCTAATCACACTGACTATTAATATACTAAGCTTGTGGTCAATAAACCTCTCATTTGGGTAAGAATAATGACTCAAATGCTCAGATGCAGATAATTCCGAATTTATAAATGTCATGATCTCATTGTTTGGCATTTGAATAAATCTTCTCATCAAATCAATATCATAAACGATTATTTGGTTCCCACAATAGACCCATAACATAACTGAAGTGTAATGCCTTCAGTAATCGATTAAAAACACCTAAGTACCATTTATAACATGGTTGCTGTGGGAAGACACAACTGGAATTCTAACCAGAGATTCCAGGAACGTGTTTCCTTCATTTGTTAGTTTAGGGTGCACACGTAATCATATGGAAGAGGGTGGGAGAGTGAGGGTCAAGACTGTAAAAATTTGGATGGGGGATGAGATAGATACTAACATGTAAACTATATATTAACATAGGGACAGACCTCTTTTTACCCATCTAAAGGTATATTACAGAAAGATCTCTTCAGTTAAAATATGATGAGAGCAAAATGAAGTGTACTTACTCATCCAACTCCTCTTCTTCAGCTTTAGAACTATCAGCATAGAGATACTTGCTCATGTCCACCGGTCTTATATTTTTTCTTTTTGTAGACTGGGGAGGAGAATCCTTTATAGTTACAAAGGCTTCTGGCTCATCAAATGGGTTCAAATACTGTGGAGTCTGTACCTCTTTAAAGGGATTATAGCTGTTATTATAAAAGGATTCTTCTGGTTTTTTAGGTGAAACTGTTTCAGTGATTTGTTCTATAAAACAATAGCAAAAGATGAATTAAATCAAATTAATACTATCTGATATTTTCTTATATATTTAGTGTTCTCAAAAATACTCAATCTTGAATTAATAAACTCTATGGGGTTGAAAGAGTGCAGATCAATAATACGTTTTATGAAACTGAGTTATTTGTAGTGAGGTGGATGGACCTAGAATCTGTCATACGGAGTGAAGTAAGTCAGAAAGAGAAAAACAAATACTATATGCTAACACATATATATGGAATCTAAAAAAAAAAAAAAAGGTTCTGAAGAACCTAGGACAGGACAGAAATAAAGATGCAGGCACAGAGAATGGACTTGAGGACACAGGGAGGGGGAAGGGTAAGCTGGGATGAAGTGAGAGAGTGGCATGGACTTATATATACTACCAAATGTAAAATAGATAGCTAGTGGGAAGCAGCCACATAGCACAGGGAGATCAGCTTGGTGCTTTGTGACCACCTAGAGGGGTGGGATAGGGAGGGTGGGAGGGAGACGCAAGAGGGAGGAGATATGAGGATATATGTATATGTATAGCTGATTCACTTTGTTATAAAGCAGAAACTAACATACCATTGTAAAGTAATTATACTCCAATAAAGATGTTTAAAAAAAAAACCAAACATAAAATTGTCAAAAAAAAAAAAAAAGTTTTAGAGGGGCTAAGTCCAGAAGATGTGATATCTAAGATCTTTGTCTACTTCTCCAGGAATAGTGCTCTTCAAAGTAGCATCTTTGAATTGTTAATGCCCTTGGAATCTCTATTAATGTTGGCATTATGGTATACCAATTTTGTAAATTTTAACCTTCTTAGAGGTACAATATCCTATTATTGCTTAATTTATTTCACTATACTAGCTTGACGTCTCAAACTGATACATAAATTTCTGTTTTTAAAAGAACATAAAATGGATTAAATTTTGGAATAGTCTTTGGTAGTTACACAAGCAGAGACCACTTAGGAATCTGAAAATACATTCTGGATATATAAAAAATACACCATATATCACTGAATTTGCTTTTGTAAAGTCTTCAAAGAGCAGGTTTCTGTACACTACAAGTCCTTAAATCTTTAGAGCTTTTAATGGGCTTTTCAACATAATTCATATCCAATCAATACCTTATTTAATAACGTAAAGAAATAACAAGAATTCTGAAGTTGAAAGAGCCACATTAAAATCATACTGAGAAGCAGATAGATGTGTTCCACTAAATTCTAAATTTTACTATTTCAAATTTCAATTTGAAAACAAAGGAACTCTTAAAAATAAAACTCTGACTTTACAGCACAAAAAGCACTACAACAGTGTCATGTCCTCCGACAATACTTATGGAGTGCTTAGTACCAGGCTTTTTCTTTTACTTTTATGTTTATTAATATTTTGAAACAAAAACAAGGCAGAGTTCCATGGTGGTCCAGCGGTTAGGACTCTGTGCTTTCACTGCTGTGGGCCCGGGTTCAATCCCTAGTCAGGGAACTAAGATCCCTAAGCCATGTGCAGAGGCCAAAAAAAAAAAAACCAACAACAAACTGGAATGTAAAATAAAACTGTTTAAAATTTGTATTTTACTAATATAAGTATGTAACCAAACTGGAAAAAAGTTTCAAAAAGCCGATAATCACAGAACAGTTCAAAAGTAATTTTAATTATGCCAAGCAACTCTAACGAAATACTCTAGGAGAAGAAGGCAGAAAATCAGTTTTAAAATCTTCAAGAAAAATAACTGTTTTATAAGTGACATTTCAAACAGTTTAATCCAATTATTAGAAAAATCTCTTGATTGACATATATTTATGATTTTTATATTTTAGAATCAAACTACTTTTACTTATACTTTAGACATTAGCCCAGAAAACTTATGTTGTCTTTATATTGAAAAAATAAATAAAACAAAATAACTCTGAATTGAAATTCTGTACACCATGGTGACGCAATTATAAAGTATGAAAGAGAATTCATAACATCATAATAAATCAACACTGAAATGAATTTAAATACAGCCTATGCTAGAGAAGAGACTCAGTAACTGTATCTTTTGTCAGACCAGGATAACACTCAAACACCACTATAATCTTTATAATAATCTAAATGAAGCATTATCTTTTCTCTGTAGAAGAGACTACAGAGTTTTTACCTATTCAATTTTTTTATTAACAAATACCAAGTCTCAAATGCTTAAGAAATTGATAAAACCTGTCAATGGAAATAAGATTTTTATTTTTACTTTCAGGTAGAGGATTACAAAAATTGATCCAAGCAATTTCATCAGTTACAAAACCAAAAGCAAGAAAGTATTCAAACTATAGAGCAAGATTTGAAGATGACAGAATAGCAACAAAGGAGAGTTTAAGATGAGACTATTTCATATAAAAGCTAACAAATACATTTAGTAACTTTCTAAACGGGTCACTGAAGCACAGAATGTCATGAATCTAACTAAGAGGAGAACTGAAATTGTAAAAGCAAACAAAAACAAAAGCCATCTAAACAACTGTAACACATTTTTTTCTTTCTTAACTACTTTTGTTACTTGAGGATGCATGTTTTTAATCAATAAAAATTAATAAATTATTTCTAGAAAAATGAGTGTTCTTCTAATAGAAAATACTTATTCTAAAGTCTCCAAGAACTATATATTTAAAGAGAATACTGGTTGTCAAGTTTTTTCTTAGCTCTATAGGCATGATTAAAGTTTCTGAATCAGGTTGGCTAACCTCGCTTAACCTCTCCAAAATAGAAATACAATATATATGTTATCTGCTACTCCTTTCTATACCTCAGAAAAGATACACATATATTTTTAAAAATTACTAATTTGATTTTGAAATGAAAAGCTCAAATACTCATATCTCAAAATATTTTGGTAATTTTTTTTTTAACTCAGTGTACTCAGATGTATTTAGTATGCAATTGAGAAGCTTTGTGGTCAAAAGAAGACACTTGATTAGCAATCTTAGCTCCAACTCCACCTCCATTTACCTAAAGTTCTTCTTCAAATCACTTAATTCCTCTGGGCCTCAGCTCCTTAATCTATGAAAAGAGGCAGCTGAACCAGATTACTTCTAAAATGTACTGTAACTGTTAAGATTTAAAATATGTTAAAATAAAATAAGTCACAGGGCTTCCCTGGTGGAGCAGTGGTTAAGAATCTGCCTGCCAATGCAGGGGACATGGGTTTGACCCCTGGTACAGGAAGATCCCACATGTTGCAGAGCAACTAAGCCCACGCACCACAACTACTGAGCCTGTGCACCACAACTACTGAGCCCGCGCGCCTATAGCCCATGCTCCGCAACAAGAGAAGCCACCGAAATGAGAAGCCCATGCACTGCAACAAAGGGTAACCCCTGCTCGCTGCAACTAGAGAAAGCCCACGCACAGCAATGAAGACCCAATGCAGCAAAAATAAATAAATAAAATAATTAGAAAAAATAAAATATAGGTCACAAACAAAATAAAATCTCATTAATCTAAACTTAATAATTTAGAATTTGGTAAGAAGGGAGAAAGTAATGGAAGTTCCTCTCCTTCCATTACTTTCAGAAGTGGATTATGAAATGATATTGCACAAATAGAGTGAATCCTTAAGTTGAAAACCTCACTTTTCACCATGACAGGCAGTAGCAAAATTCTTTAAAGCTCATGAAGATTTCATAAGAGCAGTCTAAAAGATGTAAACAGGGGTTAATCATTCTTGCATTTACTTTGAGCAGAGTTTAATTAAACAGAGGTCTTCTTCAACAGCTCTTTTCTAAGCTTTAATAGTTTGAAACTACTTGATAAGAAAAATGACTCACGAAAAAAATACATGGTTTTATTTCTTACATGTTGTATATATGACAGGAGTGGTCCTCAATCTTCTTTCTGTTCTGTGACATTCACGTGCACAATTTACTTTCGTTACTAAGAGTAATTCTCAGCCAGAGACAGGCAGTTGGGAGTGGAGAGGCTCATCACACTGAGGTGTGAGGGCCGAGAAGCTGTATATAGAGAAAAGGCTACCTCCACCACCTTAATATGGGTATGTCCCACAACCTGACCTTGCTTGGTAGGCCAAACTAATGAGACTTTACTGCATGCCAGCTAGATAAAATACTGTTATCTCTAACATTAGAGCTTTACTATTTGACCAAACTAACAAAGAATTAAAATATAAGCCCCAAGTAAATGTCTATGTAAGGCTTCCCTTTTTCTTTAAAAACAATTCAATGGAAGCTACCCAGAATTGCTGATCAACTGCAATTGGTATTGAACAAATAATATTGTCATTATAAACAAAATGTACAAGTCTTTAAAAACAAAATCTCTTCCTGCCTTTACAGTTCAAGAGAACTTAACAATACACAAAGACTTTAAAAGTAAAGAAAAAAACTTGCTACCTTCTGAGTCAGGATCTCCAAATGGATTTAATTCTGCTACATCAGGATCACCAAATGGATTTAAATTCACAGTGGCCAAGTCCTTTTCTGCTTCATCCAAAAAGTTAAGTTTGTTGATAAGCTCTGAAAACAAACATACGTGTCAGTTCACTGTGGTTACAGTTAAGCATAATTATCACTCATTCATGAAATATCTCAAATTGTAAAAATTCATACTAATAATACCTGCAAATAATAAGATATAGCATTTTACCAATGACAGAATGCCATTCAAGTATTTTGTAGCATACCAACATATTCAAATAAAAGAAAACAAACACATGAATTGGAAAATATCAGATAATGAACTAGAGAAACTTTTAGCTCAATCTAATTTGATCCAATAAAAAAGTACTAACATAGATTTTGAGAAAAAAACATCCTTCACTTCTAAATATGAATAATTCAAATTGATTTAATATAAGAAAATATTTCTAAAACAATGTTGTTACAATATATAAGCTAACTAAAGAAATTCTGTCATGTTATACGACCAGTTATTATAAGATGTTTTAAAATCACTGCTTATCAAGGATCCTGATACAGGCTTTGCTAAAGATGATAAGTTCTGTTATGTTGTTGCCTGTTGGTGCACTACAAATTACCAAAGAAAATTTATTAAAGGAAAAGCACAAAGACAAAACTGAGAGCTAAGTACAGACAGAAGTCAAGAGGTAGCAGGTCACAGTAAATTCAAGCAATCAGAAGAAGAAAGAAAGGAAGAAAGCTCTTAGACCTTCAGAGGAACTGGCTGATTTAGCTGAAGGCATATTTGCTTGCTTTATGCAGTCATCTTGATCTTCATCTAAGCTGCTCAGAGCATTCAATTGGTTTACAATTTCTGTAAACAGAAGCCAGTCGAGACAAATGTAAGGTAAGGTCATTTAATTAAAGAGCCTCAGAAGCATGCTGTTACTCAAAAAGACAAAGAGAGGGGATGTTTGGTTAATCAAGAGAATACATTCAGAGGATGTTATTTTTGATGAACTATAACAGATGTATTTAACTGAAAGTTATGCTGTACTTATATTTTAAAATAGAAAACATTTTAAAAATTAAAATTTATATTAGTACTATAACAACTATGTTAACAAACACAAAACAAAGATAATAACCTGAGAAGTTGGCATTGGCTTTCACATTCTGCATTTGTAAAATAGGGCTTTAAATGCATGCATTAAAAACAGAATAAGAAATATCTAATACAATAGAAAATATGTGCTATTTGTTTTGTAATATTCTAAATTTAAACTATAAGTTTTAAGAATATATCTACATGAAACATGAACATAATAAGCACTTGTTCATATTCTAGAATTTTAAAAATCAGCACAAAATAAGAAAAGCAGGCAATAGCTATTTTCCACTCCTGCTTTCTAGGGAATTTGTTCTTTTAAGGGAACTCTTGAGTGTTTGCTTTAGGATATCTTATAATTTAGCCAGTAAGAGACAGAATAAAAAAGACAGGAACAGGTAGAAAAACCTTAAAATAAAAATTCATTTTGTGCATAAACAGAATTTTAAAAAATGAGTCATATTGTGGACAACTCCGAATATGTGAAATTATGATTTACTGGGTGAAAATTAGCTTGGAATAAAATAATAAGAACCTACTAGAGTATTCTAGCTAATCCTCGCCATTTCCAAACTTAAAACCTGGGAATAACTTAGGCATTAGCACAAACCAAATAGATCCAGATCATTCAGTGGGAAATAAAGAAAATGGTTAGAAATAGACAATAGTTGTGAATTCAGCATTAAAATGCTGTTTTTTAACACTGTAAATCTAAGTACACATTCTAAATTTTATGTGAACCAAATAATAAAATACACAGTTGTAATAAGGTTGCCTTCATCCATTCATTTGTTGTTGAACAAATACTGGTTTATCACCCTGTGCCAAATACCATGCTTGGAACATAAGGATGAAAAAAACATAGTATTGTCCTCATGGAATTTACCATCGATAAAGATAGAAATTAATACAGAAACAGACAATAAATGACTACTAGAATATTAGGTGGTCAGAAATGTGTATTGTCGTATAGATCTTTGAGCCAAATACATATGAAAAACTGACATTCATTTCCCTTGTCTGAATGAGAAATATATTTTGCATGAATAAAAATGCTTGAGATAGTCAAAGTACATCATAGAAAATAAAGAGTAAACACAATACCAACTGAACTCTTAATCTGAATGTGAATAATAAGAGTTAGTCAACCTTTATAAAGTATCTTCTTCCATTTTATCCTGCCAATAGTTTAAATCCCATTCTGACTCAAACTAACCTAGCAAATTCCTCAGTAGGCAGAGTTTATTCTTGAATTAGATCTTTTACCCCTGACTAGTAGTCATTGTAACTTTGTAATTCTCAGGGAAGTATAATGGAGAGAATCTATCCTATGTGATTACCAATGCATGACTGATTTTTTTAATTCATTACTAGTTTTGTATTTTTTTAAATTTGCAGATGATTTATTTTTAACTTCAAAAATATGAAAAAAGAAATATTAATAACAGTTAACATTTATTAAGCAGTGGAAAGGGCTCTGCATATGTTGAGTTAATTCACATAAACATCCTGAGGTATTATTATTAATATTCACATTTTATCATGTATATTAGTATCATTTATTTGCACTGTATTCCCAGATGTGTAATTATGAGGCTAAAATATTTTAAAATAATGTTCAAAGGTTTGTAGTTCTCTTTACACATTTTAGTTATTTAATATTCTTAGATGTAATCTCAATGAGAGTAGAAATTATTTATTTATTTTATTTTTATTATTATTATTATTTTTGCAGTATGCGGGCCTCTCACTGTTGTGGCCTCTCCCGTTGCGGAACAACAGGCTCCGGACGCGCAGGCTCAGCGGCCATGGCTCACGGGCCCAGCCGCTCCGCGGCATGTGGGAGCTTCCCGGACCGGGACACGAACCCGTGTCCCCTGCATCGGCAGGCGGACTCTCAACCACTGCGCCACCAGGGAAGCCCCCTAGAAATAATTTATTTAAGCACCGTATATAATGAGCAATAGAGGGAATACTGAAGAAATATTAAACTTCGTTCTTACTTTCAAAACATTATTATTGTTCCATTATAAACTTTTAGGTACAATGTGGGCATTTATTTAAATACTATCAAGATGACTGAATTACATGACTAAATTATTTACACTGTAATTTTTCTGAATGTTTAGAATATTTCCTTCCCCTCACCATGCTTTTGGTGATACCTAAAACCACTGATAAAAAAATAAACAAATAAACCCACTAATGACCATTTCTTCATTAATTAACCCAAAGTAATTTCTTATTTCCATCCTTCTCACTGATGACAAGTTGTCCTTCCTATCCTAGCTTTCCCTATTTATTTATAGCTTAAATAAATCCTTACTTAACACCTAGAATTTCTGCTCCTAGAACTTTCATTCATATTAACAAAGTGAAAAGGTAATGCTCCTCTTATTTGGTATGCAAATAAATATCCATCCAAACCATAAAAAGAAGCAATCTCCAAAGAAATACCATTTACCTATATAAGAAACATTTCTCAAGTACCTATTATACTTTTTGGGGACAGACAAGTAAAGCAATATACAGTGTATGATAAATATGATATTTGTTATGACTGAGATATGTATTGTAGGGTATGTGAAACTAGAAGAGAGGCATACAACTCAGTCTGAGGTCAGGAAGCCCTCCTGGATTTATTCAAGGAGGATTTATTGAGTGAAAATAAGACAAATAGACATCATTATTATTATTAAAATAAAGGAGAAACTGGAGGGCATTTCACAACGATGAAAGGGAGCTGAATGAGAACATGATATACTTGAGGAACGGCAAGTTGTTTGGGGGTTTAAGATACCAGGGATGGGGAATGGAATGAGATGTGGTTGGCAAATGTCCTATCATGAAGGTTATAGTGACCAAAATAAAGAATGTGAACTTTACTCTGAAAGCTCTGGGAATCCATTGTAAGATCAAATGTATAGTTTAGAAACATCATTCCAGGAGCAACATGGTAGCTGCACTTGAAAAAAACAGGATAGGAAGCAAAAAGATGAGTAGTTTAGCATTACTGCTCCATGAAGGGAGGCACTTAGTAAATATCTGCTAATTAAAGAATAGATTAAGAAGAAAGCTTTGATGGTTAATTTGACATGGGGGATGAGGAGAGGAATCTAGGATACATGCCAAGTTTGTGTCTTGGGTGACTGTGTGGACATTAGTTCTAGCACTGCAGTGGGGGCTACTCAGTTTGGCCATACCAAGCTACAGGTGCCTGTGAAACTTACGAAAATAATTCAATTGGCATTTGCATATGTGGGTGCACAGCTTAAAATACATCACTTTGTTATGTATTTCTCCTTTTAAAAAAGTACTTTTCTGTTACTTCCAAATTTCCTGCAGCCAATGTGTTTTACATGTATAATCAGAAAAACAAAAATTAAAAATTTAAAAGAAGACTTACAACACAAATTTATTCCCAGAATTTTTTTAAGTGGGATGCTTTCCCAGTAATATACCACCCTGACCAAAAAAATTCCCTGGCCCAACATATTTATATAATACTTCTTACTAATTAAAGCCTTGTTTCACCAAAAATTTACACTTCGGAAAATGCTAACAATGCTATGTAATAGCACAAAATAATTTCTACCCTAGCACTACTCAAACTGAGCAATAAACCGGTAGTGTAGCATTTAGTCATCATAACAGTGTGTCAATCTGGACTTGCTTCATACTGGTGAGAATAAGAAGGAAAACTAAATTAGGGGCAGGCAATCGAAGCACAGGGTCAAGTAATTTGAGACTCTTCTTTACATTAGGGAGGCAAAAGAAGATAGAAATTGACCACCAGAGATTATCACACTGGACCAAAACAGGGGGATGAAAGTGGTGTCACAAAGAGTGCGTGGGTTTTTCTTTTAAGAAAGTCTGTAGTGGAGTTAAAAGGGCAGGGTGTGGGAGGGTCTGCCTAGAGCTAGAACATAGCTGCAAATCTTGCAGCATCCCCATTCTTCTCTCCAAAGTATAATAAGATCCAGTACAGGTATATCTCATTTTAAGATGGTCTAAGATAGTAACACTGCAACTTCTTAATAGAGATCAAGTTCCCAAAGATGTCACTTTTCTCACGGGCTTGAGCCCATAAATGTTTGATTTATGGATATAACTAACAGGTTTAATAATGTGATTTTCAATCCCTTTAGCAGGTCATATTGTAAATGAATGAATGAACTGAATGAAAGTCATAACACTTGCTGTAATTTTTATAAAGGCAGAAAGACATATACCTTATATTTAAATTTTAGCAATTGTGTGTTTTTAACCTATGTGTTTATCTTATGTCTGTCTACATATCTATGCATATATATGTATCTATCTACAATATATTTCATTTATCTCTAGAAATGTTATAGTTTAAGCTACCAACCTAAAATTTGGTGGCTAAAAACAAATGATTACCTCTCACAGTTCTATGGGTTAATGCACTCAGCTGAGTAGTTTACTGCAGTTAGATGGAGGCTTGAGACAAAGTCATCCAAAGCTTGAACTGGGCTGGATGTCCAAAATGGCTTCTTCACTTACATGTTTGGTGTTTCAGCTGAGAGGCAGGAACAACTGGGGGCTGGCCAGACATCTCTCTCTCTCTCTCTCTCTCTCTCTCTCTCTCTCTCTCTCTCTCTCTCTCTCTCTCTCTCAAGTGGCCTGTCCATATGGGTAGTTTGGGGTTCCTCTCAGCATAGCAATCTTGGGGTAGATGGAGTTTTTACATGGCAGCTGGTATCCCCTAGAGAATGCACTAGAAGAGTCCCAGGTGGAAGCTACAAGGCATTTTATAACTTAGCTTTAGAAGTTACAAAGTGTCACTTCCCCACTGCATTCTACTGGTTAAAAGTGATTTACAGGGCCAGCCCAGAAGACAGGGAGGGATCTATAAAAAAGGGCATGAATACTGGGAGGCTTGTTTCATTGGAGGACAATCTTTGAAGATTAGCTACCACACAGTAGATCAATAAATCAGAAAGTTGAAATCATTCATTTTCTTACTAATCTAACATATTTATTATAACTTTTATGTTAACCTTCCAGTATTTTACTTATGCACATATATGAAAGGCACAAATATTAAACTGTACAATTCAATGAATTTTGACAAATGTATACACCCACGTGACCCAAGGGGAAGAACATTGCATCACACACCCCCCACAATAAAAAAATCTCATGCCTCTTTTCAGTCAATCCCAAAACCCACCAGCTATAACTATTCTAACGTTTTTAATATAGGATTAGTTTTGCCTCTTCCAGAACACCACGTAAATGGAATCATACAGTATATACTCTTTTATATAAAACCTCTTTCATTCAGTATAACGGTTTTGACATATATCCATGTTGTTGAATGCATCAATAGCTCATTTTTATTGCTGAATAGTATTCCATTCACAAATATAATACAGCTTAGCCATTCTCCTGTTGCTGTACATACACCTGAGCTGTTTCCAGTTTGGGGCTGTTATGAATAAAAATATTATGAATATTTTTGTACTAGTCTTTTTGTGGATGTATGTTTTCATTACTTTTGGATAAATATCAAGGAGTGGAATTGCTGGGTTAGAAGGTAGGTATACGTTTAGTGTTATAAAAAACTTCCTAAGTGATCTTACCATTATACTCTTCATGAACAATGGATGAGAGTTCCATTTGGTCCACATCCTTACTGACATTTAGAATTTATTGCCAGTCTTTTAAATTTTAACCACTCTGGTGGGTGTGGAGTTGCGTTTCATGATTATTTTAATTTGCTCTTCCCTGACGAAAAGTGACACTGAGAACATTTTCATATGCTTACTGGACAATGGTGTATCTTTCTTTGTGAACAACAGGTTTGAATCCTTGCCCATTACAAAAAAAAAAAAAAATAGGGTTGTCTTTTATTATTATCATTATTGATAATGATTGTAGGACATTAAAAAAATCTATTCTGGATACAAGCCTGTGTCAGATATATGCTTTATGAATATTTTCTTCTAGTCTGTAACTTGTGCATACATTTTCTTAATGGTCTATTTCAATAACCATGTGTTTAAAATTTTGATAATGTCTAATTCATCAAATTTTTCTTTCATGGTTATTACTTTCTGTGTCTTGTGTAAGAATGTAAGAACCCTGTGCCCACTCTCAGGTCACAAATATATTTTTTTATTTTTCAGAAGTTTTATAGCTTTAGCTTTTACATTTAGGTCCATGATCTACCTTGAATTAATGTTTGTGTATGTGTAGGAATTGAGGCTCATTTTTTCCATACGGACATCTAGGTGTTTCAGCATCATCTGTTGAAAATATTTTCCTTTCTCTACTGAATTATGCTGCACCTTTGCTAAAAATTAATTGACCAGGTAAGTTTGGGTCTATTTTAGGATTTTCTGTTTTGTTCCACTGATCTGTCTATCCTATGCCAGTACCATACTATCTTGATTATTACAGCTTTACAGTAAACCTTGATGTCAGATAGTATTAACAATTCTGTTCTTTTTCAAGATTATTTTGGCTATTCAGTTCCTTTGCATTTCCAATTATATTTTAGAATCAGCTTTTCAATTTCTTTTTTTTTAAAAACCTGCTACGATTATGAATGGCACTGAATTGAATCTATAGATTGGGGAAAAAGTAACATCTTTACAATATTGAGTTCTCTAATCTATGAACAGAGAATCTCTATTTATTAAGACCTTCTTTAATTACCTTCAGTAATATAGTTTTCAGGGTAGAGGTTTTTCCACATCTTTTGTTAAATTTATTTCTAAGTAGTCGATGTTATTCTTAGCCTCCATTGTAAATGAAATTGTTTTGTTAATTTCATCTTCCAAATGTTTGTTGTTCATATATAAAAATATAAATTTTCTATATTGATTTCGCATCATGTGTCCTTGCTAAGTACAATATTGAATGAAAGTGGTGACAGCAAACATCCTTGCCTTGATCCCAATCTTTGGAGGAAAAGTGTTCAGTGTTTCATCATTAAATATGATGTTAGTTGTAGCTCACCATAGATGCTATTTATCAAAATGAAGAAATTTCTTTACATTAAAACTTTGCCGAGAAACTCAGTATTGAATTTCTTCAAATGCTCCTTTCTGCATCTATTACGATGATTACATGGTTTTTCTCCTTTATTCTGTTAATATGGTTAAACCGACATTGCATTCCTAGGATAAACCCTTAAAGAATGCATATTGGTACTTAAATATTAATTATCTCCTGGCTCCTTCCCTAAATAAATATTAGAGAGCTTCTAACTTCTCCTTCAGAGCTCTTACTTCCATCCTGGCCCTGTCAGATGGGCTCTCAGTATCCACAGAATTCTTCCAGAGTCTTGTAAGGGGTGCCAGAGAATGTTCAGTTGTCCTTAGTACAAACAAAGCAGCATTAGGGATTAAGAGTGATATAGAAAGTAGGCTGAATTTGTAATCTCTATCTTCTGCCACTTCTACTATTCTCTGAGTTGACACATTTGAGTTCTAAACATTGGGAAGAGATACTCTTGCTTTCTTCAGTCTCTCACCCTAGGGTCTCAAACTCCTTTAAGAAAGAGGTAGCTTGTACCTTACAAACTTTTTAGCTCAAGGGACTAGAAATGCCCCACCTCTCTGCTTCTACCCTATTTTCCAACCTTAAAACCTAGATAACAGATGCAGTATTCCAGAAATTCTCATCCTTCACACAGATCTCCAAAATAGGTGGCCATTTTAAATTATTTTACGTTAGAGAGTCCACAGCAATTCTATGATTTTGTTAATCAGTCTCCTAGGTACTGGAGAGTAAATGCCCAAGTGAAAACCAGAAGCAAATTAATGGATGTATTTTCTGACCAGGGCCCCAAGTTTATTCTGAGGACCCTTTTAATCTAAGAAAAGAGACCTATTTATCCCCATTCAGAGCCCTAGCAAGTAGGACATTTAATCTCAGAGGGCTGAGTCATACCATAATCAACTCTAGATCCTCAAATATGAACTGTTATCTCCTCTACTAAGATCCTCAAATATGAACTGTTATCTCCTCTACTACCATCTGTGCTGTAAGATTCTGTTCCCTGAAGGTGGCCAATATGTCACTCTCTCTTCCTACTCCTGAATTAACTTTACCAACTATAGGAAAAGGATTAACAAACACCAGGCAACATGCTTATGGTAAAAATAAATCCTGATTTATAAACTGCATCTGGATGGGAGGACTCTAAATGGACTATATGCCTGATGGAAGGCCATAGCTTGAGCTTCTCTAATTGTGGAGACTCGTAACTGAGCATGTCCCTTACAGGGACCCTGAAAACTATACCTATCAAACTATTACAAAAGATATCAGTTCTTGTGCAATATGAAGATTCTAAGTCAAGGTAATCCCTGCTCCAAACTATGTGGATCTTGCCTCCTTGTACCCAAGCTGTCATTTGGGGGAGAGGTCAAAGAACAGTACCTAGGCTGCCATGAAAACTCCAGTGAAAGAGGAATGCTCTGCTGAATGCTGTTTCCTGTCCAATATCCTCCTAAATGAATCTAATACTAAGTTTGGGCTGTTCAGGTCCTGTGAGTCTGAATGCCTAACTAGAATCCTTGCTGATCTTTGCCACAATTATAAGTATACCAGGGGCCTTTCAGGTATCTCATGATGTCTGGTTTCCCCAATAATGCTCTGTTGTAAACTGTTTTGTTTAAACCTAATTTTCTGACCTACATTCAGTAGGACTTTGTCACTTACGCAGAATGTCTTTTTTTTCCCCTTTCTGTTGGTGTGTATTCAGAAATTGAACATGAATCCCAAAGATGGTCATATCACCAAAAACTGGTTCAAGCATTGTGAGGATGCCATATAGATGGAGGCATTGTTTTGAAACCATATATAATTTCCAATACCAGCTACAGTAAACTTTCCATTCAAAAGTTTTGTTCTTCCAACTCCAAGGTCAATCACTCCCACTACATTTCAGTGATTTTTCCAACTGCCCATCCATGGGTGCTGCACCTCTGCAGAAGACATCTATACAGGTAACTTCAATAAAAGGTTCCTGCCTAAGAGCCAGTCCCTGTATCCAGTTAGCAGTGAATTCTGTCTCAGACAGACAGAGTAGGGGCTTGTGATCAGTCTAAATATATATACCATGAATTTACTTTTACTTCTAGTAAAGTCTGTAATTTTGGAAGATATACTTTGTCAGTTACTAATGATCTACAGCCATACTCCACAAGAGCACAGGCTAAATGAATAGCCTCTAGGTGTCAATCTAAGATATACCCAAAATAATTCTAACAGTCTGTTTCTTCAAGAAGCTTGCATCTTAGGTGAGGAAATAATGTACCCATATAATTTTACTGATATAATGTGATTGTATTTTATGCATTTATAATATATACTTAATATAGGCAAAATTTTAAATAATAATTCCTTCCTCCATAAAAATTGTGTCAACAATTTTTAAAGCTGCAAGGAAGTGTGAACATAAGCTATGTTTAAGTTATTGCCACTTTAGCTGGTAAATAAAAATACCCACCATACTTTATTTGTACCACATTTATAAAATACATTAATTTTGTTTACTCTTAAGCTATTATTCAAACATTACTATTGTTAAATTTTAATATAGTTTTTATTATCTTAAAACTATTTTACTTAAACAGTTCTAGAGTGGTAGTGCTGGTGCTGAAAAAATATTCCTGAAAGTTAACTTTGGAATGGAATTTACAGGTGCTAAAAAATGCAACTCAGGAAGCCGAACAACTGCCATAACATGCTGTGCTATTAACTTAAGTGATTGTCCTCTGCAAATATAATAGAAAATGCTGAGAAAAAAATGTAACATCAAAGCATAGGTATGTTACAATGATTATGGGTTTACTGACTTAGAACATGAATGTAATCACCCACTGTCCCTACTTAACTATGCTCCCTCAACACACATTTTATATTCATTACTTTTGGGAAACTAGTCTTGAATTATTTAAGGTCTGAATTATGCGTCTCCTACAGATCACATTCTTTCCATAAAATGGGACCATCCCATCTTACATAAGATAGTATATGATCAAAGGTCAAAATGAATGGAACAAGATAACAAGACAGAGTGATTAATATGGGCTACGATAGGAGATGGAAGCCCTCTCATTTATGGCCTTTCAGTTAACATATTTTAAATTCTCAATGTGTTCCAGACAATGTGCTAGAAGCTAGAGACGAAAAAATGATCAGAACATAGTCTCTACCTTGAAGGAATTTCATAAAATATGGACAGTAAATATATAAATAAATAATAACACAAACTGGTAGCATTCTGAAGAAATTCTGGATCATCATAAATTGCATTAAAACGATTGCTTCAATTAGGGTCAGAGAATTTTAGGCTATCTAAAAAAGTTATTTCTGCAGTGGAAATTTTAGAAATTAAGGTATATATATGTATGTTTAAGCAATAAGGGTTGCTATGGTATGAATGTTAGTGTCCCTCAAAATTAATAAGTTGAAATCCTAATTCCCAATGTGATGGAGGTGGGGCCTTTGGGAGGTGATTAGGTTATGAGGGCAGAGTCCTCATGAATGAGATTAATGCCATTATAAAAGAGACCCAAAAGAGTTCCCTTGTCCCCTTTCACCACGTAAGGAATACAATGAAAAGTCTGTGACCCAGAAGATGGTCCTCATCTGACCATGTTGACACCTTGATCTCAGGCTTCCAGCCTCCAGAGCTGTGAGGAACAAATTTCTGTTGTTTATAAAGTACCCAATCTATGATATTTTGTTATAGCAGCCCAAATGGACTAAGACAAGAGTTCAGTTATAAAATTTAGTTATTACTGAATCCTTTCATTAAATCTGTATTTTGCTCAAAATATGTCCTTTCTTTTCTTTTCAGCACAGAACTTGTGACATGCTGCTATCACCTTTTTTTCCCATTGCTATGATGAAAACAGTACATTGCTCAAAACAGCTATGACTATGAAAATGTGTGGTTTTCTGATTGCTACTTATGGTATTAGTGCCTAGTTGAGATTTAGCTTTAACCAAAAGCCATATACAAAGAATAAATCATATTCTCTAATTAAAAGGTCAAATCACATCCCATTGGAATTATAAAAAACTCATGCTGTAAGAAAATGCCTGCATTTTTAAATGGTACAGCAGTAGCACAAAGGATAGAGTGATCAAGTTTAAGATGGAGAGGCCATGAAAGGCTTCTTAGAGGATGTGGCAAAAGAATTAAAATTTGAAGGATAGGTGGGAAGTCACTGGAGGTGGTAAGGGAAGGACACCAACTTACCTTCCTAAGCACTCCAACTAGCCAAATAAAACAAAGAACTCAAAGATAGCAAAGACATGGCATTTTAAAAAGTATTGTATGATTTTGCTGACATTATAAACATGCAAATGTCAGCACTTATTATTGAAAAAAGAAACCCAAAATGTTATTGAAATAAAAATAATAGCCAGGAGGGGTTGAAGGGAGAAATTCAAAGAAAGGAGAGAATCATATTGAATCTCACAAGGTGAGTCAACACATTCTGTTTCATTTTTAATGTTAGTAGAGAAATACAGGTTCATTCAGTTATCCCTCTAGCTTATTTATTTTAGAGGATACTATTCCAAAATGAAAACAGAGGATACATAACTTCCAAATTACTCTATTAAAAAATGCTTAAATGAACATTTGAGAATGGCAAAATGTAAGGGGTGGGTGGGAAAAAAAAATAAGAAAATTCCCAAATAAAAGTATAAAGTAATATAAGTGAAATTAAGTATGTCAGTTATCAAGAAATACAACCAAATACTGTTTATAAAGAGAACTATTTAACACAGAGAGGATTAAAAATAAAGTGATAAATACACCAAGTACAAAGAAGGCATGGATTATAAATATCAATATCAGGCAAAAATTCAAGGCAAGAGGCATTAAATGGGGCAAACTGATCAAATTATAATCCACGATGAAGGTGTAAGAGAATAAATTTTTATAAACTAAATAATTTAGAACTGAAGTTCTCTTTCACTGATGAACTATACAAAAAGCCTAAGAATACAAATGACTAAATAATATAAATGTAAAGTTTGGTCTAATAGCTATATGCTGAATCTGACAAATAGAATATACATGTAAAAAGATATTTATGGAAAATTTACAAAAACAGATCATGTATCTACACTACAAAGAAAAAGATCTCAATCATATTTTAAAAAAATTGAAATATGACAGGCTTCAGAATCTTATTTGAATTAAATTAAACTAGAAATAAACAAACTAGAAATAAACACAACCCACGACAAAGCACATTCTCCTAAACATTCCTGGGTTAAATAGGAAATCAAAATGGCAATCATAAATTAGAAAATAATACAGTTGACCCTTGAATAAAACAGGGTTTAGGGGCATCAACCCTCTGTACAGTGGAAAATCCACATATAACTTATAGTCGGCCCTCTGTATTCATGCTTCCTCCAAGTCCTCAGTTCTTACATATTTGCATCTACAGATCGTGTAGCACTGCAGTATTTACTATTGAAAAATATCTACATACAAGTGGACCTATGCAGTTCAAACCAGTGTTGTTTAAGGGTCAACTGCAATTTATAAAATTTGCTCAGGACAAAACATCTATCTTTGCATACAAGTCTGATCAATTCCTTATAACAGAAGTATTGTAGAGGTGAAGGTCACTGGAGTTGAGGAAGTCACAGAAGTTTTTGACTAAGAAATTAAATTGGTCATCCATGTGATCAATTCAATTCCCCCATACGATAGCAAGAATTTAGGCAAAGCCAAGAGATGGGTGCCAAAGTGCCCAATGAATTTGGAAAAGTCACCAAGAGGTAAACAGATGATAGAAGTCAAGGGATAACAATCCAGAAATTTACAGCAATTTATTAGATGAAAGTAGTATTATACAGTGCTTGATTTTCACTCCAATAATAAAGGTGTAACATCAATTCCTTAAGGGTGCTAGCCAGATTGATGATAAACATTTATTGACCAATTAATACAAAGAGGTTCTAACCACTTACCATCTTAGTAGTTTGATCAAACCAGCTATAAGAAATACTTGCATGGAAGTGTCTAGATATAAGGATACATAAGATGTATACAAATTCAAAACAAAGAATGTCCATACAATTTATGTGAATAAATGAACAGGAGCTAGGAGAAGGTAGCCAATGCATCTTCTCATCTTACCCTTAAGACAGATTTTTACTTATAGAGGGTTCATCCATACATTGACAAAATAAGTATGAACATCTTTAGGCTACTTTATACTATAATCAGTAGTTCCAATAAAGTTTGATGCTTTCTTTGCTAGCCTTGGACTTGATCTTAAACTGCTAAAATCTGTTATTTCCATCAGCATGTAAAGTTTCCAGAGAGCTAAATGGTATATTATATTAAGAAGCCTTGGGAAAGAAACAATACCTTGTTAGTGGAGTTGTTTTTTTCCTGGGAAACAAGAATGAGTTTTTCAACTCTGCAAAAAAAACAGATAAATTTTTAGTTTAATGCAAATAACACCAACCTGTAATTTTTGCTGCCTTTTCCTCTTGGTTCACTCGGTTCTCATCATCATCTTCATTATCTTCCTCAAAGTCATCTAAATTGCCAATGTCAGCTTGCTTCATACTCATCAAACTAGCCAAACTTTGCATGTCTTCATCCCTATATCAATGATAATACACAATTTATTATATGACATTACCTTCAAAAGGGTTGCTTCTTAAGAAAATAATATTAATACATTTCTTCTTTCTAAACATTAACAAGACTTTTTAAACAGTTATACAAAACTACTGAGCAATCTAAATATTCATTCATTAATTTTTAAATGGCACATTTAATTAACAGAAAGCAAACAGGATTAAAACTAACTGGTTAGGAGTTAGTTTAATTCTGTGCTGCAGATCTAAAATTTTCTTCATGGAATTAAAGTATCGTTTTCTGATCATGAAGTCTGGAAACAAAAACTTGTTTCATAAAACAATGGGATAGTTTGCAAATCAGATGAGATCTAGACTTTAAAAATATTCAAGTTTGCAGAAGGAATTAGAATAGAAATTCTTAATCTGAAGTCCATGAACCCTTTTGGTTTTGTGGGTAGGAGTAAAAAGAAGTGGTAAACCCCTGTAAACTACATTTAAATCTTGTTTAGCTGTGCATTTTTCTCAAAGGAGTTAAAACTCCCCTAAAGTTAAAAAACTACAGTAATTGAACTAGCACCCAAAAGCCTAGCCTTTTTAAGAATTACAGGATAGAAAATGACTTGGGTTAGTTAAATACCATACATTTGACAAAATGTAAAAATATCTTGAAGTATTTTAAGTATAAATTTATAAAGTTTACATTAAATACTCTAAATGTTAAATAATTTAAGTTTTCTTGACCTATTATTTTACTTTAAATTTCAAATAAACTACAGTGAATGAAACATATTTCTAACATGATACATACTAACTAAATTTCAATCTGCTATACTTCCTCCGAATTCAGAAAACCGAATTAAAACACTGTTTCTCATGTTTTTACCACAATAAAATAAAAACAAAACCAAACCACTGTTTCATTTGCAAAGTAATGCTTGTTAACATTCACTTCTAGGGCTTCCCTGGTGGCGCAGTGGTTGAGAGTCCGCCTGCCGATGCAGGGGACACAGGCTCGTGCCCCGGTCCGGGAAGATCCCACATGTCGCAGAGCGGCTGGGCCCGTGAGCCATGGCCGCTGAGCCTGCGCGTCTGGAGCCTGTGCTCCGCAACGGGAGAGGCCACAACAGTGAGAGGCCCGCGTACCGGGAAAAAAAAAAAAATTCACTTCTAAATATGGTATGATTTTGCAGGCTAAACTGGTTTGAAATTCTTTGCATTTTATCTCATATAAGCTTAGAGTTAACAAAATCATTTCCCCCTTTTAAGACAAATTTAGTGGCACAAAGTCTGCATGGACAAAAACAGTTGTATTACCTTATATGAATGTCTTACAAACTGCTTTCCCATCACCAGGGTATAATTTCAATATATAACAGTGTTCTTAAAATGTTAACTTGCTTAATTTTATCTCCTATATTTTCACCCTGAACATTCTTCTTTGGGAAAGGTGAGTAGGCAAGGAATGAGGAGATAGAGAGGTGGTTTAGGGTGTTCTGAGAGCATTCTCCACTCAAATTGAGACATTTAGTTTGAATTTCCTCTCACCCAAATTCCAATGAATGGTGCTAAATCACTTACTGCTTCTGCCCAGCGGAAAGGAGTCCACCTTCAAAAGATCTTCTCTGACTTTTTCTCTCTTCTTTCTGTGTTTTCTTTCCTTTCATTTTGGCTTGAACTTCAGAGTAAGGTCTTTATTTTAAACTTTTCAATATTTAAGTCTACAATTTAAAGTCCTGAGATGAAAGACTAATTGCTTCCATCCTGCACTGTCCCTCCACCACACTCACATAGAAGCCAACTTTCTAGAGAAGAGGCTTACTGTTATCTACCAAGTCATTTGTTGCCCTGAAGATGAGTGCCAAACATCTCTTTTTGACTGACGCACAGAATCCAGTCTAATCAGTCAAGTAGACATGGCCAATTATAGTAACCGCATTCCACTAAGTCAAACACATTCAGAACTGTGATGCAGATTAGACTGAAATGTTCATAGCTGCCTTCTTCCTATCACCTTTTAAGTCTCAGGCACAGAATTTCCATTTCTCCTCTCACTGATTTTCCACTCCAAGTAGGTGCTGACCCTTTCATTACACCCCAAACTCGCACTTACCATTGATTTGACTGTATGGAACAACTAAGATAAATAATACTAATTTTTTCCTGTTCTAGGTATGTTTACCTCTTTTTTTTTTTTTTTTCTGGTACGCAGGCCTCTCACTGTTGTGGCCTCTCCTGTTGCGGAGCACAGGCTCTGGACGCGCAGGCTCAGCGGCCATGGCTCACGGGCCCAGCTGCTCCGTGGCACGTGGGATCTTCCCGGACCGGGGCACGAACCCACATCCCCTGCATCAGCAGGCGGACTCTCAACCACTGTGCCACCAGGGAAGCCCTGTTTACCTCTTTTTAACCAGTGAGAATTTTACTCTTTTAGGAGACTAGAACTGGGTGTAGGAGTTATCTTTGTGCAATGCCTATTCAGTGCTTAAGAAGTGATATTTGAAAGAGATAATGGTCATAGCAAACTGGTTACGTAACTGTACTGTACCTTCCTATACAAGTTTTGGAAGGCTGAGCCAAAGAATATGCATTGGCAAAAGTTCCTTTAATTCTTTCATTCCTCTTATCCTAAACTTTTCACTTTGGCTTCCTCTCATGCCTCAGCTGCATCAAACAGCTCTACAAATTGAACTGTGGACTTCAGAGTACAACTACTTACACTGAAGACACAAATATAAAACAGACCCTTATGATAACCTATAATATACAACTTAAATTTTTGAAAATTGCTATAGTCATTTTTATATTATTGATCATTCTCTAGAGTTGAAAGAGACTATAAATAACAAGGAGTACATCTAATTCAGCCTCTGAAACAAAGAATTGGCCAGAATGATAGGTATGCGGTAGGATATTCTCAACTGTTAACAGTTTACTAAGTCAAAAGCTATTTACGCACCGTGTTTTAAAATATACTCTAAAACAGCTTATTTGATAAAAGAAACTTACGTGGCTTTTCCTTCCCGAAGGAAAATGCAAGATAATGAAAACTGAAGAGTGGCAGATACAACTTTTTTAGACAATGGCTTGAATTTTAACTTGACATCAGTCTGAGTTGGCATTGGGCTTGCATACTGTTTCATGTTGATGCTGGTGGTAGCAAGAGCTTTCCTTCGACCAGAAGGGGATTCCTGGAAGACAAAAAATCATTATGTAATTTGGAGTTACTTACTTCACAGCCAAATATTTTTGAATGTTCTTTTAATAATATGATTAAATAGCAGTTGAGACTTCCCTTTCCAATGAATTCCTATAACATAATGTTGAAAAAAATTGTAATAAGGTTATATCACAACTTTCATATCTTTAAGTAAGTAAGGCAGATAGAAAATTGGAGAGAGCTGTCTCAGAGAAATAAGGGAAGACTAGAACAATCCTAAATATCTCAGGAAGGGAAAAGCAAGGAATGCAAACTAGGACAGAAGGTCTCCAGGGTTCCTGTAAAAAGAGGATCTAGCACAAGGCTAGGTATCAAAAGTACTCAACAATTATTTTCCTTACTTTAATTATACTTAATGTACCCTAGCGATATCTCTTCTTTCTGAACAATTCCAGTTTCTTATAGAACCCCAGCCTCTGTGGCATTCTACCTCGTTTTTTCTGCAGTCTCTGAATTCTATCTATCCTGCACTTTGAGAGTTAATTCTTCCCAGGGCCTTTTCTGCTCACTACAGTCTAAAGTCCTCTCTTCCTTCCCTAAGATCACATAAAATCAAGTTAGAAAGAATTGGGTTCTCTTATCCTATGCCTGTGGTGGACACTGCTAATCGACCCCAGCAGATCTCAAGTCTTCTCCACACAGCTCTTGCCAATTCACTAGAAATGGAACACAAAATGAAACCTATTTGCTATCAAAGATGTTTAACATTCCATTAATAAGCTATCTCATTTCAAAATTATCCTTTTAGCATAATAGCCTAGGAAAATAATGAAAACAGAACAGCAAAATAATGACTGGGCCTTAACTATGTATAAGACATGGTGTCAATTCTGGAAAGACATGAAGATGAATAAGACATAATCCTTGACTATGTATTCTAATGGTAGGGGGAAATCCTAGATATAGGGTAATATATAAATAATGTAAACCCAAAGTCATATACCAGCAATCCTTGGGCTTTACTGGTCTCAGAGTTCAGACCGAAAATAAAACCTAATTTCCAAGCAGTGTGACCTTGAGTAAGTCAGTAAACTTGAGCCTTGGTAATCTTCCCTATAAAATAAGGAGACTAAATAGGTATCCATTCAAACTCTACAATGGTTTTTTATAAAATTACTCAATTTTCCAACCAAGGCAGGAAAAACTACCATTAACTTCTGAATTATTATTTAATAAATTCTTATTTGTCCTATGATTGACAAACTTGCCTAAAATAAGGATATATTAATTTAATCAAAATATTAAAATGGCCTTTTTCCAAAAAAATGACATTTCTGCCAGCAGAACAAGTAAAAATGTAACGTAGTATCCCTAAAGAATACCTTGTTTTAAAATGTGGTCTTATCTGTCAGATTATGCACAGCAATATTATACAGAACTATTAGTGCATGTAGATATTTTATGAATGAATTTCAAAAATGCATCAAGCTCTTGAGAAGGATTTAAGCCCTCTCAGAAGAAATACTTAAGAATATGCAAATACCCTCAACTGAATCAAGTTGAACAGATGTGACTATCCCAAACAATACAAGTGTTCTTTCCCTGGTCGCTACTGTCAATCAAAGAATAAGATTAAGGTCCAAGGTTCTGACAATGTGCAAAATGAAAAAGTATGATCAGGGAGTATCAATTTATTACACTGATATGTACAATAATCTCTTATTGTACCTTTAGAATAGCTAACAACTACTACATAAAATATAGGATTTAAAGCCTCTGTTTTGAAAGCATGACATAAAAATTGCTACATATTATTTTCAGATTTGTTAAATCTGTTTCACAAAATATGACATTGATCCCTTAAGAGTAATTATTTAATTTTATAACCAAATAAACTATAAAAATTAAGATAACTTGGAAATGAGCATAATTTTGGAAGCCTAGTTTAAGGATGATTCCTGCAAAATCTAGTTTTGATGATTAACATTCTGTCAATTTCATTTTTAAGGTAAAAATTACGTAGAAAGTTTTTCTGCTGAACTCAGAGAGTTTTAAAGTATTTGGTATATTGGTATCTCTGAAACAAAAGGAAATGAAAGCTACTAAATTCTAAACACAATAGAATTAGCTGTACCACTTAATTAAGCAATTACTTGCTCAGCAACAATGAAAATGGCCCCTTGTAAGGTCTGAGTAGGTGAGCAGAATAGAGCTCTTTTGAGTCTACAACATCCATTTCTAATATTAACATAGGATCTCACTTAGAGTCTGTGTCCTTGATGGGAAAAGGGCCTAAATGATGTTTCTAGTAATTCTTTACCCAGCTCAGTCATTGTTTTCCTCTTTAAAATTAGCTAGTCATAGAAAATGCATTTTTTACAAGAACAATAATGAGAAAGACATAAGGATCTTTCATGGCTCTAATCCCAGCTCCATGAATCTTCACTGTTTATAACCATCAAGTTTATATATTTACCCACCCAAAATTGATATCATTGTTATCATCAGTTCTATAAAGAAGAATAAAATAACTGATTGCACTGCTATATGTCTTTCGTACACTTTTGTCCTTCCTTAAAACACCAGGGGTCAGCCTGTCAGAGTTTAGAGAGAATTATACTGTTGTCAAAGTCCTAATGCTATTTCATTTCGCATGAAGGTTGGATAAGAGCAGAGAAGTAAAAGAAAGAAACAGTAAGAGGAACCCTTAGAGAAAGGACGTTAGATAACAGAAGTCAATAAGAAGTGAATGTTTACATATGTCTAAGACTAAGTTTCTGACTCTGGGCTCATGTTTATACCTCTGTTTGTATGTGAACCTGGCAGTATTCGGGGAATTATTTCAAAATCCCTAAAGCAGAAGTTCTTAAACTTCAGTGCTTATTAAAAAACAAAAATAAAACTAAGAAAGCTTTAGATAGTTTAGATACCTGGATCTCACCCCTGGAGATCCTGAACTAGTAAAACTAGAGATGGGCTCAAGAATCTGCTGCATTTCTAAAAATAATAAGTACCCCCCTCCTATTTCCCATCCTGTCCCTCCCAGAAGCACACCCCTTCTACCAGGTGATTCTGATCCAGTTAATCGAAAATCACACTTTCAGAAATACTTCCCCTAAGGAAATTACTACATAAAAGAAATTTTAATCTCATTTTTCATAACTATTCTCTGTTATAAAAAAGACTTAGCCTATATATTTCCATTTCTTTGAGATTCCACCTTATTACAGTTGTAATCAGACAAATCTGAATTAGAATGTGACACCAGCACTTATTCACTAGCTAATCTTTGGCATATTTCTTCACGTATCTGAGCCTCAGTTTCACACTCTCAGACTGGCAAGTATTTTCAAGTTTGGATAATACCAAGTGTTAATAAGGATGAGGGACAATGCAAACTCTCTTAACACTACTGGAGAGAGTTTTGATGGATACAGCCATTTTGGAAAACAATTTGACATTACCTCGTAAAGTTGAACAGATGAATACTTTACGACTCAGCAATAATTCCCATCCTAGAAATATGTCCTAAATAAATTCTTGCAGTAACATATGAAAATACCTAGTAGAGTTTTTAGCATATAGTAGGTACTGAATAAACAGTATTTATTATTAATATTTATGGACCAGAACATCTGGAGAGAACATCTCTTGTCCAAATTATTCAAGTTAGGATCTTCTTACAGAATAGTTCATTATATAATGTTTCATTTATTATGTACCCCAAGATAAATACAATTAATATAATGCCTCTCCTACTAAAATATTTGACTGATTTTCTCTACCTATTAAAACATCAAATAAAATAAACCACCTGCTAGAAATTTAACTCTTTCTCCCATATTAAGAAAACTGGGGGTTGGGGGAAGGAGAGAAGGAGCTTACGTAGATTTTATGATTTTTCAGAGCTTTATTACACAGAATGTTCTAAAAAATTCTGTCATGTACTAATACCTTAATTATCAGGTTTTTTATAACACACTGAAAATTAATGGCATTATCATTTGAGGTTTTTTAACTGTGGAATACATCACACATACTAAAGTATAAAATATACAGGTACTACTTAATGAATAATAAAATGAACATCCTGTACCGACCATCCTGCTCAAGAAACAGAAAAATACCAGTACCTTAAAATCTTCATTTTCCCTCTGAAATTGCATCCGTCCCATCCCCTCCTCCAAAGGTAACCAGACCCTGAATTTTGGGTTACTTCTTCCCTTCCCGTTTTCAAAAAAGGAATACTACATATGTATGCATCCCTAAAGAGTATATTACTAATGAATGGATAAACAAGTGGTATATCCATACATTGGAATATTCAGCCTTAAAAGGAATGAAATTCTGACACACGCTACATCATGAATGAACCCTGAGGACATTTTACTAAGTGAAATAAGCCAGACACAAAAGGACAGATATTGTATGATTCCACTTATATGAGAAATAGGTACATTTATAGAGACAGAAGGTAGAACAGAGATTACCAGGCAATGAGAGGAGGGGAGATGAAGAGTTATTGTTTAATGGGTAAAGAGTTTGTATTTGGGATGATGAAAAAGTTCCAGAAACAGACAGTGGTAAAGGTCATACAATGCTGTCAGTGTAGTTAATGCCACAAACTGCACATTTAAAAATATTTAAAACGGTAAGTTTTATGTTATGTATATTTTACCACAACAAAAAATGAAAAAAGAATATATTGTCTAGTTCTGCATGCTTTTTAACTTTTTATAATGAAACAACATTAACATTTTTGTAACTTGTTTCTTATGTTCATCACTAAGTTCTTGATGTTTATCTATGTTGATGTGTACAGCTGTAATTCATTAAATTTCACTGCTCCTAGTATTCTATTACATGAGTATTCTACAGTTTACCTATCCATTTTACTGTTGATGAACATGGCTGTTTGAGTTTTATTTATTTATATGGAATTATTAACAAAGTTATCAATATTCTTATGTCTATATCCTCATGCACATATGCAAGAATTTGCCTAGGATATATTTCTAGAATGGGCCATAGGATATGTACATGTTCAGCTTTACCAGAAAATGTCAAATTGTAATCCAAAGTGGCTTTATTAATTTACATTCCCTAAGTGTTTCCATTGTTTCACATTTATCAACACTTGGTATTTTCTTTTTCATTTTTGCCAATCTGAGATTATTAAATATTACCTCATTACAGTCTTAATTGCATTCCCCTGATTACTAATGCATCGATTATCCTTTCATAGTTTATTGGTCACGTGTTTCCTCTTCTGTGAAATCTTTTGTACTTTTTCCTACCATGCTGTTTATCTTTTGATTACTAATTACATATGCATTCTGGTACTGAACCCATTGTCAATTATATGTGCTGTAAACATCTTCTTTCAGTTTTTAGCCTGTACTTTCATTCCTTGTGGAATCTTTTGAATGAACCCAATTTCAAAGTCAACATTTTCCTTTATGGTTTGTGGTTTTGCATTTTGCTTGAGAAAATCTTCCCAACCCTGAGGTCATAAAGCTTTCCTCCTACTCCTTCAAAACTTTTATACCTCTGCTTTTCATATTTAAGAGTCATTGCCATCTGGAATTAATTTTTGTGTACGTTTTCAGATAGGGATCCAATTTCACTTTTTAAAAAATTATGGGTAAATAATTATCACAGCACTATTTATTAAATAGTCCACATATATCCATCCTTTCCCCCATCTAGAATGCCCACTCTACCAAAAATCTGGTCTCAATATACAGGTCAATGATTTCTAATTTAGTACCACTAGCCAATTGTTCTAACCTCACAACAAGACAATATTGCCTTAACTACCAAAGCTTTATCTTTTGGGATAATTTAAGAGTTTTTTAACCTTGAATCTATGGCAGATTAATGTGGTAAATTAGTAGATTTTCTAGAATTAAAGCAACTCCACATTCCTGGGAAACATTCAAAAAACATCCAAAGTTACCTGAGCCTGTTTCCTTTTGGGGACGGTTTCTAATTACTGATATAATTTCTTTAATGATTACAGAGGTAGATGTACAATGTCTCCCTAAATCAGTTTAGATAAGTATTCTGCCAATATTTCAAATTTAGTAACATAAAACTATTTAAAAATATCTTTTTACTATTTTAATCTCTGCAGAATCTATCGTTTTGTACATTTCTTTATTCCCAGCTCTGTTTGTGCCTTCTCACTCTTTTGTTCCTAGATAATGCTTGTTATAAATTGTCTCTTTCATTGGGCGTTCCAAATCAGTGACTTTTAGCTTTCTTGATTCTTTGGAGTGAATGTATATTTCTATTTCAGTAGTTTCTGCTGCTGTTTATTCCACCTATTTTCCTTGGGTATATTCTGTTCTAACTCCTGAATTCGGAGCATTACTTCTTTCCTGATGTAAGCATTTAAGGCTATATATTTCTCTAAGCACTGCTTTAAATATGTCTCACATTTTTAGTATGAATTATTTTTGTTATTCTGTAGTTAAATATTTTCTAATCTTTCATTACAAGTTCTTTGACTCATAAGATGTTTATAAACTTTTTTCTTCTTTATGGAGTTTTTCTACTTATCTTTATGTAATGATTACTATTTAATTGATTTAGGGTCACAGAATGTAATTTTTGTAATGTTAATCTTTCAAAATGTATTAAGACAAGCTTTATAGCCTGACTTATGATCAGTTTTCATAATTGATCAGGGTCTTTAAAAGTATTTAACTGGTGTGCATGCACTGCTGTCTATTTTCACAACAGGATCATTTTTATGCAAAGTCACCTATCGCACCAAATCATGGTATTTCCTATGTGATAAGGACAGAGCAGTAGAAATTTCAAATGTGACGTTATGGGACATTTTCTAAAGGACACAAATCAAAAAATAAATAAGTGAAAGAATTGAGAAGCTGCTCACAGACTTCATCGCAGGCTCCTCTTGCTCTTTCTGATATAACCTTTTATTTTAGGATTGTCTCTTGTAAATAGCATGTATCAAGAAAATTTTTGAATCCAGTCTGATAATCTGTCTTTTACTGGAGAGTTTAGATGAACGGTTCTCAAATGTTTTTATCTCAAGACCCTTTTACATGCTTTAATTGAGAACTACAAAGAGCTTTTGTTTATGTGGGTTATGCCTGTCAATATTTGCCCTACTAAAAAATATCAGAAATTTAGAAAATATTTCGTTCATTCAAACATAACTAATAAACTCATACATTAACATATTTTTATGAAGAATATATATACTTTCTTTTTAAAGACTATATTTTTAGAGCAGTTTGAGGTGTGCAACAAAACTGAGAGGGAGGTAAAGAGATTTCTCATAGATCTCCTGCTCCCACACGTGCACAGCCTACCCCATTATCAATATCACTCACCAGAATGGTAAACTGTTTACCACAGACAAACCTACACTGACATATCATAATCACCCAAAGTCCATAGTTTACTTTAGGGTTCACTGGCGGGCTGTACATTCTATTGGTTTGGATAGATTTTTAATGACATATACCCATCATTATGATATATAGGGTATTTCACTGCCCTAATCATCCTCTGTGTTCTGCCTATTCATCTCCTCCACACCCCACCACTGGCAACCACTGATCTTTTTACTGTCTCCATAGTTTGGCCTTTTCCAGAACATCAACTAGTTGGAATCATACAGTATATATAGCCTTTTCAGATTGGCTTCTTTCATTCAGTAATATGCATTTAAGGCTCCTCCATGGCTTTTCTTTTTAACACTGAATAATATTCTATTGTCTGTATGTACCACAGTTTATCCATTCATCTACTGAAGAATATCTTGGTTGCTTCCAAGTTTTGGCAATTATGAATAAAGCTGCTATAAACATCCATGTGCAGGTTTCTGTGTGGACAATGGTTTTCACTTCCTTTGGGTAAATATCAAGGAGTGAGATGCTGGATCATATGGTAAGAGTATGTTTCATTTTGTAAGAAAGTGCCAAACTGTCCCAAAGTGGCTGTACCATTTTGCATTCCCACCAGCAATGCATGAGAGTTCCTGTTGCTCCACATCCTCTCCAGCATTGGGTGTTGTCAGTGTGACAGATTTTGGCCATTCTAAGAGGTGTGTGGTGGTATCTTGTTGTTTTCATTTGCATTTCCCTAATGACATATGATGTGGAGCTTTTTTTTCATATGCCTATTTGCCACCTGTGTATCTTCTTTGGGGAGGTGCCTCTTAAGGTTTTTGCCACATTTTTTAAATTGAGTTGTTTGTTTTCTTATTTGTTTCTTTGTATATTTTGGATAACAGTCCTTTATCAGATGTGTCTTTTGCAAATATTTCCTCCCTGTCTGTGGTTTGTCTTCTCATTCTTTAGCAAAACAAAAGCTTTCAATTTTGATGAAGTTGAACTTACCCATTATTTTTTCATGGATCATACCTTTGGTGTGGTATCTAAAAAGGCATCATCCTACCCAAGGTCATCTAGGTTTTGTCCTGTGTTATCTTCTCAGAGTTTTACAGTTTTGCCTCTTACATTTAGGTCTATGATCCACTTTGAGTTAATTTGTGTGAAGGGTGTAAAGTCTCTGTCTGGATTCATCTTTGTGCAAGTGGATGTCCAGTTGTTCCAGCACCATTTGTTGAAAAGAATACCTTTGCTCCACTGTGTTGCTCCTTTGTCAAAGACCAGTTGACTATATTTATGAGGGCCTCTTTCTGGGCTCTCTGTTCCATTAGGTGTCTCTTCTTTTGCCAATACCATACTGTCTTGATTACTATAGCTTTGTTTTAAGCCTTGAATTTAGGTAGTGTTGGTCCTCCAACATTGTTCTTTTCTTTTACTACCATGTTGGGTATTCTGGGTCTTTGCCTCTCCATATAAACTTTAGAATCAGTTTGTTGATATCCATAATATAACTTGCTGAGATTTTCACTGGGATTGCACTGAATATTTAGATCAAGTTGGAAAGAAGTGACATCTTGACAATATTGAGTCTTTCTATTCATGAACATGGAATATCTCTCAATTTATTTAGTTCTTTGATTCTGTTCATCAGAGTTTTGTAGTATTTCTCATATAGGTCTTGTACATATTTTGTTAGATTTATACCTAAGTATTTCATTTTGGGGGGTGATAATATAAATGGAATTATGCTTTTAATTTCAAATTCCTCTTGTTCATTGTTGGTATTCAGGAAAGCAAATGACTTTTGTATATAAATCTTGTATCCTGCAACCCTGCTATAATGACTCATTAGTTCTAGGAGGTTTTTTGTTGATTCTTTCAGATTTCCTACATAGATAATCATGTATTCTGTGAACAAAGACAGTTTTATATCTTCCTTCCCAATCTGTATACTTTTAATTTCCTTTTCTTCTCTTATTGCATCAGCAAGGACTTCCAGTATGATGTTGGAAAGATCACATATATGTTCCATCACATATATCTTTATGCATTGGGAAACTATCAAACTTAATGTGGTGAGTGTTAAGTTTTTCACAATTCTAATTTTCACTTGAAAGCTTGAATTTTATCATTGGCAACGAACAATTCCAGTCACTTAACCTTTAAGTAGCAGGCTCACTGTGTTCAGTTTCAAGAAAACCTTCACTAAATAAATATCCAAGTGTGAATAACAAGTTTATCTCTTAGCTGTTTTTTCAAGTAAAAATGGTGTTCCAGGATAAAAATGTGTTTAGTTTAGTTTACAACTCAATCACACAAGTGCTTTTTCTTGAATAACTTTGTCCTTTGCAATGCAGTATAACTGCTTTATGCTTACTTATTTTTGTCACAAAGAATATTAAAAAACTAGTACTCAAGGGACAAAATTTAATAATAATCTTACTATAACATCAAGAATATATTTAGTGAAACCCATGTAAGGGCTAGATCTTGGCTATAAATTTTCAAGGATGATATTGCTTCTACCCATTAATGCTAAGGATAGAAGAGGCAATTTTCCTTGTTGTTGTCTTCTGTGCAGTGAGTTCATTTCTTCTTCATCCTTACACTGATGGTATAGCTCTGGGATGTCAATTTTGTGCAACAAGAGGATCTTATTAGACATTCCATCTTGGGGGAATGGGAGATACCAGACTTCTTCTGCATCTTCATGCAGTGGTAAAAGTAGTAAGTCATGGGTTTAGTAGAACCCCTCAGTGGGAAAGCTACTATGAATGCTTAGCTTCTAGATGTCCTGCTTTGAACTTTTTAAAAAAGACTTCTTTGGGTTCTGTCTATCTGGGTCACTTCAAGAGTGCATTTATAAATATCACTTGGTCATATCTTACCTGACTTTTTAGCTATTTTCCAAAAGGGGTGTTATTCATGCTATCTAGTCTGTCACATTGCCAGAAGCAGAATTCCTCATTTGAATTTTACAGGAAAAGAACTGAGCATTTTCATAAAGAAATAACCATCACAACCAGGTTCACTTGTCTCACATTGACCTAAGCTCTTCAATTTAGTAATTCTTAATGACTTATTAAGACTGTTTAAGAATTTATTTTATTGGAATTCTCTAGATGTGAACCTGTGATCATCAATGCAATCATGCCACTCTCTTATTGTTTTGCCTGTTTAGATGCTATGTCTCAGCATCACCGTAAGCAAGTAGTAAGTACTTGATGGTAAGTCAATGCTTGCAGCACATACCTTTCTAGAATCTCACAGTCTAATGCCTGATTCTGTTCATTCTTGTCCATCAGAACTCTAAATTCTGTTCTGATTCTGTACTACTGAATCAGAAAACCAAGAAATGAAGTGACAGGTAGCTAGAATTCGAAACAGCATTCTAAAGACATGAGATCAGACTAATGCTTAAAAGTCAGTTATTAGATCTTGCCCTCTGTCTTATGACTATGTGAATTATTTCTTAGTAAAGAACTAACACACCCAAGTATTTGTGTAAACATCCAGTTTCTCTACTGACTCAAGAACCAAAACTGTCAAATGAGATAACGTGGAACTAGATGAGACCTTCGAAGTTTCTTAATCTAAGCTGTCACCCCAGTGCAAAAACACTTTATATCTTCTCTGACAGTTATCACGTTTGTTTCCTGATACTTTTCATTTAAATTCAACCTAAAAACTCCCAAGACTTTGTTCTTTCTAAAACAAAATAATTTGGTGCACTACATATCAAGGTCAACAGTTTGGCTTTATTCTACAAATACTTGTTGAGAGCCTATTTTGTGTCTAACATTCTCTCATTTAACTCTGTGATAACATTTTAAATTTTATTTTAAAGTGATAAAAAGTCAATCTAGAAGTCAAACTGTCCTAACTTTTTCAAAATTGTGATGCTAAGTCCTCTGAGCTGTCACAAGCACTGCATTTCTTGGGCCATGCTGAAAAGATCTTTGCTTCATCAGCAGACCAAAATGGCATACTATAGAATTTAATTTGGAGTCCATGGAGCAATTAAATGCTAAAGCAGACATGCCATAAGGAGCTCTCTCAACCACAAAGACTTAATTAGAAACCATGTCAGCTAAAATAACCAACTTAGATGGTTGGATGGAAGAGAGTTTGGTAGCACAAATGTAAATTGAAAGAATCAACATTGAAAATCAGTTTAGATATGTACTTTAAAACATTTATAAAAATTATTATATGGATTTTAGAATAAAATCTAAAATCCCTCTAAAAATATCTAAATAAAAAAACCCTCAACCTTCTCAAATAGAGGGAAGCTCCAGATATACATAAAAATACAAGTTAAAGTATTTAAGTCAAATATCTACATAAGTTGCAGATTGTCCAAATTAAAAAATATATATATATATGAGACCTTAAATTAAGTCTACTATAAAATTGCCAAACAGCAGATTATATCAACCCTGTAATCCTAAAGAAAGCCACTAAAAGTTTACTCATATTCTTGTATGTAGTTTTTTAACCTTAAACAGAAACTACACTACCATATTTTAAAGTAAGTTTTCAGTAGGTGTTCTAAGGGAGTTAGAATCATTTGTTAAAGACCTTGTACTCAAGGATTGTTATTCATGGCCAGGACTTGAACGATTGTGCTGATAATGACTCCCAAATCTTCATAACTGACTGACCTACTCCTGTGTTCCAGACCTAAGCACTCAAGTGCCCACTGTCTATGTTCACCCACATCACAAACACAACATAGCCAAACTGAACTCCTCTCCATCCCTTCGGCTGTTTCTTCCCTGTTCTCATCTCAGTGAATTGTACTGCCATTCATCAAGCCTCCCACTCTCAGGACTCGCCAAACCAAGTTGTCTCTAACTGCTAAATCTTTCCAGAATCTGGACCCTTTCTTTCCATCTCCAATGCCACTTTTTCCTAAATTCAAGCATCAACATCTATGAACAGACCACTGCCAGAGCCTTGGGATTTCTCTAGTCTCTACACACCTAGGTTTCATCTCCCATAATTCTTTAAGGCTGACCACTTGTTTTAATGCTATACCTTTTTTTCTCGTTATGAGAAAATTCATCACAGAAAATTATAAACACAGAGAGTAGTACAAAAAAAGAATCACTCAAAACTTTACCAACTAGCTGAAACCACTGCTAATATTTTGACATATTTTCTCGTTATTTTTAAATAGTTGAGATGATACTGTTTGTAAAATCTTATGTCTTTTAAAGTTAACATTATAAATTTGTAAACCTAAATTTTAGAAGTTGCACATATATTCTGAACTATGGTTACACCACAAATGTACGTAACTGTCCCCATTAACATTTAGGTCACTTCATATTTGTCACTAAGAAATGATGCTGCAATGAACATTTTTCTGCCCAAAATATTTCTGGCATTTCTGACTGCTTCTTAGGACTGATTTGTAGAAATGGAATTTCTGAATAAAGTAATTGAATGCTTTACAAAGAAATCATACCAAGTTATAACCTACCATGTATAACAGCGCTTGTCTCATTCACCACACCCACAACAGCACTATTACATATTTTTAAATCTTTGCTAAACTGTTAAGAGAAAACTTGTATCTCACTGATTTAATTTGCATTTCTTTAATAACTCATGACCTTGAATATATTTCTGTGTTTATTAGCCATCTATACTTTCTCTTTTGTAAAACTAGTCATGCCCTTAAAAAAATATATTTCTAGAGCTCTTTAAATATTGAAAATGTTAGCCTTTTGTCTGCCACTTTTGTTGCTAATATACTTAATATCTTCCTGCTTTGCCTTTTAATCTCATGATTTAGAAACCTTATATTTTCCTTAGTACACAAATAATGCAGGTTCACTGTAAAAAACAACAAAACACAGAGAAGTAAAAAAAAGCACATGAAAATGATACATAATCCCAGCACTAGAGCTAAGCTTTTTTTTTTTTTTTTTCCCCTGTACGCGGGCCTCTCTCACTGTTGTGGCCTCTCCCGGTGCGGAGCACAGGCTCCGGACGCGCAGGCTCAGCGGCCATGGCTCACAGACCCAGCTGCCCCGCGGCATGTGGGATCTTCCTGGACCGGGGCACGAACCCGTGTCCACTGCATGGGCAGGCGGACTCTCAACCACTGCGCCACCAGGGAAGCCGGAGCTCAGCATTTTTATACTGTTATTTGTTTTTCTAGTTTATTTGTGTACTCATTTTTAAGAAAAATTCGATCATACACTGTACATATTCTTTTATAAACTACTCTTTTCATTAAAATATGATGAATATACGTCTGCATCAATAAATATTTTGACATGATGCTATTTACAATGGCTACAAATATTCCGTTCTATGGACATTACAATTTAATCTCATATTTTTGGACACTGAGATCGTTTCTAATTTTTCATATTATAAGCAATAACCAAGTGAAAATTCTTAGTTAATTCTTTACATTCATACTTAAGTATTTCACTAAGTTAAATTTCTGTTGGTTGAATAACTGGACCAAAAGTATGCACATTTAAAAACTTTATATGGCTGCCGTTATTTATCCTCTAGAAGTTATACCAAATTATACTCCCGTTGACTGGTACACCTTAGCCAACAATAAGTCTTTTTTTTTTTTTTTTTTTTTTTCGGTACGCGGGCCTCTCACTGTTGTGGCCTCTCCCGTTGCGGAGCACAGGCTCTGGACGCGCAGGCTCAGCAGCCATGGCTCACGGGCCCAGCCGCTCCGCGGCATGGGGGATCCTCCCGGACCGGGGCACGAACCCGCGTCCCCTGCATCGGCAGGCGGACTCTCAACCACTGCGCCAGCAGGGAAGCCCCAACAATAAGTCTTAATACGATTTTAAAATATATATTAGTTTTGATTTTTATGTAGACAAACCTATGTACATTTTCCTCAGTGATTTCTTTCCCACTGCTTAGAAGCTTAGAAAGTTCTTTATCCATTGATTCAACAAATATTCACTTTTATTCTCTTTTAGTTTTGTTTATTTTATTGTCTTCAATAAAATCCACTTGGAATTCCTTTTGCACTGAGGTAAGGAGCTAATTTTTCCTCCTCCTAAATAGTGCCAATACTATTCACTGTAAAATCTTCTCCTTCCATAATGGTTTAAGAAAAGTGGGAATCTTTATACAACTATTTCATGCGTATAATTTGTCAAGGTTTTTCTCTGCTTCTTGGATAAAGGTAAAACTCTTTAACATAGCAAAGCTCATTGAGATATTGTCTCTGATTCTATGTGAAGAAAAATCAACTGTCCCACCCCCAACTGCACTTCATGCTCTGATAATATTCTGCCACTTGTATATGCTGTTCAATTTTTCTGTGGTGACATAGCTTTATAATTCTGAGGCACAGAAGACCTTCCCAAATAAGGCACAAAACTAGCAGAAATGACAACGGAAGTTACTTTTTATAGAGTATTTACTTCATGACAGTGCTTTACTGTAATATCTCATTTGTTTCTCACAACAACCCTGAGGTAAATACTACTACTAGTTCATTTTAAAGACAGAAACTGAGGCACAAAAAGATGAAGTAACTTGCCCAAGATTACAGAGCTAGTAAGCAGAAGAGCTGAAATATGAAAACAGGTGACCTGGCTCTGCAATATGTACACTTAACCACTACACTGTACTGCATATAAGAAAAGACACAAATTTGAACATATAAATAGTATGTTTCTATGTGGTGAAAGACACCATTTGGAATTTAAAAAAAGTGACAGGTAGGGAGAAAATATCTGCAAGATATATAAAAAATAATGTACAGAATACATAAAAGTCTACAAATGAGTAAGAAAATATAATCATTTCAATTAAAAATTGGCAATGGGTATCCTTGGGCAATTCACAGAAAAACATAAGTGGCCAATAAACATATAACAAGATACTCGACTTCACTAGTTATCAGGGAAACACAAATTAGAATGATAAAGAGATAGTATTTTCACCCATTAGAGTGACAAAATTAATGTCTAGTAATATCCAGTGTTGCTGAGGGTGTGGAAAATCCACTTCAATCACTGTTGGTAGGAATATAAACAGTTACAGCCTATTATGAGGATATTCCTTTAGCACTAAAACTATGAAAATAAAATAGGGCTTCCCTAGTGGCACAGTGGTTGAGAGTCCGCCTGCCGATGCAGGGGACGCGGGTTTGTGCCCCGGTCCGGGAAGATCCCACATGCTGCCGAGCAGCTGGGCCCGTGAGCCATGGCCGCTGAGCCTGCGCGTCCGGAGCCTGTGCTCCGCAACGGGAGAGGCCACAACAGTGACACGCCCGCGTACCGCAAAAAAAAAAAAAAAAAAAAAAAAAAAAAAGAAAAGAAATGTCCCCTTTGACTGCACAATTCCATTTCTGGGAATCTATCATGTACACGCGCCTAAATTCTCAATGAAGTGCTATTTATAACACCATCAAGTATACTGGAAACTACCTTAACATCCATCAGCAGAAGAATGGTTAAGCCATCCATCTGCCCTATGAAAAACTGTGCAGAAACTGCACACTGTAAGTGATAAAAGCAAGTCATAAAACAATATGTAAAGTATGATCCCATTTAAGAACAGAAACTTAACAACCTCAAAATATATGTATATTTATATAGACTCATGAAAAAAAGAGAGAAGAACTTTTCTTGGGTTGGGGGGTGCGGCTGTGCTGCACGGCTTGTGGGATCTTAGTTCCCCGACCAGGAACCGAACCCAGGCCTTCGGCAATGAAAGCGTGGAGCCCTAACCACTGAACCTCCAGGGAAGTCCCAAACTTTCCTTTTTACTTTATACATTTATTTTTTGCCTCCTTTACAATAATCACCTATTCATACTTAACATCATTTATTCTATTTAATACTTTCATAATTTCTAAAAGTTATATGTATATGGGGAGAGGGGACAAAGGAAAACATAATTAAGCTAAGGCAGGGTTTCTCAACAGCAGAACTATTGGCATTTTGGACCGAATAATTCTTTGGGTTTCTTTTTTCCCGTTTGTTTGTTTGGCAGGGGGAGGCTTTCCTATGCATTGAAGCGTGTAGAGCAGCATCCTTAGCCTCTATCCACTAGATGCCAATAGCACATTCTACCTCTCTCCCACCAAAGCATGACAATCAAGAGTGTCTCCAGACATTACCAAATGTTCCCCAAGGGGCAAAAATGCCCCACACTCCACCGACCACCACGCTGAGACCCACCAAGTTAAGGAATTAAGTATTCTGAAAAATCTCCTTAGTTCCTCTGCCAGAGTTAGAATTCCCAGCACCTGGCCCCATATGGTACCAATCATTAGCTCTGCTTCCTTGTTTGTCTCCATCAGACTGTGAGCTTCTTCAAGGCAGGTGTTTAGTCTGGTTAATCAGTTATCTCCTGGGCTGTGTTCCTCAGAGTGTGGCCTGAGACCACCTTCAGCAGTAACACCTGGGATATTTGATAAAATACAGTCCTGGATCTCACTTGAGGAGATTTAACAAGCTCCCAAAATAATTCTAATACATACTACAGTTTGAGAATTATATTGGAGTTTAATACAATTCCCAGCACATAGCAGGTGTTTAGCAATTTCTGAATGAATGCATGAGTTGTATGAAAAAAATTAAAAGCCACATCTCAGATCTCTAATGAAGAAAACAGCATCAGTGAATAAGTAAACTGATCATATGTATTTTCAATTAAAGTGATCAAATGTACAGTTGACCTTGAACAACATGGGTTTGAACTGTAGGAGTCCATTTACACAAAGATATTTTTCAACTGTAAATACTACAGTACTACATGGTCAGTAGTTGGCTGAATCCTTGGATTTGGAGGAACTGGGGATACCAAGGGCCAACTATAAGTTATAAGCAGATTAACCCCCAGAGTTGTACAAGGGTCAATTGTATTTTTTAAACACTTTTTAAAATGTGCTTAAAACACATTTTAAAAAATTTAAAAACACATTGAAAAATGACAAGTATTACAATAATATTTCCTCCACTTCAAATATTTAACAACATTCCTGTTATGATGTCAGTAATATACTTACAATACCAGCATAGATGGTGTGATAGATATGAATGTGTCAGATAAACTTCAACTTCACAGGCAATCAACTGTCCTAATTGAGAAGCCAGGTGGAGGGAGCAATGTATCAGACAGATACAGTAATCATAAGCACTTTATCCATAATGTGATCAACATTTGAGACACCGCTAACCGCACAGTGAATATCAAAAATGGGGTTTATAAGTAAAATATTTATAAGTAAAATAGCTTGTTGGCTAACAAGATGAATGTTAGAAGTGTGTTTCATTACTAAAATTAAATATCAAGGAATTATAAATTAGGTTACTTTATAGTTATTCTCCACTACTAAATAGAGGATAAAAATCCAGCAAGACCTATAGCTTTTACTTTTAGAGATGGTGCCCAGAGTTGATCCCCTTTACAGTCCTGTATCTAGCCATTGGTTTGGGAGCATTTCTGGGTGCCTGATGCTAACTAGAAGGGTAACTGACTTTTGCCTTGTGAATGCTAGTTTTATTGAACCTTTCATGCAAGGTTATGGTCTGAATGACAAATGAAGACAGTACAAAGCTTCTTCCTTCATGGACTTTACAGAACAGGTTGTCATGAATTGTTTTGTGCCTGCATGCTAATGAATGTTTGTTTAAAAAGTATCTATATGTGGCAGAATGTGGTCATTTCTTTATAATCTGACAGTAAGAGTGCAAAGAGACACCTTCAAACTTTTCAGTGGTCACCACTATCTACCAAAAAAAAAGAAAGTAAACCAAAAAAGAAAACCCCTAAGATTTACAAATGATCAACTTGGTTTAGGTCAATTCACAACAACTACATCTAGATTTTTTTCCCAGTGATACAGTTTATATAGTGTCTGGACAGTTGTTAAATATAAAACACAATCCAATGGTCTTTAAAATTTCTTAACCAGAAAAATCTTAGTAAACAAGTCTTGGAATTTTATATAGTATGCAGCTAAAAATCACCATCCTCACATCATTAAAAAAAAAAACCTTTCTGATACTGACATTCTTTATAGGATCAATATTGATTCAGTGTCACAAATAACATTAAATAAAGAAAGACAGGAAAGTTGGGTTATCTACTACCAGAGACATACCACACCATTTAAAAACATGAGGTAAATGAGGTTTTTCAGGGACACTAGCATACATGAGGACAATCTAGGGTTAAATCATCATTCATATAGCTTTAAAATTCAAGTATCATCACTGCCATCACTACAAAAAGGACAAGGAACATTCGGTTTGTGCAAGGAAGTGGAGAAGAGATGTAAAACCCAATTATGGGATGCACATGACTAGCATAAAAAACTACTGAATACTTTAGGCTTTCTAAGTTAGAGACAGCATGTTTTCTCCTTTATGTGATGAAACAGCACCTACGCATTCTACCCCAAGAGGACTTTTAAAGTGATGAATCTATGCCTGAATTTGAATGTGGTGGTTTCTAAACGAGACATGGTGGTCATATACAATGCTTTCATATCCATCTTCAGGTAGTTACTTTAGCAGCTCGTATGGCCAATTCCAAACCGATCTGCAGGGTGTGGATAAAATGCCATTGTTAGAGTACATACTTCTTTTCTTGTACTTCCAGATTCTGGTGCCATGGAATACGGTTTTCACAAACATTTACTTGATTTTGAACCAAGTGGATTAAGTGTTTTTTAAAAGTTATTTTCTGCCTACAGGTAACTAAAAGAATATGAAAAGTTAGAGTAACTCTTTACTCTGTATCTAGTCCTCATATTGATGCCCCAGCTTCATAGCTTCCAGTATAATTAAATACTTTAGCTAAATATTTTTGAGTGTTGAGCTTGCTTCAGGGCAAGTTGTAGGATATTCTTTCTTTAGATTAAAAAAAAATCATATAGATAATTACCATAGCTTTCTGTGATGTTTTAGGTACAGCTTTGTCTAAGAGCAGGAAGGTAGGTAGGTGATTTCTAAAAGTACTTTTCAGCTCCAGGGTGTTAAAAAAAAATCTTAAACCTTCTGAAGTTGAAAAGTCATAATTAACCATTAAAGTTTAAAATTGAACAATCACACACAGTTAAGGTATAATTCTCTGGAATATAGCACCAAAAAAAGAGATAATATAAAGATCAGCTAACATTTTCAGCTACAAATCAGAAATATTATTAAAATGCAAGATTCAACACCTTAAATTACCACCATTTAAAATAAATAAGTTATCTGGTTATAGGGAACTTCTTCAATAAGCAATAATGGATAACACTATTTGTATACATGGATCTACTACACAGCTCTCTGTAAGAATTGTATAATCTCCCCAATCCTAATCACATGTAGAGTTCTTTAAAGTATTTAATACAAAAGCTTGAAGACTATTTTTCACATATAGAAAAGACTAGAGAGACCATATGACAACATACTACTCAGACCTTTTCCTGCAGTGAAAATGTTTAAGCATTTCTTACATCATGGATTTCTATAATTCTAGCTGCTGCTTAAGTCAGATCAATAACAACAAAACTCACTACAATGACATCTTACCATGTGTTGAGTACTACTCTAAGCAGATGTGTTAATGTACAACACTCCTTCATGAAATAGGTATGTTACTATTCTCATTTTACACGTGACTAAAATGAGGTACAGAGAGGTTCATCAACTTTCCCAGGACTACACAGCTAGGAATATCCAAAACCTGCACTCTTTTAAAAAAAAATCTATTTCTTTATTATTTATTTTTGGCAGCGTTGGGTCTTCGTTGCTGCTTGCAGGCTTTCTCTAGTTGCGGCGAGCGGGGGCTACTCTTCGTTGCGGTGTGCGGGCTTCTCATAGCAGTTGCTTCTCTTGTTGCAGAGCATGGGCTCTAGGTGCGCAGGCTTCAGTAGCTGTGGTGCGTGGGCTCAGTAGTTGTGGCTTGCGGGCTCTAGAGTGCAGGCTCAGTAGTTGTGGCACACGGGCTTAGTTGCTTCATGGCATGTGGGATCTTCCCCGACCAGGGCTCGAAACCATGTGCCCCGCATTGGCAGGCGGATTCTTAACCAGTGCGCCACCAGGGAAGTCCCAAAGCCTGCACTCTTAACGACTCCAACCACTATACTAAAAAGCCTCTGAAGAAGCAGACAATTGGCTGCACCTGGCAGTTTGCAGCAACAGAAGAGATTTTCACAGAAAAATATTTTTCTATGAAACAAATATTACATTTCATTCCACTTACATCTCCTTCCCTATGTCCATATATTCCAACACCCTTTATAAAAAAATAACCTATGTTTTCACACCAGCTGCTCTAACAGCACTTACAAAGTTAATAACCATTTTTCTCATTTGTTTAGTGACCTACTTTGAGATAATTATTTGATCTTCACTAACACCTCGTTAAATAGGTAAGGCTGGTGCAATTACACTGTTTTCAGGTGAGGAAGGAAACTTAGGCTCAGAAAGTTTAAACTTGCTACAAGTTTACCAGGACATATCTAAAAGAGTTTAAATCCTATTATCAGTTCTAGTACTGTTTTCATTTGCAGGGTTTTGTTTTCGTTTGTTTGTTTTTTTGAGGTAGATGTAGGATGAAAAGTGTTCATGTCTAGGTGTCCTCCATCCACTATTAAAAAGACAAGAGGCTTGCCTGTTAAGCAAAAGGAGTTGTGTTGAAGTGAAACGAACTTGGTTGGCCCTTCACATAATACAGCAGCATGCTGGGCTAGCATATTTTTGTTTATGTATAAACATACCAGCAAAGGCAAGTACTCTTAAAGGTATTATCTTTGAAACTAAAGTCTTAAACAGACTTTTACTTGGAGAACATTATCTAGCAAGGGTTATTTCAGGTTAACTATTGATAAAAATTTCAATTCAGTTCCTTTGGCTTTTATGCAATTATTACCATTCTATGGGAAGAGCTTTCTGCCAATCAAACTGTGCCTGTAGGGCTGGGATGTGTCTGGTGTGGCATCTAGTGCACTATTGGTGCTCAAATTATAATACAAGCAACAACAACTACCACCAGGTTACTGCATGCAAAGTGATCTGACACAAAAGCCATGCATAGCTAAGAGTCAGAACTGTAAGCAGTATTTCAGCACTTTTTTTTCTTGGCCACGCCCCTCGACTTGTGGGATCCTAGTTCTCCGTGCAGGGATCGAACCTGGGCGCTGGGCAGTGAAAGCAGTGTCCTAACCACTGGACCGCCAGGGAATTCCCTGAACACTTCTTTTAAAAGTGAATAGCAATTTGTATATGATGTTTACATGTTCATAATTTAACAGTCAGAATATGTTTTGCATAGGACAAAAAAGGAAGATTATTTAGTTTGGTTTTCCTAAATGCTTGTCTTTTTTTAAGAAAATAGGATCCTTTCACGCACAGGGCTCAAAAGTTTCACAGAAGCTAGGGAAGCTAAAACTAAGGAAGTGTACCTCTATTCATTAGGTTTAAAAAATGTGTGTGTATGTGTGTGTGTGTTTCCGGAGAAGGGGATGAGGGAGGGGGGAAAACTGAGAAGACAAAGGAAAAGATTTGCCTCTGCCTGTTTTTAAAAATTAGAAGAAATCAGAAGTCATGAAAAGAGGTGTTCAAGAAAGATAAAAATTTGAACATCATTAAACCTGTAATAAAACGCACTATACTTAGGTTTTATTCACAGGGCTTTTGAGAGGATGGAGTAACATAAAATATAAGAAAGTGCTTTGTAAATGGTACATACTATAGAATTTAAAGTATTAAACTGCACTGCAACTTTGAATAAGGCATTATTCATTAGTGATTAAAACTTTACGTTTAAAAACTCTAACAATGAAAAGTATAAGTTCTATGTGGGGAAAAATAATGACAGAGTAAAAATTTAACAGTGTGTTTCTTGTATACTTAAAAACTATCAACATATATGGTTAAATGAAAAAAGCAATATAAAATATTATTATTATGCTTTTGCTGTGTATTTAAAAGGTGATATGTGTATTTCTGGAGATATACAAAGGAAACCTAATATTAAGTTCTCTGAGAAAAAGAAAAGAGGGAAAAAGTAGGGAGACCGACTTTTTACTCTTTCGTATTAGTTTTTAAAATAAACTTTGGCCAGCTATTACTTTTCAAAAAAAATTAATTTTAAAAATGAATAATGAGGGGCTTCCCTGGTGGCGCAGTGGTTGAGAATCTGCCTGCTAATGCAGGGGACACAGGTTCAAGCCCTGGTCTGGGAGGATCCCACATGCCGCGGGGCAACTAGGCCCATGAGCCACAACTACTGAGCCTGTGCGTCTGGAGCCTGTGCTCCGCAACAAGAGAGGCCGCGATAGTGAGAGGCCCGCGCACCACGATGAAGAATGGCCCCCGCTTGCCACAACTAGAGAAAGCCCTCGCACAGAAACGAAGACCCAACACAGCAAAAATAAATTTAAAAAAAAAACGAATAATGAAAAAAGTGGAAATTTTGACTTTCCTGTTTTACTACTGAAAGCTTGGTAAAAATAAATAATTTCAAGGAAAAAATTCAAGTTTATGCAAATTTTTTGAAAAGATAATGTTATTTAAGACATTACATTAAAAAAAATAAAACAGAGATTCAACATTTGTTTTTGTTTCCCAAGACCTCACTGTCTTCCACTAAGAACTGGATGTAGCTTTTCAGATCATAGTTATGGCATGGGTAGCTTCAGTGTCAGAATTCATGTTCATTTGCGTGACTATTACTGCCTTCTGAATTCTAAAAAATTAACTCCAAATTTGTGAGGCATAAAGTAGGTGTAGGCTTAAGTTTCTTATTTAGCTGTTTTTGAAGTAGTTCAGTTGTTTTATTTTGAAAGGAAGGAAATTCCCTTTAAAATGTAGGGAAAGAGGGCTTCCCTGGTGGCGCAGTGGTTGAGAGTCCGCCTGCCGATGCAGGGGATGCGGGTTCGTGCCCTGATCCGGGAAGATCCCACATGCCGCAGATCGGCTGGGCCTGTGAGCCATGGCCGCTGAGCCTACGCGTCCGGAGCCTGTGCTCCGCAACGGGAGAGGCCACAACAGTGACAGAGGGCTGCGTACGGCAAAAAAAAAAAAGTAGGGAAAGAAAATGTTCTGTCGTCATGACATTTCAATAGCAAAATTTTCAATATTTCTAATCAATTTGATCAGTTCCTTCTTGTTTAAAATTTTAATAATATAATGATAGCCTAAAAACATGGAAACATAGGAAAAAAAATTTTATTTCTTCATTTAAAATCAGGAATTATGGGCTTCCCTGGTGGCGCAGTGGTTGAGAGTCCGCCTGCCGATGCAGGGAACACGGGTTCGTGCCCCAGTCCGGGAAGATCCCACATGCCGTGGAGCGACTGGGCCCGTGAGCCATGGCCACTGAGCCTGCGCGTCCGGAGCCTGTGCTTCGCAACGGGAGAGGCCACAGCAGTGAGATGCCCGTGTACCACACACACACACAAAAAAAATCAGGAATTATACTGATTTCTTAGAAAGTAAGTACACTGCCATGAAAAACATATTTTATATGTATTACTTGATAAAGAAAGTTAAAAAAGTTATCAACACACTATATTATATTCTGTAAAAGGAAAAAAACTCAACTAGTACAGGGACTGAAACAGGAAACATAGAACTATATTTATTTTTTGATACTTGATTAGGCAGAATAACAGAGTAAATCCTACTGTCTATATATACTAAGAAAGGAGATGCCAGATCCTCAGAGAATAGTTAGGCTACCTTAAAAGGCAAAGCATTTCACATGCTAGAATGCAAAATCCTATAACTCTTATGACAATCAAAAAAACCAATTCAAATATAATCTAGTAGTCTTGATCCACAACCGAATATCCCTATTTGGAAGGCAGGAATTCTGACTTAACTTTAGAGATACAACTGGCTTTTTTAGAGCAACAGAAATTAACAAAGGTTATTCATATGGTGCTGAGAAGGAAGATTCAGAAAGGGTCACCCAGTTTCACACATATTTCCAAGCAGTGTCCAAACAAGCTGTTTAAGAAGAACTAAAGTCAGTACTAGAGTCTCTGGAAGTAATTGATGTATTCTAGTAAAAGTAAAGTCCTAAAATTAAATACCAAGCTCCATTTTTATCCTGATAACCACTTTAAACTGGAATTATCTACTAGAGAAAGATGGAGAATGGAGAAGTTTTTTGAAGAGGTTTATTGGGAAAAGAGTAGAAAAGACCAGCTGAGCCAAGAAGGAGCAGAAGGATGAAAAAGACTGACATTTCAGAATATATTATTTCTCTTTATATATTACTTTAAGAGTCCTTTGAGAAGAATGCTAAAATCTTAGAAGTGTAAAAGCCATCAAGCCAAATTTATACCATACCTGCTCTTTCTGTTTTTTAAGATCAAAATCCTTATGCCTGCTACTATCTATTAGGGAAGGAGGAAAACCTACTTTTTATCAAGGGCCGTTGACCCATAGGAAAAAAATTAAAATAAAACAAAAGACAATAACTTAGGGTTATACAGATACTTTTTAAATGAATTTTGTATATTTTAAAAAGGAAAAATCTAAAATTTCTCTAATCTGAATCTACAGTTTATCCAAACTTTAATACCCAAAAGGGTCAAAGAACAGGTTTTAACAAGGAAGAAAAGTGGAAAAGAATCAGTGAGCAGGTGTAGATGGTGAAGAGGGCCTTGAGGGTAAGACCAGTTCTGAAGGTGGTGGGAACAATGGTGAGCACAATGGTGAAACTGTACTAATCCCTTGAGGAACTTTATTGAGAAAGAAAACCTGAATGAATTGGCAGGGAATAACTAGTATTTGTATTTCTAAAATGCTGCTAGCTAGGCATGGACAGTTTGAATTGGAGATTCAATAACACTTGTCTAAAGTTGATAAATCATGAAATAGAGTACAAGTATATCACAAAGAGCTAAAAGCATGGAGGGAACCACCTGAAGAACGAGAATCTGAAGCAATTATAAGAGGCTGCCTCAAGCGAGTGGGTTGGACGTAGGAACAGAGGGGCAGGAGAATGTTGACTTTCAGTAAAAGTTCTTCCATACTGTTTCATTTGTTAACATGTGCCTGCCTTGAAAAAAATAAAAACATAATTTTTAAACTCATAAATTAGAAAGGGCCTGAGCTGTGTTAAAAGTTGTGTGTGTGTGTTTTGCTAATTCCATCCAAAGGTTCTTGTCAAAAACAGACCTGATTTTTTTTTTCTGTGTATACACACATTAGTTACGGATGATTAACAAAGTATTCATTCTTCTATTTGCTTTGGCTGAGAACTGACTTGTGTTAGTGTTAAGGAAATATTTCACTTTATATGGAGAAGATATGAAGGGTTGCTTATTTAAATATACATAAGGTAAGGTAAAAGAAAGGGTTTATACATGTTTCAGCCTCACAAACAATAAAAATATTTAACTAGGTCGAAGTGTACAGTTTATCCAACTTAGAAACTAGGGAAAATGCTATGTATCTTTTCTCTCTTTATCCAAAATAGCTTTGTGAACTTATCTATTTAGTACTTTAATTTTGGTGGAATGGTAAAGCATTTATTCAAAGAAGATTTGATATCAAATATGACAGAAGCAATCATAATCATTTTCTTTACTTTTAAATATGCAGAGGCTTTTTAAAAATAAATTTTATAAAAAGAGTAAAAAGTAGCTGTATTGCAAAATCAGAGTTCCTCAACTTTAGGGTACCTGAAAATAAGTACCCGAATTTAGCCTGACAAATGGTCACTTAAAGTGCCTTTACCTTTCAGATGTACATTTAAAAAATAATATTCACTTGGAAGAAAAGTTTTCACATATGAAGAATCAGTAAGAGATGCAAATCTATCCTTTTAATAATTTTTATAAATATCACTTTTCTAAACAAAACTACTTTATCCAGTAAACAAGAAATACCAGTTATAGTAATTTAACTTCTGTCAACACCTGTTTGATTTAAAAAGAAGGTAGTCAAAACCAGTAATATGATTTAATCCATCCTGTAACTGACTTTTGAGTAGACTTTTACTAATTGGGTCCACCAATATAGGTTGGAGTAAAGAAAATAAAAGTGTATAGGGAAAAAATGCTGTGGATTATTTAGAAACTGGTCACTAAAGAAAAGAGAAGAGAGCATGGATTTGAGGTCAGTTCCCAGATCTCCATTTTATTCCTAAATTGCTAATAATAGCAACTTATAAAGAAAGAATTAGACAAAGGATGGAAATTAGGAATGAGGGCAAGGATAAAAAATACTGCAGATGATTTGGACATCTAGGACCACTTGATGGTACTATAGAAATTTATAGTAAGCAAGACTTCAGATCCAGGGCTTAACTTCACAGACAGCTCCTGTGACACAAGTACCCTTTCCTCTCATTTTCCTTCTTTCCTAACACATATGATTGGCACCTACTGTTTCTTTTCAATCCCAGATAAATTTACTCCTCCTGTATTTTTTTTTTTTACATTGGAGGATGAAAAATTTAGTCTTTTCTATTTCTCCCTTCTTTCTTTAGTAGATCATATGAAGCATAGAGCCATTACTTATAAAATAAATATCACTATAAAATAAATATCACTATCAGTTTAGACTAATTCTTTTCAACCTCCTGAAAGGTAATAAGACCTTTCTACCAAATTATATGGAGCAATCTCAGGTAGCTCCCTTCAATTTTATTTCATTTTTACCACACACACCCCCTACTCATCACCTTCATTTTATATGATCTACTTGTTGACATGTATCCATTGAAATCTATTTCTAAATTGAACTCTGAATCTAGTCACCAAAACTGTCCTTGAATGAACAAGACCATTCCAGAAGCCTGAGTGAATGATGAGTTTTGTACAATAATCTGAAGTCCTATATATTTTCACTAGGTCAAGCTATCACTAGAGTGATTTCCAAAGAGAGAGTTATTGCAGATGCATAGCTCACTCAAACGTGTGGAGGTCCACTCATAGCTCACAACTGGGAAGCAGTTCTGAGTGGAACTGCTTTTTTATACTAATGCAAAAGTATCAGCTCTAAAAGCACTTCTACAAAAACCTGAAAAGGACACAGGTATAATGCACATTTTAAAATAAGAAATGTAATAACATTAATGATGAATTTAATCTACTCTAAATGCAAACAAGGAGTAGCAACCTAAAAAAAATTATATAACATGCATATGTTCAAAACAAAAAAGAACAATACTAAACTAAAATCAATTTATTAAAATGATGGGATTATAGATATTTTTCTCCTTTTTAATATTTCCCGTACTGTCATTATGTCAGTTGTGTAATAAATATAAAATGTTTAAAAGATCCATTAAGCTCTAATAAAAAAAATAAATCTAAAAGACAAAAAAGTTATATATGTATATATAATTAATTTTATTTGCACACTATTCCCAGCACCTCTGACTCATGGAATTTATCCCAACAGAGGCCTTCTTCAGGCATGAAACTAAGAATGGTGTAGGTATCAGGGCTTAAATGTCTCACTCCAAGTTTATTGAGAATGAAATCAACTGGACACCCATTTACCCATTTATTGGATATTTATAAGTATATAGCATCTTGCTAAGTATTGTCTGTTTACAAAATAACATACTCTTCTTACCCTTAGGTAGCTGCCTAAAATTATCAGGGAGAGACAAGACTGTCACATGGAAAGTTAAATAATAAGGTAAAATAATTTTTAAAAAAATATGCAAGTTTAGTATATGAATAAGTGACAAATTCATTTTTCAAACACTCATTGAGGGTCTACTATTTGTAAAACTTTATTCTAAGTGTGGAAATCAGTTAGGTACACTTAAACTTCTGTCACTCCAAAAATAAGCCAAAAAATGGGATGTTTTGAGAAGGAGAAAGGAATTAGGAACCACCAATCTATCTGAACTGTAGGACATTCCTGGCTTACAGAGACAGATCTCATGTTAAGGGACAATCATTCTGTAGCTCACAGAACTGGAAATACATGCCCTATTCTTTAAACTGGCTTAGACAGCAGCTATGTAGCATTTTAATTAACTATCACTATTGACATACCTTAAAAGCACAGATCTGAAATAATGCACTGTAAGTAGTACTTGTAAGCCAATATTAATCCAAGTTTAACCTATATATAACAAAGTGTCCAATGTTGTATCTAGATTGTAAGGGGAAGGTTGTGTATAACACAACTGAATTCAGAAATGCTGAAAGGAAATTGCTTTAGGAGCAAAGTTCTAATTAGTTAGCAATATGCAGAGAACAAACATTGCTGCCGAGCATTATTTTTTGAATGCCAGGACAGAAATTTACACATCAACATTAAAAATAACCCTATTTTGGGACTTCCCTGGTGGTCCAGTGGTAAAGAATCTGACTTCCAATGCATGGGATGCGGGTTTGATCCCTGGTTGCAGAACTAAGATCCCACATGCCACGGGCAACTAAGCCTGCAGGTCACAACTACTGAGCTTGTGCACCTCAACGAGAGAGAAAACCCGCATGCCACAACTAGAGAGAAGCCTACGTGCCATAACTGGAGGGAAGACTGCACGCCACAAGGAAAGATCCCGCACGCCTCAATGAAGACCCCGCATGCCACAACTAAGACCCGACACAGCCAAAAAAAAAAGAAAAAATTAAAATAAATAAATAATAAAATATTCCCCCCCCAAATAACCCTATTTTAAATCAACCTCTAGTTTATATATCTAAACTATCATAAATATTATTAAAGAACATTTGGTAACTATTCTTGATCAAATAATATTTCTGTACTTCTCAATTTTAATAACAAATATAAACTATATATTTTAATTATTCTATAAAGAAAAATTTAGTCATTTGTGTATATATTAAAAGGTAATTAGAAGTTGATCTCTTACAAAGCTTAATTTAACTACAAATCTGTTACCTAAGAAACTTGATGTCAGAACTTATTTTAAAAATTTTTACACTTATTTTCAAATAATTATAATTTACATTTTTATATTGACCATCTTTCAAAATGAAACTAAAGCATTTCACGGCTTATATTATTCAATAAATCTATTTGTTTAAAATATTAGCAATTTTAAACAATTTATAATTAACTGAGGTTTTAAACTTGAGTGTATAGGTAGTATACAGACATGATCTGAAGCAGGTGATCTTGTACACTGAACTTAAATGAATAATCCAGATGTGGCTGCTGGATATTCTGATCTTGTTTTGTTTTGTTTAATTACTATCAAATAATCAACCTCAATAAAACAGATCTTTACCTATTAAAGCTTTGATTACAAATATTTTTTCTTACAATAAATTAAAGTCCATTTTTCTAAAACAGCTGAATTATGTTCTATTTGAGGAGATACAAAAAGCAAACATTTAAAATCATGTTATCTCAGTTGTACACATGAAACATATAATGTTATAAACCAATGTTACCTCAATAAAAAAAAAATTAAGAAAAAAATCACGTTACCACATACATGCAAATACTTTTAAGTTGGCAGGTAGAACTTTAGAGTGGGGAGCAGGAAAATGAACAAAAATGAGTAGTTTGCTACTAATTAGCAATACGACTTTGGACTAGTTATTAGATCATGATAATTCTGTTAGATCATGATATTCTGTTCTAAAGTAACAGAATAACGTGATAGTGGGTTATAAAACTTAAGGAAAACAAAAATATTATAACACTAATTTGAAATATATGAACTATCAGAAAGCAATGCTTTCAAGATAAACAAAACCCAGGAGCAATAGTTGCATATGCCTGTGATCATTTAATGGTGGTATGAACAACGAAGTTTACAAAACAGGATAGTTCATTTAAGGATACCACTTGCAGAAATATTTAATTTACAAAGCCAGAAACTACTGACAAGTAACAAGAGAATTATACTGAAATATTTTACATTTTACTTTACAGAGTCCTGTTACACTCTGTAAAACTCACATGTAGAAACTAAAAATATTTAAAATGAATGATCACTAAAACTAAAACATAATAAAAGTATGTATAGGGATAAAGCCGATTTCTCTTAATAACACACTACCAGCCACATAATGCTTACAATGAATTAACACTATTTTCTGTAAAATTGTGAAATTCTCTGAAGATTTAATGTTCAAACATGCCACCATCAAGCACCTAATAAAATACAACTTTAAATAAAAGTAAATAATTTACTTCCTATTACTAATCTGATACAGGTATTACTGGAGTCCAATTTTCTTTCAAAGGTGTATTTTTTCAAAGAACATCCAGACACCCAAACATTATTTAAAAAACAAAAGAAAAATTAAAAAAAAAAACTTTGTGTTAGAAATTGTCCCAGGACTATATTTTGACATTTTTAGCAACCTGACAAACCACTCTGTTTGCTTTCTTCTGCCAATACAAATCAAGCCAAGAAGCAGTTTCTTCATTATTTCATTCAATGTCATAAGACTACACTATGCTAGGGTAAAGGTCAATCATCAATAATGCATGCTGTTGCTACAGGTGAAATATAAATGTTCATCTGGGCCCCATTTCAAAGGCTGGCCCATTGTAACCTATTTAATAAGACCTATAAAACTAGGAGGATGTGGGAAGACCAAGAAGTATAAAATACCCTTTTCCCACTAAACTTTGTTTGCCAACATCCTATAGAAAATTAAAGAAGGTACTTAGAGAACTTTAGGTAGCTGGCATCAGAAAAGTTTTCTTTTTTTTCTAGTAGCTTTAACAATTTCATGTTTTAAAAAAATTTGCAGGAGTGCTACCCAGCAGGCATCTATGACAGCATCATGAGGTTTCAGATTTAGTGTGAATGGCTGGATAAAGTTGGACACTGACAGTTTTGTATATGCTGGAAGGCACCAGGATGGAATGCCATATTCAGCAATTGGGTATGAGACTGCAGTGCAGTGGGTTGGAAGACGTATGCATTGGCACTCTGTGTGGAACCAGTAGGCTTGCTGAAAAGGTTACTGCAGTCTTGACTTTGGCAGCTGTCTTCTTTAAGTGATCATGAAGAGTTAAGAGTGAGATCTAGAGTTAAATCTATGAAGATCAGAAGATGTGCATGTTTGAAGCACTGCCTGTCCTTTGTAACATTAAGTCAGAAACAGAAGCATGGAATAGTCTTGTGGGTGGGGAGGGGGCGGGGGGGTTACATAACTGAGAAAGTGTCACATTTTAAAACGCTCAGGTAATTTAACTCTCAACTTTCAGGGTGGCATTTAAGTTAAACCATCAGCCAATGTAATTATGTAAGTGGAAGAAGCAACTTTGTAATATGTAAGTATGAATATCACCAGGTTAAGAGCCCCAAGCTCTTTGTCTACTATACGTCTGTGTCTTTCCAATGTACATTCTGAATCCTCTGCCTCCAAAAGCAATTTGTGATGACTACTCAGTCTCAAGGAACACTTTTAGGTAAGGACTAAAAACTACTCTTAATACTACTAAGGACTACTCTGTGCTACTGTTCTTGACTGGATTTATAAAGGAAAGGCAATGCCTCAAACATGTACAATTTCTGGCCTTCACGTGTGACACTGGATCTCACTCTTAACTCTTCACAAACACTTAAAGAAGACAGCTGTCAAAGTCACGCCACTTCCACAGGACATATTCTTTTTGCAGTGACCCCTCCCACTTTTTCCACCACCACTAAATCAAATTTTTTTTCTCATCAGAGCTAAAATATAGCAAGACAGAATTATTCATGCACACGAGTGGTGTTTCACATATCTGTGCTGCAGCACCTAATACAGGATCACAGCATGCCTTCAACATTTGCAATTAGGTCCTGAAATCATATGACTCTATTGGGTATAGATTAAATACTGCATAGGTTTTTGCTAGAGATCACCCTATTAGTGGACCTTCAAAAATAGGTACAAAGAACTAAATACAAAGTTAAGTAAAATAATTTCTTAGTAATAAAATAGAGAATAGTTGTTTTTAATTAAAGATAGGCCAAAAACAAAAAACAGCCTCTTAAAAGCAAGCATGATAAAACTGAAAGGAAAAGTATATAGTTAAACTGGAATCTCTAGATTCTAGAAACAGAGTTCTTTTAAGTATTCTGATCTTTTAAAAAACTAAAGTTAGATTTTTTTTTACATAGGAAAAATCCATGATTGTTACTCTAAATGATAGATGAATAGACATATGCAACACCCCTCCCCACCTCCATTATTAAAATTTATTTTTTAAATTGGGATAATTTGATCTTTAAGAAGGGTGTATCACAAACACATATTAATCATGACAACATATCCTAGTGGGCAGAAGTTGGTTAATTTAAATAAGAGGAAATCCACTAATATTTGATATCATAAAGAAAAAGTCCATACAAACCCTAAAAAATAAACTTTTCAGCAGCTAGAGTATTTTTAAGTAATGTCGAAGAATACTACAGAATTATTCTATAATTATAAAAGTATTCTTAGCACGTGAAAGAAAACGATTCTAAACTACTTTATTTAACGAGAGGCATTCTTTAAAAATCCTTTTTCCTGGCACTAAAACTAAACTGTCACTAAAAGAAAAGCAGAAAAGATTCCCCAAAAGCCCTCAATCTAAAATACAATTAGTATTCTGAAGTAAAGAAACAATCCCATTCCATCCCCAAAATCACAACCTTAAAGAGTTGCTATTTAAATATTAGCCAGTGCTCTGTGAACCATTTTATATTAAAATTGGATAGTTCTAAACATCACACATATAAAAAGTATTGTTTGACACAGTGCCATTTTGATGATAAATTGCAATCTATAGCTCAAATAATTCTACCCAGGGATTAACATTTCAGAGGCTGAGCCAGAGATTATGTGTGTGGATCTTGAATTTCATCATCTCCCTTTGGCACAATAGCTTATTCTTCCTTTTTTCATCTATTCTTTCATGAAGGGTCAGGAAAGCTTAGCCTTGCTGTTGCATTCATTTCATCTCTACATTAACCAGATACGTTGCAGTCTTTAGTTCTTATGTGTTATTCCATTACAAATGCTATACTGCGCTATAGTATGGCTAATGAGGTTTGTACCAAATCAAAGGGTGCCATCAAGTGGTTATAATACTCTAAACAGCATTACACTAAATGACTATTCCAGATAGACTTTCTTCAATATAAACAAACTGTGCCAATCCTCAATGAAAGAACATATTACTGGGGGTAAGGAATGGGGAACTAACCATATTAATTTTTGTTCTTTATTTTCTATCCTTCAGGGATTGCTTTTCTGCATGTTATATTTATGAAGTACAATTTTAGTGTCAAACTTAGGATTAATATTTGTGTCAGCAGATTATCAAATGATATTTATTAGGCAAAATTCAGGCATGACAGCGTTATTGGGAATTAAATTTATCCACCAAAATTCATCACTAGATTAATAGAAGCTTATTTCCGAAAATAAGCAATAATAGTGCACACACTTAAAGAAAGACAGTGTCTTGTCAGATCTATTTCTTATTACTAATGAAAAACTGCAAGGCTATGAAATACAGCCAGTATTATTTGATCTATTTCATGCAGCCATTCGTAAGGTCTAACAAGGAACCTAGCAGTTGGTGTAAGAATGTATTTTCGGATACTTAGAAAACTTCCAACAGTCTATTCAACAGGCTACAAGGGTCATTTAGAGGTTTGTTTTTTTTTTTTGCAGTATGTGGGCCTCTCACTGTTGTGGCCTCTCCCGGTACGGAGCACAGGCTCCGGACGCGCAGGCTCAGCGGCCATGGCTCACGGGCCCAGCGGCTCCACGGCATGTGGGATCTTCCCAGACTGGGGCACGAACCCGTGTCCACTGCATCGGCAGGCGGACTCTCAACCACTGCACCACCAGGGAAGCCTCCATTTAGAGCTTTGAAGATAGGAATCTAGAACTGCTCTTAGAAAACACACACAAGATAACATGTAATTCAAATGGGCCCACTCTGCAGAGATGGCTAAACTGCAGCTGCATTGAACCATCCTATACCATCAGGGAAATCTTACACACGGGTTTAAAGCATCTTCATAACTATATACTTAATTCTGCTGCAGAGAAAGTAAATTATTCAAGTTCAAAGATTACACAAGATGTAGAAAAGTAAATCATAAAAGCTAACTTGCTCTTTAGAAGATTTAATGAGCAATACTAATAAGGTAGCAAACTTCAGGCAAAACTAAAGATCCCTATGACGGCATTCGTTATTTTCTACATACCCGATGCAGACTGTCTACAAAAATATTTCTCATCACACACTTTCTTCCAGAGCCTTGCCACTCTCCCATCAAGTGGTGGAGTCTAATTCCCCTCCCTTTGAACCTGGGTAGGTTTGTGACTGGCTTGTGGCTAAGAGCGTGGGGAAGTAACACTGTAACTAGCGAGGCTAAGTCAGAAAAAGGTGATGCAACTTCCACTTGAAGAGCTGGAAGAGTCACTCCTTACATTTCCAGCTGCCACAAAAGCAGTCTGACTGCCCTAAAAGAAATCCAAACTAACCCACTCAGAGAGATGAAAAAAGCAAGGCCTTGAGACTACATGAAATGTAAAAGCCCTCTTTCCCTGCACTCCAGCCTCATGTTCTAGCCCCAAACACCTCAGACCACTGCGTCCTAAAAGACTCCAAGCTACACCTGCCCAGCTAAGCCCTTCTTAAATTCCTGACCCACAAAAACTGTGAATAACTTGGACAATGACTACAATGAGCACAAGTGGCAGAAAATGATCATTAAGTTCCAGAGGATAGTCAGCAGACTTCAACCTGCAATGCTTACAACAACACTTAGTTGGTTACATATGGGAATGCAATAGGCATAATTATTGCCCATGAAGCTTGGAATACAGAATGGTAACAATAAGCAGAAGGTCAGAAAATTGAGATCTCCACCTCTGACAGATGAGGAAAGAATTATGTGGGTTGGAAAGAAGGAAAAATGTTTAATTCTTTTGTTTCATTTTGGGCAAGGAGTCAGATGTCCTGGAAAAGACTGAATTGGTGATGCAAGATCTTAGCACAGAGGGAAAGTTTAAAACTATCTTAGGACAATCCACATAAAAATACCAGAAACCAATGTAAGAGAAAGTAGGTTATATCAGAAAGGTAAAAGAAAAGACTAAGCCTTGAGATATGTACTTTAATAAGAAAAAGAAAAAAAAATTTATTTAAAGGAGTCTGGCTTGGAAAAAAATCATTCATACATACAACTGCCTTTTGTTTATATCTTTTCTCCCCACAACCTGTCCTCACCAATTCTTCACCTGTGTTCTCTCTATTGCTTAAGAATAACACAAGCATCCAAATATTCAAACTAGAAATCTGGAAATCACCCTAGACTCCCTGACCTCCCTCAACCCTCAGAACTGATTTAGAATTAATACTAAGAACACCACCTTCTAACCTATTGAATCTCTCTTTCTTCTTCCCTGTCTGCACCTGCTTATGCCACTGTCCTAGTTCAGGCTCCTGGATAACTGGATTAATTGCCTATCTGATCTTCAGCCCTTCAAAACTCAATTCATTCTCTATAGCAATATTTTTTTCAAACTGTAGGCTATGACCCCTTAGTGGATCATGGAATCAATTTAATGAACTGCAAAATCAATTGAGTGGCTTGCAACCAGCTTTCTAAAACATCAGGAAGAAATACTAGGGTGCATCCCACAATAGACTAAGACATGTTTCGTGAATCTTTTCTTTTTGCTATATATAGGTGCCTATGTGTGTGTACTGGATCATAATGCGAAATGTATTTCTTAGTGCTAAACACTGATCTTTCAAAATACAAGTCTGACCATTTTACCTCACTACTTAAAACTTTTTTATACCTTACTAGATAGCTAACTAGAATCATGAATCAGAATCACACAGGGTCTAAGCAAATTTGTCTGTTTTACTAGACCCATAGGTGATTCTGATGGGCAGCCAGGTTTGGGACCCAGAGACCCTTGGGATAAAGTTCAGAATCTTTCATACAGCATACAAGGCCAGCCACAATCTGGTCCTTTCTCATCTCGGTAGTGTCAACCCCTTCTGCTCTCTCCATTTTGGGTATGAAGCTGTAGCAAATTTATCTCTGTACCTTTACCAAGGTTTTTTCTTCTGTCCCTACCCCAGACCCTGACCTTCTCATACAACTTTATCTTGTAGGTAAACTTTTGAAAGTCTTTCAAGCCACAGTTCATAAGTGTTCTCTAAAGCGTTTCCCATGTCTCTGACAGACACAACCACTCCTTGACAACCTCGATGGACCTTCCACCTGCCTCTTTTCTAGCATTATCATTGTAGTCCTATCATTTACTCATAGATCTGCCTCTCTGACTGGACTGACAACTACTTGAGAACCGAAACCTTGTTTATATCCCCAAAGTCTAGGAAGTAAATGTACAATCAACTTTATAGTACCCAGTATAAGGAAGCCCAAAAACATTCATTCTGTGACCCATTAATAGGATAATAATGGTCTCTTTTACAAAGAGTTTAATCCTACTCTCCTTTGGTTGTTGTTGTTGTTTTTTAAATTGAGATATAATTGACATATAACATTGTACTGGTTTTAGGTGTACAATGTAATGACTTGTTACATGTATATATATTACCAATGATTACCACAGTAAGTTTAAACATCCATCACCACACAGTTACAATTTCTTTTCCTTGTGATGAGAACTGTTAAGATATTAGCAACTGTCAAATACACAACACAGTATTGTTAACTAGAGTCACTGTGCTGTATACAGTTTGAAAAGCAAAAAAAAAAAAAGGCCAGTAGAAAAATTATTTTGGAAAATATCTATAGTAAAAGAGCTTGGGAGGCATATATTGTTGATTGCTTTGGTTAAAGAAGTTTAATATGTATTCAGATAATGTAAATAAATCCTATGATTTCTAGTGATCTAATTAAGAGTTATATACCTATTGCATGCCATCTGACCACTTTCCTAAACTTCTTAAGCTTAATGAGAAATGAAAAATTCTTCAAATTTATTTTACTGATTGATTTATTTCCAAATTGACTCCATTTTCAAAAGAATGCAATAATTCAGGTTTTATAAAATCAGAGCCATTAATTCAAGACAAAAACAGGAAATGAGGCCTTCCCTGGTGGCGCAGTGGTTGAGAGTCTGCCTGGCGATGCAGGGGACACGGGTCTGGGAAGATCCCACATGCCGCGGAGCGGCTGGTCCCGTGAGCCATGGCCGCTGAGTCTGTGCGTCCAGAGCCTGTGCTCCGCAACGGGAGAGGCCACAACAGTGAGAGGCCCGCGTACCGCAAAAAAAAAAAAACAAAACAGGAAATGAAAGGAAAAGCAAGAAGAAAGTTATATCAAGAAATCCTGCCTAAAGAAAGTGGCAACGGAGTACCTCTCCCTAACTCACCACTCCCATCCCCCACCCCCTAAGGACAGTTCTGTGCTTCTTAGCAAGCAGTGCTTATATTTAAGTTACATACATATATATGTGTTGTGTGTGTGTGTGTGTATGTATGTATGTATATATACATACATACACACACACACACACAGAGGTATAAAGAGAGAATTGTTCTCCTATTAAGCCATTCAACAAACATTTAACGTATTCAACACATAACTTTCCTTTCAACATAGTCTCAAGTGTTCTGACAAGTCTAGTTTATTCTAATGATTTGGTTGAAATAATCAACAAATGCCACAAGACAATTCAGATTGCCAGGATCTAAAAGGTAAATAACTCCAGGAAAAAAAGGTATTCAGGGAAATAATAACAAATTGCTCCTCCTCTAGCTACAAACTGTCTGAGGATATACTATATGTAAGTAGCTTTTTTGTTTAAAGTTTGCAAAAAGCAACTTGGAAAGATGATAAACTATAAATATCTTCATTGCTGTGGTCCTTATGATCTCAATAACATGGTAATATAGCTAGGCCCCACAAGATTCAGGAGATGAGGAGTTTCTACCCTTGATTCTGATGTTCTTATACAACTTAAGAAATATCTTCTCATTACCTCCGTAATGAAATATCAATTATTGTCAACCAAATTTCAAAGGCAAGACAAGAAGAGGAGTTAACAAAGCTTCTGTGTATTGCTCAGAGTTTCTCCAAAATAATTTTTATTTAAAAACAAGTCTGTCTTAAGGCAAAGAAGAATATTCTTTAAGCACTGAATTATTTTAAACTAAAGTAGCATATTAATCAGAACAATGTTTTATCATGTCATTGAGCATAAGATTGTTATTATAAGACACTGTATTTCAATAGCTGCTAGTTGACACAATGCTGATAAAAATCAACCATTATACCCAATTTATGTAAGACCACAGAGACATGCTACAGAAAAATGAGTCGTTAAATTCATGATATAAAACATTAGTCACTATAGTATAAAGAAAATAGTATCACAAAAAAAATTTTTAGAGGGAAATCAGGTATTAAAATACAAAAAAAGAGGGGTAGGATAATAGATTATTCACAGAGAATTGTGAAAATCTTATTTTCTGGAGAGCTTAGGGGTGTTAAAGTACTAGGACAGTTTTGTATGCTCAAACTGGTAATTTTCCACAACGGAGCTGAAGTACACAGGTAAATTTTGTTTCTCTAATCAGTTATGCATCTCTCTTATAATGTCAGCAATTCCATTTAACAGAATATAATTCATGAAAATATTCCATTTGCTCTTCTGTCAGTACAAATGCACCTATGTCCAATTACATAACGCAAAGTTCCAATTCTACACAAAGAAATAATTTAACTTAGATGTTTAAGAGTCTGTATTTGTAATTCACTTCATGGTTGTCTTTGAGCAAAAATTTATGTAGGCGCTTTCAACATATTAACTAAGTCTTTTAAGGTGGCTGATGTGGCAGAAAACTAGAATGCCAAAAATCCATTCCATTATAAGACAAAGGAAGTTTTATTTATATATTACTGAGAGAATAGAAAAGTGAAAGTAACAAACTGAAAAATCTTAAATACTTTTCTATTAAAAGTCTGGAGTGTCATTAGACTCCTACTGTAAAATAATTACCAAGTCTCTGTTCTAGTGTCTTTCATCAGGGGAAAAAAGGCCTCATGCAGATTCATAACATCTTGTATGTGGCAGTATCTTTTACTGCTGAACTTCTATGAATAAACATGTAAAAAATTGCTCAAATATACTGCTGGTTTTAAATATCTCTGGTGTAGTATTAGGGGTTTGTTTTGATAGCTGACTGTCTTATCAGCTTCCTCCCTCCAGCTGGCAAAAAACAGAACTGAAAGCAACTCTGGTTGTCTTTCTCTCTTACTCATCTATGTGAAAGGCATTTGAAGGTAGCTAGCAGGAAGTAAGAAGAATAAACTAAATGGCTCTAGCAATTTAGAAAACAGACTGCAGTATACTACTGTGACCCAATAATAACTACAAAAAGTATATGCCATCAAATTCATTTGGTATAAAGTTCAGACAATTTTTTTAGTTTATAGAAACTAGAATGTGCAAGGCTGTGGTATTTTCCTTAACTCCTATAAGTCACCTTTTAGTCAACTTATAGTCATCTCCACAGACAGACAGTTGTTGGAGATACAGTAATCATGCACTAAAATACTTCCTATTCCAGTATCAATTTTAAATGGAAACGTCTACTACAATGCAAAACAATATTATGTTACTGTTCTACTTCCTTTAGTTTTAAGGCTTCTTGATGAAATGCACACATTAATTCAAACCTCTAACAAATTTAAACTTTTAAATATTACTCAAAAATGTTATTTGGGGCTATAAGCTGGTGCCTTCCATTCACTGTCTATAAAAAGCATAGTAGATTAAAGAAAATAAGACAAAAGGCTAACTACTATCTAAAGTTACATAGTAATAAAATGGGTTATCCACACGAGAGAGGTTTTCCTGATTGAATCATGTCACTCACCTATTTTTCAAAAATTGTGAAAACACCCAGTAGTCCTTAAATTGTTCTTGACAAAGATTTCATTGAAAATCTGGTTGCTGTTTGTTTTTTAAGGAACTTCATACACAAACTCTTACTACATTTTAAAGAAATCTCAATTTTCTGAAGTCCATCCGTGTAAGAACCCCTAAGGGTCCCAAGATTCATGGTTAAGAGCCTTCAATGTGTGAGACAGAAAGCTGGCTATGGCATCTATCACCAGTGCAGGCTACTGCCTGTCTACTGAGGGAGAGATGATTTCACAGATCCAGATAGTAGGGTAAGTGACTCCATATTTCAATATACATCCTGTTTGAAACCTTCTGCTTATAAAGACCTGTTCTTTGGTCAAGGATTATCAATTCTAAACCTGGTATTCATGAGTTTCCACACCTGTTTTTTTTTTTTCACACCTGTTTTTTAACCTAATCAACTAATTAATTCCCTTGTTCCCCCAAGTATTCCTTTTATTATTATTCCTAATAATGAAAGTTTATTATTTTCTGCTCATTTGTAAAGTCTCTCTGTCATTTATTATATTATCATGCATTGAATTCTTACTATATACCAAGCATTATGCTAGATTCTTTTTATGCCTTTAATATCTTTAATCTCAGCTATCATTTTGTAAGATATCTCAGTTTTACAGATGAGAAAACAGAGGTTCTGAAAGGATAAATAAGTATAAAGTCCAAATTTACACTGCTAATAAGTATGATTCAAATCCAGGTCTAACTGAGCCCTTGAGCTTTTGGCCTTGCTTTTCCCACTCTCTAATGCTTCTCCAACTTTTCCTCTCAATTACCCTTAACAGTAAAGGAGCAGAATGCATACCTCTGAGGACCTGGGAAGTATAACCAAAAGCAGCTCAATCAAGACATGACATTTCTTTGATTCATGTTTCATTTTAAAATTCATATTACTTTTGCCTCTTTCTAAAATGATCCTGTGAACATTTCATTTAAAAAAAATACCTTTAAGCACATATTAGAGAAGAAAAGTTAACAATACAGAAAGATAGAAACTGCCACATATCTCTAGGGATAAACACAGGTAAGTTTGAAAAGCTGCTCCTAAAACGTTCTTGATAATTTCAGTCCATATTAACCCATCTATCTCTAATTTCTGTTATACTTTTCAACTATCACTATACATTAAACATAGCACATATCACTATTCTTGTTTCATGTGTGTGTCTCTCAAACCAGATTGTAGTATCTGAGATGTTCTCGTGCATCCTCTGTAGTAATTTATTAGTACAGCTAGGCTCTAAACCCAGTGCCTAGGACAGAAAATGTTTGATGAGTGAATGAGTAAATAAATGGTAAAATGCATGGGCTTCAGAGTCTGAAGACTTGAGCTTGAGACCAGGCTAAGTGGTTTTCTGTGTGCTTTGGGGCTGGTCACTTAACCTCACTGAGATAAATAAATTATAATAATGTCCACTTTAGAGAGGTTTCGTAAGGATTAAATGAGGTATTTAATTTGATAACATTCTCTATTCTTTAATAAAACTTTTCAAATATTATTTATGATTTATAAAGTTATTGATCAGTTGAACATCTGTTTAATATAACATCTGTTTAATTGATATAAGTATGAGGGCACAAATTATTTTCATAATGGAATACATTTCACAATGTATAAAGTACTGTCTTATACACTCATCCACCCCACTCCATTTTCCAAATTTTTAATTTGCCGAAGAAGTACATAAGCAGGTGACCCCAATGTTCCTAAAGCCACCTCCCTTCTGCATCAGAATTCTAATTCAGTAGGCCCAAGCTAGGGCCCAGGTATATGCATGGATGATTTAAGGCAGCGAATATTGGCTTAAACTAACAACATCAACAGTTCTTTCCTTTACCACTATTACCTACAGTGTGAAGCATGTAAATCTGTAGATTCACAACTATACAGTGAATTTTTTAGTTTCTTAATTATCATATAATTCAACTAAATAGTTGTAAATTACTACAACCCTAGAAAAATCAACCACTCTTTTTAGAATGAAATACTCAAGAAAGTAATCTGTTGAACTATATGCTGTTCACAAACTAACCATGATCTCTCTCGCTCAAGTTAATCCAGCCACCTAAAGCACTCTCCAAAATCCCTGCAGCTGACTATCAGAAGTACTTAATCTCTTATCTAAAATCTCTTATTTGGATTTTAGGAAGGCAATACAGTGTGTATGCCTACACTACAGTGCCCAGATAATAGCACATTCCCAGTGAGGTCTGAGGCAGCACCCCATAATCAGACATATTAATATATGTGCAGCAAAATGAATTTTCACACTAAGTGGAATAAATACTACAAATAGCCTCACTTCAGGTCAGCACAGGTTTTGCCACCAAATGAGTTTGAACCAAATTTCCAAAAAATAATACTTAAAAAAAGTCTTTAGGCAGTAGAGATTTTGGATTTTGAGATTACAAAAAAAGGAACGTAAAAATTTTATCTTTTAAAAAAATACAAATGAATGTATATGCAAAACAAACAGGCTGACAGATATAGAAAACAAGAGCCGTTACCACTGGGAAAAGGGAAAGGGAAGGGGCAAATTAGGGGTATAGGATTAAACTATACAAACTACTATGTATAAAATAGGTAAGCAACAAGGATACAAGCACATGGAACTATAGCCTTATCGTGTAATAAACTTTTTCTTTTTTAACATCTTTATTGGAGTATAATTGCTTTACAATGGTGTGTTAGTTTCTGCTGTATAACAAAGTGAATCAGCTATATGTATACATATATCCCCATATCCCCTCCCTCCTGCGTCTCCCTCCCACCCTCCCCAACCCATCCCTCTAGGTGGTCACAAAGCACGGAGCTAACCTCCCCATGCGATGCAGCTGCTTCCCACTAGCTATCTATTTTACATTTGGTAATGTATATATGTCAATGCCACTCCCTCACTTCATTCCAGTTAACCCTTCCCCCTCCCAGTGTCCTCAAGTCCATTCTCTACGTCTGCGTCTTATTCATGTCCTGTCCCTAGGCTCGTCAGAACCATTGTTTTTTTTAGATTCCAAATATATGTGCCAGCATACGGTATTTCTTTTTCGCTTTCTGACTTTACTCTGTATGACAGACTCTAGGTCCATCCACCTCACTACAAATAACTCAATTTCGTTTCTTCTTATGGCTGAGTAATATTCCACTGTATATATGTGCCACACCTTCTTTATCCATTCATCTGCCAATGGACACTTAAGTTGCTTCCATGTTCTGGCTATTGTAAATAGTGCTGCAATGAACATTGTGGTACATGACTATTTTTGATTTATGGTTTTCTCAGGGTATATGCCCAGTAGTGGGAATTCCAGCTCATATGGTAGTTCTACTTTTAGTTTTTTAAGGAACCTCCATACTGTTCTCCATAATGGCTGTATCAATTTACATTCCCACCAACAGTACAAGAGGGTTCTCTTTTCTCCACACCCTCTCCAGCATTTATTGTTTGTAGATTTTTTGTTTATGGCCTTTCTAACAGGTGTGAGGTGGTGAACCTCACTGTAGTTTTGATTTGCATTTCTCTAATGATTACTGATGTTGAGCATCCTTTCATGTGTTTGTTGGCAATCTGTATATCTTCTTTGGAGAAATGTCTATTTAGATCTTCTGCCCATTTTTAGATTGGGTTGTTTTTTTGATATTGAGCTGCATGAGCTGCTTGTATATTTTGGAGATTAATCCTTTGTCAGTTGCTTCATTCGCAAATATTCTCTCCCATTCTGAGGATTGTCTTTTTGTCTTGTTTATGGTTTCCTTTGTTGTGCAAAAGCTTTTAAGTTTCATTAGATCCCATTTGTTTATTTTTGTTTTTATTTCCATTTCTCTAGGAGGTGGGTCAAAAAGGATCTTGCTGTGATTTATGTCATAGAGTGTTCTCCTATGTTTTCCTTTAAGAGTTTTCTAGTGTCTGGCCTTACATTTACGTCTTTAATCCAGTTTGAGTTTATTTTTGTGTATGGTGTTAGGAAGTGTTCTAATTTCATTCTTTTATATGTAGCTGTCCAGTTTTCCCAGCACCACTTACTGAAGAGGATGTCTTTTCTCCATTGTATATTCTTGCCTCCTTTATCAAAGATAAGGTGACCATATGTGTGTGGGTTTATCTCTGGGCTTTCTATCCTGTTCCACTGATCTATATCTCTGTTTTTGTGCCAGTACCATACTGTCTTGATTACTGTAACTTTGTAATATAGCCTGCAGTCAGGAAGCCTGAAGTCAGGGAGGCTGATTGCTCCATTTTTCTTTCTCAAGATTGCTTTGGCTATTCTTTTGTGTTTCCACACAAATTGTGAAACTTTTTGTTCTAGTTCTGTGAAAAATGCCATTGCTAGTTTGATAGGGATTGCATTGAATCTGTAGATTGCTTTGGGTAGTATAGTCATTTTCACAATGTTGATTCTTCCAGTCCAAGAACATGGTATATCTCTCCATCTGTTTGCATCATCTTTAATTTCTTTCATCAGTGTCTTATAATTTTCTGCATACAGGTCTTTTGTCTCCCTAGGTAGGTTTGTTCCTAGGTATTTTATTCTTTTTGTTGCAATGGTAAATGGGAGCGTTTCCTCAATTTCTCTTTCAGATTTTTCATCATTAGTGTATAGGAATGCAAGAGATTTCTTTCCATTAATTTTGTATACTGATACTTTACCAAATTCATTGATTAGCTCTAGTAGTTTTCTAGTAGCATCTTTAGGATTCTCAATGTATAGTATCATGGCATCTGCAAACAGTGAGAGCTTTACTTCTTTTTTTCCGATTTGGATTCCTTTTATTTCTTCTTCTCTGATTGCTGTGGCTAAAACTTCCAAAACTATGTTTAATAATAGTGGTGAGAGTGGGCATCCTTGTCTTGCTCCTGATTTTAGAGGAAATGGTTTCAGTTTTTCACCAGTGAGAACAATGTTGGCTGTGGGTTTGTCATATATGGCCTTTATTAAGTTGAGGTAAGTTCCCTCTGTGTCTACTTTCTGGTGAGTTTTTATCATAAGTGGGTGTTGAATTTTGTCAAAAGTTTTTCCTGCATCTACTGAGATTATCATATGGTTTTTATCCTTCTGTTTGTTAATATGGTATATCACATTGATTGATTTGCATATATTGAAGAATCCTTGCATTCCTGGGATAAATGCCACATTAGCATGGTGTATGATCCTTTTAGTGTGCTGTTGGATTCTGTTTGCTAGTAGTCTGTTGAGGATTTTTGCATCTATGTTCATCAGTGATATTGGCCTGTAGTTTTCTTTCTTTGTGACATCTTTGTCTGGTTTTGGTATCAGGGTGATGGTGGCCTCCTAGAATGAGTTTGGGCGTGTTCCTCCCTCTGCTATATTTTGGAAGAGTTTGAGCAGGATAGGTGTAAGCTCTTCTCTAAATGTTTGACAGAATTTGCCTGTGAAGCCATCTGGTCCTGGGATTTTGTTTGAAGATTTCTGATCACAGTTTCAACTTCAGTGCTTGTGATTGGTCTGTTTATATTTTTTATTTCTTCCTGGTTCAGTCTTGGAAGGTTGTGCTTTTCTAAGAATTTGTCCATTTCTTCCAGGTTGTCCATTTTATTGGCATAGAGTTGTTTGTCGTAATCTCTCACGATTCTTTATATTTCTGCAGTGTCAGTTGTTACTTATCCTTTTTCATTTCTAATTCTATTGATTTGAGTCTTCTCCCTTCTTTTCTTGATCAGTCTGGCTAGTGGCTTATCAATTTTGTTTATCTTCCCAAAGAACCAGCTTTTAGTTTTATTGATCTTTGCTATCGTTTCCTTCATTTCTTTTTCATTTATTTCTGATCTGATCTTTATGATTTCTTTCCTTCTGCTAACTTTGGGGGTTTTTTGTTCTTCTTTCTCTAACTGCTTTAGGTGTAAGGTTAGGGTCTTTATTTCAGATGTTTCTTGTTTCTTGAGGTAGGATTGTATTGCTATAAACTTCCCTCTTAGAACTGCTTTTGCTGCATCCCATAGGTTTTGGGCTGTCGTGTCTTCATTGTCAATTGTTTCTAGGTATTTTTTGATTTCCTCTTTGATTTCTTCATTGATCTCTTGGTTATTTAGTAGCGTATTGCTTAGTCTCCATGTGTTTGTATTTTTTACAGTTTTTTTCCTGTAATTGACATCTAGTCTCATAGCATTGTCGTCGGAAAAGATATGTGATATGATTTAGATTTTCTTAAATTTACCAAGGCTTGATTTGTGACCCAAAATATGATCTATCCTGGAGAATATTCCATGAGCACTTGAGAAGAAAATGTACTCTGTTGTTTTTGGATGGAATATCCTATAAGTATCAATTAGTTCATCTTGTTTAATGTGTTATTTAAAGCTTGTGTTTCCTTATTTATTTTCATTATGGATGATCTGTCCATTGATGAAAGTGGGGTGTTAAAGTCCCCTACTATGATTGTGTTATTGTTGATTGTGTTATTGCCATAACCCTTTTATGGCTGTTAGCATTTGCCTTAAGTATTGAGGTGTTCCTATGTTGGGTGCATAAATATTTACAATTGTTATATCTTCTTGGATTGATCCCTTGATCATTATGTAGTGTCCTTGTCTCTTTTAATAGTCTTTATTTTAAAGTCTATTTTGTCTGATATGAGAGTTGCTCCTCCAGCTTTCTTTTGATTTCCATTTGCATGGAATATCTTTTTCCTTCCCCTCAATTTCAGTCTGTATGTGTCCCTAGGTCTGAAGTCGGTCTCTTGTAGACAGCATATATATTGTTTTTGTATACATTCAGCCAGTCTGTCTTTTCATTGGAGCATTTAATCCATTTACATTTAAGGTAATTATCGATATGTGTGTTCCTATTACCATTTTCTCAACTGTTTTGAGTTTGTTTTTGTAGGTGTTTTCCTTCTCTTGTGTTTCCTGCCTAGAGACGTTCCTTTAGCATTTGTTGTAAAGCTGGTTTGGTGGTGCTGAATTCTCTTAACTTTTGCTTGTCTGTAAAGGTTTTAATTTCTTCGTCAAATCTGAATGAGATCCTTGCTGGGTAGAGTAATCTTGTTTGTAGGTTTTTCCCTTTCATCACTTTAAATATGTCATGCCAGTCCCTTCTGGTTTGCAGAGTTTCCGCTGAAAGATCAGTTGTTAACCTTATGGGGAATCCCTTGTATGTTATTTGTTGCTTTTCCCTTGCTGCTTTTAATATGTTTTCTTTGTATTTAATTTTTGACAGTTTGGTTAATATGTGTCTTGACATGTTTCTCCTTGGATTTATCCTGTATGGGACTCGCTATGCTTCCTGGACTTCATTGACTATTTCCTTTCCATTGTTAAGGGAAGTTTTTAACTATAATCTCTTCAAATATTTTCTCAGATCCTTTCTTTTTCTCTTCTTCTTCTGGAATCCCTATAATTCGAATGTTGGTGCATTTAGTGTTGTCCCAGAAGTCTCTGAGACTGTCCTCAGTTCTTTTCATTCTTTTTTATTCTGCTCTGTGGTAGTTATTTCCACTATTTTATCTTCCAGGTCACTTATCCAGCTATTGATTCCTTCCAGAGAATTTTTTTATTTCATTTATTGTGTTATTCATCATTGTTTGTTTGCTCTTTAGTTCTTCTAGGTCCTAGTTAAACGTTTGTATTTTCTCCATTTTATTTCCAAGATTTTGGATCATTTTTACTATCATTACTCTGAATTCTTTTTCAGGTGGACTGCCTATTTCCTCTTCATTTGTTAGGTCTGGTGGGTTTTTACCTTGCTCCTTCATCTGCTGTGTATTTCTCTGTCTTCTTATTTTGCTTATCTTACTGTGTTTGGGGTCTCCTTTTTGCAGCTGCAGGTTCGTAGTTCCCATTGTTTTTGGTGTCTGTCCCCACTGACTAAAGTTGGTTCAGTGGGTTGTGTAGGCTTCCTGGTAGAGGGGACTAGTGCCTGTGTTCTGGTGGATGAGGCTGGATCTTGCCTTTCTGCTGGGCAGGCCCACGTCTGGTGGTGTGTTTTGGGGTGTCTGTGGACTTATTATGATTTTAGGCAGCCTCTCTGCTAATGGGTGGGGTTGTGTTCCTGTCTTGCTAGTTGTTTGGCATAGGGTGTTCAGCACTGTTGCTTGCTGGTCGTTGAGTGGAGCTGGGTCTTAGCATTGAGACGGAGATCTGTGGGAGAGCTTTCACCATTTGGTATTATGTGGGGCTGGGAGGTCTCTGGTGGACCAATGTCCTGAACTTGGCTCTCCCACCCGAGAGGCTCAGGCCTGACACCAGGCAGGAGCACCAAGACCTTGTCAGTCACATGGCTCAGAAGAAAAGGGAGAAAAAAAGAAAGAAAGAAAAATTTTTAAAAATAAAAATTAATTAATTAAATAAAATAATTAAAATTAAAATTTTTTTAAAATAACTAAATAAAAAATTAAAATAAAAACATGAAAAGTAACAAAGAGAGTAACCAAACCAATATACAAACCCAACAATAACAAGTGCTAAAAACTATACTAAGATAAACATAAAAATCAGAAACAAGTCAGTCGCACACAGGAAACCCCAAGCCTATAGTTGCTCCCAAAGTCCACTGCCTCAATTTTGCATTGATTTGTTGTCTATTCGGGTATTCCACAGGTGCAGGGTTCCTCAAGTTGATTGCAGGCATTTAATCCACTGCTCCTGAGGCTGCACAGAGAAATTTCCCTTTCTCTTCTTCGTTTGCACATCTCCTGGGGTTCAGCTTTGGTTTTGGCCCCAGCTCCGTGCGTAGGTTGCCTTCAGGCTTCTGTTCCCGACCAGAAAGGATGGGGTTAAAGCAGCGGCTGATTAGGGGGCTGTGGGTCACTCATGCCAGGAAGAGGGAGGGGTACGGCAGTTATAATTGGAATGCGGGGTGAGCCTGCGGTGGCAGAGGCCAGTGTGACATTGCAACAGCCTGAGGCGCACCGTGTGTTCTCCCATGGAAGTTCTCCCTGGATCACGGGACCCTGGCAGTGGTGGGCTGCACAGGCTCCCAGTGTTCCGGGTTAGGGGGGTGAGACGTGTGGATAGTGACCTGTGCTTGCACACAGGATTCTTCATGGCTGCAGCAGCAGCGTTAGCACTTCATGCCTGTCTCTGATGTCCGAGCTGATAGCCACGGCTCATGCCCGTCTCTGGAGCTCGTTTAGGTAGTGTTCTGCCTTCTGTGGGCAGACAGGAAAGGAATCCCCTCTCCTCGCACACCCCGAAACAATGGTCTCTTCCCTCTTAGACAGGTCCAGACTTTTCTCCGGACTCCCTCCAGCTAGCTGTGGCGCACTAGCCCCCTTCAGGCTGTGTTCACGCCGCCAACCCCAGTGCTCTCTCTGGGATCTGACCTCCGAAGCCCGAGCCTCAGCTCCCAGCCCCCACCCACCCCAGCGGGTGAGCAGACAAGCCTCTCAGGCTGGTGAGTGCTGGTCGGCACTGATCCTCTGTGCGGGAATCTCTCCGCTTTGCCCTCCGCACCCCTGTTGCTGCGCTCTCCTCTGTGGCTCTGAAGCTTCCCCCCCACCACCCCCCGTCTCTGCCAGTGAAGGGGCTTCCTAGTGTGTGGAAACCTTTCCTCCTTCATAGCTCCCTCCCCGAGGTGCAGGTCCTGTCCCTATTCTTTTGTCTGTTTTTTCTTTTTTCTTTTGCCCTACCCAGGTACGTGGGGAGTTTCTTGCATTTTGGGAAGTCTGAGGTCTTCTGCCAGCATTCAGTAGGTGTTCTGTAGGAGTTGTTCCACATGTAGATGTACTTTTGATGTATCTGTGGGGAGGAAGGTGATCTCCATGTCTTACTCTTCCACCATCTTGAAGGTCCCCCTCATGTAGTAACTTTTAATGGAGCATAATCTGTAAATATACTGAATTGCTATGCTGTATACCTGAAATTAATATAATATTGTAAATTAACTATACTTCAATTAAAAAAATAACTTTATCTTTTAGGTTTCAACTTATACATCACTTTCAATAGAAAGCTTCCCCTCATCCACCAAGACTGGGTTAGGCAATCTTTATATGTGCACATTTAACACCCTACACTTTTATTGTGGTGGTTGCCTGTTTATTTCCCTCTCAGACTGTAGGATACTTGGAGTCAGGAGCCATAGCTTTTTCAGTATTATACTCTCAATAACTAGCAAATATCTACGACATGGTATCCATTTAATCAACAGTTAGTGAATGAATAAGCAAATATGAATACCAAGACTTTAATCTGGTGAAGTTTTATATTGTTCTACTTGCTTGATCTGTAAGGTATGATTAACATTAATAAAGTTGATGAACTGGGACAAAAATCAGAAAATCTAACCAAAAAGACTACCCAATAGTATACACATGTAAGATACACATAATAGTATGAAAATAGTGCTTTGTTGCTGCTAAATAAAACTTAAATTTGTTAGCTAGGACATTTTACAAAGTAAACTACTACATGAAATAAATTGTTTAACATGCAGTAGTTTATTTACTACTTTAACACAGGGTTTCTTGCGTCACACATAGATAAATACCTCACAGTAGACTTTAGATGTTAATCCATGTAAGGTCCCTTCCTGTGTCAAGAATTTTAGAGTGTAGGATTTGAAGATGGTAACTTGCTTTCTTCTAATTCATATAATCTAATAAAATTGACAATTAACAAAAAAAATGACAGGCAAGATGAAAAGGGAAAACTAAATAAGTATTTAAGCAAATAGGTAGTTACACAAGAATTTTAGGATTTTGAGAATTGTCAGGCTCAAGGCATATATGATCATTCTTGGACATACCTTTCTTTAAGTACAACAAAAGCACCTCCATTACTTTCTTTAAAGCCAAAGGGTCACTTCAGAATAAAGGAGATGGAATTTTCCTTCAGAAACACAATCTGAGATATTTCTGAACTGAACAACACACTAAATATTTAATATAAGGAAAATGAAGGAGGAAAAAAAAGTGTATTATGTATGGACTTTCTCTGAAATTTAACCACAATGAGACTGAGCTGGCTCACAAAGCTTCATTTAACTACTAGCTATATCTAGAATACCCTACCTAATTTACACAGACAGTCACCATTCACATAATCATATACAACAGAAAGTTGACAGGATAATTAAAAGATCAGGAAAGGCTGTCTGAACTATGAGCTTCCTATTCTAAATGCAGGAGTTTAATTCTAAGGGGGTTGGGGGAAAAGCCTTGTTGCTTCTAATATTAACTTAAATATCTTCTATATGAAAACAAGAACACATAATATCACTTCTCAAGGAACAAAATAGTTAATTTCGAACCTTAGGCCTACCAGGTCAGAAAGATGATCTACAAGGAAATTAAGTTTACAAAAAATTAAAAAAACAAAACAAAACAAAAAAACCTTTTGTAGATTGATCACCTTTTCTAACATGCCAATAACTTTTAACAAGTTCCCAAACTGATGGTGTTCAAAAGTGGCCTTCGTTATTTACAGAAGAAATGATACAATATCTAAGATTAAATAATCTGGTTTAAAAAACTGTAGGAATGAAATAAAACTGGGGATGAAATAAGTTTACCAAAGTATTGAAGATTATTGAAGCTTGGAGATGGGTACATAGAGGTTTATTACTCCTTCTACATTTTTTTTCTTATGTCTTTTACATTGAAGTATAGTTAATTTACAATGTTGTGTTAGTTTCTGGTGTACAGCAAAGCGATTCAGATATATATAGATGTACATATATCTATATATATCCTTTTTCACATTCTTTTCCAGTATACTTTATTACTATAAGCTATAAGATATTGAATATAGTTCCCTATGCTATACAATAGGACTTTGTTGTTTATCTATTTTACAGATAGTAGTTTGTATCTGCTAATCCCAAACTCCTAATTTATCCCTCTCCTACCCTTTCCCCTTCGGTAACCGATGTTTTTTTTCAATGTTTGTGAGTCTGTTTCTGTTTTGTAAATATGTTCATTTATATTATTTTTTAGATTCCACATATAAGTGATATCATATGATATTTGTCTCTCTCTGACTTACTTCACTTAGTATGATAATTTCTATTATCATAGTGAGTAAATGAGATAATGTGTATATAGCATTCCACACAGTACCTGATATATAGTAAGTATCCAATAAATTTGTTACGGTAATATATTTTGGAGACTTCTGCATTTTATTGGGATATTTTATATTAAACAAAAACTTTAAATTTCACTGATTGTGGGGTTATAACAAAGTGCAAAGAAAATAAAGATATCAAAATTCCGTTTTTGAATGCTCTTTTGGAGCATGCCTTCTCAGTGTCACAACAATTTACTAAGAGACTTTCAAACAAAACCCAGACTTTACAAGAGAAAAAGACAGTCCTCTGAAATTCACTAGGTCTTCTGTATGTAATGTGGAAATATACATACAGAAAGCATGTATTAAAATGTAAAGCAGAGCACAATATTATAACATGTTATTGCTACAGGAATAGAACTGTTTCTCTAGACCAGAGTCAATTTCATCATTCACCACTGAGGGGAGCTGTAACCTAGGAAAAGGTTTATATAGCATTGCAAGGTTAAACTTTCTAGAACCTTGTAATATTGGTTTAATAAATTCTTATTAAACTATCTTTCAAATTAATTTGACAAGTATGCCTGAATTCTCTTTTGGAGACCTTACAAGAAATAATAAAGCTCATTATATCTATGTAACCGTAATAGTGGAATCCCTATCCCCCTTCCTTGCTTTTTCTCTTTAGCACTTATATATTTAACATGTATTTAACATATATTATATATTTATATTATCTAACATAGTATATATTTCCCATATATTAATTTTTATTTTCTGTCTCTCTCTCTCTCTCTCACACACACAAATGTAAACTCCATGAGGAAGAGATTTTTAATGTGTTTTATATACCACTCTATTGCCAGTACCTAGAAGAGTGCCCAGCACAAAATACATACTCAGTGAATTACCTGCTACTGAATGAATGAATGAATATGATGATGTCAAGCAAAGTGAACTGCTACTACCTGAAAAATGTAATGTCTACTTATATTGAATTTAGGTTTAAAAGAAAATTTCTAAGAACAATTCTTTAATCTTATACATGAGTATATAGAGAGATCCCATGAGAATGGCTTAGTATACATTCATAGTAGAATCCCTCTTAAATCATCTGAATGTCACAGAGAATTGGTCAATTAAAGGGAAGAATTATAAACACTGATACACAAACATTTTAATTTTGTTTAATACATATTAATGTGTTTCATTCACCAGTTTTCATGGGCTCTTCTTTGAGTATAATTTCGTTGACTGCCAATTTTCTCATAATCAACAGCCATAACGTATCATTAGTGTACTTCAATCACTTTTAAATGAAATCAATATATAAGGACAAAAGAGAAATAATCTGAATGCAAAATCCTTTCAGATTTTCATAAATTTTCCCAATTTTTTACAGCTGTATTTCCACACCAGATTTGAGAGCAGTTTTTAACAACTCACTTCTATCAACTCTTTCTAAAGCATTTTAACGGTTTTCATGAAATAACGCCTCAAATTGATATTTCACTGGCCTAGGAAACATCTAATTAAATTATATAATTACAATAACGGGTCAACAGCATTACACGAGGTCTTGTAAGGGGTCAAACTCAACTTACAACTCACCTGTGAGAGAAGTGTGCAGAAGTGTGTCAGAGAGTAGCCTACTAACCATGTTGACACATATGGGATTAAAACCAGGACGTTTTACAGACAGAATGGAAAGTATGAGGTAATCCATGTAAATTAACTAGAGACTGATCAGGAGAACCTCTACTGTAATGACATATGGATCCCTCACATAATATCTCACTGCCACTAGAGTCTACTTTTTGAATTTTTCTTCAATATAGTTGATGAATGCTAATTCCTGTCTTAAAAAGAATAAACCTTACAGGATACTGAGTTTGAATATAATCATTTATTCACTCACTCCTTCAACGACATATAGTATATTGAGTACCCAGTACACAAAAGGTACTATGTAAAAAAATTGTGATAGCTACAAATATAAGTGGAACAGAACTCTTCCCCTATTACCTTGCCAAGCAAGAGTCCTTTTAGCACCTCAGAAAACTGACCTAGGTTTTCCAGAAGAGGAAAAAGAGTTAACACACCTGGATAGGTAAAGAAAAAAAATATTCTCAAAATTCATTTTTTTCTCACCATACAGAAGTTGGTCCCAGCAGAAAAAAATTAAGTTCCTCCTGAAAACTAAAGAGGGAGACATGCCCAATTCTAGTCTATCTTCCATGTGAGAATACACCACTTTTGTTTTGTTTTAGGGTTAATTATATAAACTCATCCTTTCACATTAAATAGTTCACAATTTATGATAGTTGTCCTAATTTAAAGTATGTAAATTAGTGTGTTCTCCTTTAAGTTAATGTATTTTAAATGGTTTAGTCACAACATGTGCATTCATGCTCTTTCCCATGCATTAATAAGAGTAAAACAATTTCACCACAGTTCCTAAGTCTGGTAACTTTATACAATGTAAGTAAATAATGGATGCATTTAATACTTACCTCTTTTAAAAAATAAACATTATGCTAGTAAAATAGGTCAAATCCCATAAATGTCTCTTCAAAAACAAAACAAAAAAAAACCTGCTGTAAAAACAGGCAAAAGTCAACAATAAAATAATCATAAGAAACTCATCTAATAAACTATTTGTTATTTTCTTGCGTTAGGTTCCTAGCAATCATCATCATTATTGCTGTCACTATTATTAATAGCTAAGGAATTAATTGTGTGTTCCTCTCACATTCTGGTTAATTTTACTTCTCTTCAAATTAGGTCTTCAATACGTAGGTTCCCCTAAGTTCTGACCATCTCTTTAAAGATGGCGGGTTTTGTTTTTTTAATACCCATGGCTGAGAAGTTAGGTTTCTACTACAAAGGCTAATACGTGAAAAGTATGTTTACATGAAAAGTGAGTTGAAACCACAATTCAATTTTCTTTCTTTCATTCTTTGTTTTTTTTTCCCCCTAATCCTGGCATAGGAAATAACTATTATAGCAACAAGGAGTAGGGGGAAAGAACGGTTGTGCTAAAAAAGTTCAGAATAGGAAACCTGCAATAATACTCATAATCCATTCCAGAAATAAAAATATACAGAAAATATATATGCCAATATTGATTGTTTAAAGGAAGATATAAATTAGGGAGTTATTAATTGATCCCAAAATGACATGCCAGATAACTCTTTTAAATATTTCATTCTCCAAGAACTTGAAAATCAAAAATTTGATCTACAAAAAGATAATTTCCAAAAAAGTTTACAAAAATATTCCTATTGACTGAAACAAAGTCATGGACCTAGAAAATCCCTCTGAGATCATTTAGTAGAAACCTTTCATTTTACAGATGAAGAAATTAACTCTTAGAAAATAATCTCAAGGTCACCAGCTTTGAAGGCACATCAGGATTTATACTCAATTCTAACCAATCAAAAGCTCATGTCTTCTCTATACTATGATATGGGAAAAAGGAAAATGCATTTTTTTCATATAAGAATATGAGGAGGCAGAATGACAAGAAGGTAGAAAATCTTTCAGCTATTAAAAAGCATAATGATGGCTGGAAATCTCCACAAATGCAATGTTCTCTCCACAATGTAACTCAGAGTAAGGTCTCCAAAATCTTCTGATGACAGAGTAAAATTTAACCTCTAGTAACAGTTCAATTAAAATTTTGTTTTTATAAAGTTTTATAAACAATATGAATAGTTAAAAGTCATCTATATTATTTTTATTAGATTTTTGTGAATCTAATTTAATAATAAACACTTGGAAAGAAGAATTGCTAATGTATTTTATTTTCCATTTTCCTCCTATGGCCACTCCCTTACCTAACAGTCAGATTTCTAGCAACTTCAATCACTTGAGTAATAAATAGGCAAATGAGCAAAATAAGCTGCTGGGCTTAAATATATTTTTCATAAAAAGGATATAAATGTACACTTCGACTTGAGAAACACATACCCCAACATGGAAAGTATAATCCAAAATATACCTCTTTATCTCATGATCCATTTAAATCTCACTGTTTTAATTTTAGTATTTCTCTATAGACCTTTAAAATATTTTTATAAAATATATAACACAGAACTTAAAAATATTTTTCCTAAAATCCTATAGATTTGAATGCCTTTTGCATCCAAACCTGATCTATATCATATAGCTTTTTTTTTTTTACTTGTACCTTTCAATAACAGCTTATAACCTATTGCTCAGAAATTTAGAACTGCTGTGCCTCTATCCTAAGATTAATTAAAGGAGTAATAAGAACACCTTTCTAAACAAATATAAAGTTAGTGTTTACATACTTCTACCATTAATTACAACCCCAAATTAACTGGCTAATTCTTTAGTACATCAAATTAACAAAGATGTATAACAGAGCCGCAGGTATTGAAAACCGTAAAAAAATCCATTGGGGAGAAGCTCTTAACTTAATGAAAGCTAGATTTTTAAGGCTGTAACCAATTTCAAGAAGTGTAAGTTTGTTTGTTTTTAAAACCTCAATGCTATTCCAAGTATAGTGTTCAAACCTATCACTATAGAAAATCCAGAACTGTTAACATGTGTGAACCATAACACAATGACATTGGCTTGATATCCAGCCATCAGAACTCCTTCCACTGTGTTTGGACCTGATCTCCTTCCCAAGCTTCCCAGATCTTCATGTGTAAAAATGGCCCAGCTATTGCTGGAAAAAGTATAAGATTCCTTTCACCACTGAGATATAAAACAAAGTCAGGCACAGAAAGGAAGAATATGCTGTTATAAAGCATGTTATAAAACTGTTACAGGGCTTCCCTGGTGGCGCAGTGGTTGAGAGTCCACCTGCCGATGCAGGGGACACGGGTTCATGCCCAGTCTGGGAAGATCCCACATGCCGCAGAGTGGCTAGGCCCGTGAGCCATGGATGCTGAGCCTGCGCGTCCGGAGCCTGTTGCTCCGCAACGGGAGAGGCCACAACAGTGAGAGGCCCGCGTACCACGAAAAAAAAAAAAAAACTGTTACAAATATATTTTAGAACTTTAATAACAATCATGGTAATGATGTCAATGACAATGATAAAAGCTAATATTCATTGAAATTATTTAATCCTCACAAACCTGTAAATTGATTGCTGAGAAGTTAAGAAACTTACCACAATCACAGAGCCTATAAATGGAAGAGCTAGGGCTTGCAATTAGGTCTATCAGACTCCAGAATCCACATTCTTTCTCACTGTATCTTCATGGCCTGTCTTCCCTAATCTCCATTCAATAAACATTTATTAAACAACTACTATATGCCTGCAAGTCACCTGGGACTCCACAATATGTAAACTAATTGAAGATGATTATTAAAGTACCACTCTAGAATCCCTCAACCCAAAGAGTTAAAGCATATACTTTTTTTTAAAGATTTCTAAGATCATTCATAGTTTCATTCAACAAATGTTTCAATGAGCATTTGTTATGTGAGAAGCACCATATCAGATGCTAAACAGATAAAAAGATGAATAAGACATGATCCTTCCCTCAAGCCCCCAACAGAATACATAGACCATATACATAATTCAGCATTGAAGAGTATTTTTACGTCTATATTTTTAACAAAAATATTTACAAATAATTCTGCTACCGGCTATCATTTCATTTAAAAAATTCTAAAAGTTACAAATCACTATTTAATTTTTATAAGACAACATTTCTCCTACCACCAAAATGCTAATGTACCTTAGTAATTTATACAGTCAAAAATATGAAAGGTGACAGAATTTACGATTAGCTTACATTTTCTATGACAAATGTCCACTCTTTATCTTCAAATTCCTCTGCATGAGGATCCTGTAACAAAAGTAAAATATAAAGTTGAAATACATTTCTTAATTCAGTCAATCCAGTTAAAAAAATACAAACAGCCTTGCTCCTAGCTTTTTCCAACTTTTTAAAAAAGGAGAGGCAGAATGGCCTACTCTTAAGAAACTTCCATAACTTATCTAAATTTAAATCATTATTTTTTACTAAGAAATTCTCTATTTTACTTATGTTAATGCATATCATCATCTTCTATCATTGCATCTAAAACAATACAAAAAGAAACTGAGGGACAAATATATGATATCACTTATATGTGGAATCTAAAAAATTGGTACAAATGAACTTATTTACAAAACAGAAATAGAGTCAGAGATGTAGAAGACAAACTTATGGTTATCAAGGGGGAAGGGGGGGTGGGAGGGATACAATGGGAGATTGGAATTGACATATACACACTATATATAAAATAGATAATTAATAAGAAACTACTGTATAGCACAGGAAACTCGACTCAATACTCTGTAATGAACTACAGGGGAACAGAATCTAAAAATGAGTGGATAGAACCAACAGGAGGATGGCGGAAGAGTTAAGACACGGAGATCACCTTCCTCCCCACAGATACATCAGGAATACATCTACACGTGGAACAACTCCTACAGAACACCTACTGAATGCTGGCAGAAGACCTCAGACCTCCCAAAACGCAAGAAACTCCCCACGTACCTGGGTAGGGCAAAAAAAAAAAAGAATAAACAGAGACAAAAGAATAGGAACGGGACCTGCACCAGTGGGAGGGAGCTGTGAAGGAGGAAAAGTTTCCACACACTAGGAAGCCCCTTTGCGGGCGGAGACTGCGGGTGGCGGAGGGGGTAAGCTTCGAACATAGAGCCACGGAGGAGAGCACAACAGGGGTGCGGAGGGCAAAGCAGAGAGATTCCCGCACAGAGGATCGGGGCTTACTGGCACTCATCAGCCCGAGAGGCTTGTCTGCTCACCCGCCGGGGCGGGCGGGGCTGAGAGCTGAGGCTCCGGCTTCAGTCAGAGCGCAGGGAGAGGACTGGGGTTGGCGGTATGTACACAGCCTGCAGGGGGTTAGTGCACCCCTGCAGGGGGTTAGTGCACCATGGCTAGCCAGGAGGGAGTCCGGGGAAAAGTCTGGACCTGCCGAAGAGGCAAGAGACTTCTTCTTCCCTCTTTGTTTCCTGGTGCGCGAGGAGAGGGGATTAAGAGCGCAGCTTAAAGGAGCTCCAGAGCCAGGCGCGAGCCGCGGCTAACAGCGCGGACCCCAGAGATGGGCAAGAGATGCTAACACTGCTGCTGCCGCCGCCAAGAAGCCTGTGTGCGAGCACAGGTCACTCTCCACACCTCCCTTCCGGGGAGCCTATGCAGCCCGCCATGCCAGGGTCCCGGGATCCAGGGACAACTTCCCCGGGAGAACGCACGGCGTGCCTCAGGCTGATGCAATGTCACGCCAGCCTCTGCCACCGCAGGCTCACCCTGTACTCCGTACCCCTCCCTCCCTCCGGCCTAAGGGAGCCAGAGACACCGAAATCAATGGCTCCTTTAACCCCGTCCTGTCTGAGCGAATAACAGACGCCCTCCAGCGACCTACACGCAGAGGCGGGGCCAAATCCAAAGCTGAGCAGCTGTGCAAACAAAGAAAAGAAAGGGAAATCTCTCCCAGCAGCCTCAGGAGCAGCGGATTAAATCTCCACAATCAACTTGATGCACCCTGCACCTGCAGAATACCTGAATAGACAACGAATCATCCCAAATTGAGGAGGAGGACTTTGAGAGCAAGATTTATTATTTTTTCCCCTTTTCCTCTTTTTGTTAGTGTGTATGTGTATGGTTCTGTGTGAGATTCTGTGTGTATAGCTTTGCTTTCACCATTTGTCCTAGGGTTCTATCCGTCCGTTATTTTTTTTACTTTTTAAAAAAAATTTTTTCTTAGTAATTATTTTTTTAATAACTTTATTTTATCTTACTTTATTTTCTTTCATCCTCTTTCTTTCCTTCTTTCTACTTTTTCTACCTTTTATTCTGAGCCGTGGGGATGAAAGGCTCCTGGTGCTGCAGCAAGGAGTCAGTGCTGTGCCACTGAGGTGGGAGAAACAACTTCAGGACGCTAGTCCACAAGAGACCTCCCAGGTCCACGTACTATCAAACGGCAAAAATCTCCCAGAGATCTCCATCTCAACACCAACACCCAGCTTCTCTCAACAACCAGCAAGCTACAGTGCTGGACACCCTATGCCAAACAACTAGCAAGACAGGAACACAACCCCACCCATTAGCAGAGAGGCTGCCTAAAATCATAATAAGTCCACAGACACCCCAAAACACACCACCAGACGTGGACCTACCCACCAGAAAGGCAAGATCCAGCCTCATCCACCAGAACACAGGCACTAGTCCCCTCCACCAGCAAGCCTACACAAACCACTGAACCAACTTTAGTCACTGGGGACAGACACCAAAACCAATGGGAACTACGAGCCTGCAGCCTGCAAAAAGGAGACCCCAAACACAGTAAGATAAGCAAAATGAGAAGACAGAAAAACACACAGCAGATGAAGGAGCAAGATAAAAACCCACCAGACCTAACAAATGAAGAGGAAATAGGCAGTCTACCTGAAAAAGAATTCAGAATAATGATAGTAAAAATGATCCAAAATCTTGGAAATAGAATAGAGAAAATGCAAGAAACATTTAACAAGGACCTAGAAGAACTAAAGATGAAACAAGCAATGATGAACAACACAATAAATGAAATTAAAAATACTCTAGAAGGGATCAATAGCAGAATAACTGAGGCAGAAGAACGGATAAGTGACCTGGAAGATAAAATACTGGAAATAACTACTGCAGAGCAGAATAAAGAAAAAAGAATGAAAAGAACTGAGGACAGTCTCAGAGACCTCTGGGACAACATTACACGCACCAACATTCAAATTATAGGGGTTCCAGAAGAAGAAGAGAAAAAGAAAAGGACGGAGAAAATATTTGAAGAGATTATAGTTGAAAACTTCCCTAATATGGGAAAGGAAATAGTTACTCAAGTCCAGGAAGCACAGAGAGTCCCATACAGGATAAATCCAAGGAGAAACACGCCAAGACACATATTAATCAAACTGTCAAAAATTAAATACAAAGAAAACGTATTAAAAGCAGCAAGGGAAAAACAACAAATAACACACAAGGGACTCCCCATAAGGTTAACTGCTGATCTTTCAGCAGAAACTCTGCAAGCCAGAAGGGACTGGCAGGACATATTTAAAGTGATGAAGGAGAAAAACCTACAAACAAGATTACTCTACCCAGCAAGGATCTCATTCAGACTTGATGGAGAAATTAAAACCTTTACAGACAAGCAAAAGCTGAGAGAGTTCAGCACCACCAAACCAGCTTTACAACAAATGCTAAAGGATCTCCTCTAGGCAAGAAACACAAGAGAAGGAAAAGACCTATAATAACAAACCCAAAACAATTAAGAAAATGGGAATAGGAACATACATATCGATAATTACCTTAAATGTAAATGGATTAAATGCTCCCACCAAAAGACATAGACTGATGAATGGATACAAAAACAAGACCCATAAATATGCTGTCTACAAGAGACCCACTTCAGACCTAGAGACACATACAGACTGAAAGTGAGGGGATGGAAAAAGATATTCCATGCAAATGGAAACCAAAAGAAAGCTGGAGTAGCAATTCTCATATCAGACAAAATAGACTTTAAAATAAAGCCTATTAGAAGAGACAAAGAAGGACACTACATAATGATCAACGGATCGACCCAAGAAGAAGATATAACAATTGTAAATATTTATGCACCCAACATAGGAGCACCTCAATACATAAGGCAAATACTAACAGCCATAAAAGGGGAAACTGACAGTAACACATTCATAATAGGGACTTTAACACCCCACTTTCACCAATGGACAGATCATCCAAAGTGAAAATAAATAAGGAAACACAAGCTTTAAATGATACATTAAACAAGATGGACTTAATTGATATTTATAGGACATTCCATCCAAAAACAACAGAACACACATTTTTCTCAAGTGCTCATGGAATATTCTCCAGGATAGATCATATCTTGGGTCACAAAACAAGCCTTGGTAAATTTAAGAAAATTGAAATTGTATCAAGTATCTTTTCCGACCACAACGCTATGAGACTAGATATCAATTACAGGAAAAGATCTGTAAAAAATACAAACACATGGAGGCTAAACAATACACTACTTAATAACGAAGTGATCACTGAAGAAATCAAAGAGGAAATCAAAAAATACCTAGAAACAAGTGACAATGGAGACACGACGACCCAAAACCTATGGGATGCAGCAAAAGCAGTTCTAAGAGGGAAGTTTATAGCAATACAATCCTACCTTAAGAAACAGGAAGCATCTCGAATAAACAACCTAACCTTGCACCTAAAGCAATTAGAGAAAAAAGAACAAAAAACCCCCAAAGTTAGCAGAAGGAAAGAAATCATAAAGATCAGATCAGAAATAAATGAAAAAGAAATGAAGGAAACGATACCAAGGATCAATAAAACTAAAAGCTGGCTCTTTGAGAAGATAAGCAAAATTGATAAACCATTAGCCAGACTGATCAAGAAAAAGAGGGAGAAGACTCAAATCAATAGAATTAGAGGATAAGTAACAACTGACACTGCAGAAATACAAAAGATCATGAGAGATTACTACAAGCAACTCTATGCCAATAAAATGGAAACCTGGAAGAAATGGACAAATTCTTAGAAATGCACAACCTGCCAAGACTGAATCAGGAAGAAACAGAAAATATGAACAGACCAATCACAAGCACTGAAATTGAAACTGTGATGAAAAATCTTCCAACAAACAAAAGCCCAGGACCAGATGGCTTCACAGGCGAATTCTGTCAAACATTTAGAGAAGAGCTAACACCTATCCTGCTCAAACTCTTGCAAAATATAGCAGAGGGAAGAACACGCCCAAACTCATTCTAGGAGGCCACCATCACCCTGATACCAAAACCAGACAAAGATGTCACAAAGAAAGAAAACTACAGGCCAATATCACTGATGAACATAGATGCAAAAATCCTCAACAAAATTCTAGCAAACAGAATCCAACAGCACATTAAAAGGATCATACACCATGATCAAGTGGGGTTTATCCTGGGAATGCAAGGATTCTTCAATATATGCAAATCAATCAATGTGATACACCATATTAACAAATTGAAGGATAAAAACCATATGATCACCTCCATAGATGCAGAAAAAGCTTCTGAGAAAATTCAACACCCATTTATGATAAAAACCCTTCAGAAAGTAGGCATAGAGGGAACTTTCCTCAACATAATAAAGCCCATATATGACAAACCCACAGCCAACATCGTCCTCAATGGTGAAAAACTGAAAGCATTTCCACTAAGATCTGGAACAAGACAAGGTTGCCCACTCTCACCACTCTTATTCAACATAGTTTTGGAAGTTTTAGCCACAGCAATCAGAGAAGAAAAGGAAATAAAAGGAATCCAAATCAGAAAAGAAGAAGTAAAGCTCTCACTGTTTGCAGATGACATTATACTATACATAGAGAATCCTAAAGATGCTACCAGAAAACTACTAGGGCTAATCAATGAATTGGTAAAGTAGCAGGATACAAAATTAATGCACAGAAATCTCTGGCATTCCTATACACTAATGATGAAAAATCTGAAAGTGAAATCAAGAAAACACTCCCATTTACCATTGCAACAAAAATAATAAAATATCTAGGAATAAACCTACCTAAGGAGACAAAAGACCTGTATGCAGAAAATTATAAGACACTGATGAAAGAAATTAAAGATGATACAAATAGATGGAGAGATATACCATGTTCTTGGATTGGAAGAATCAACACTGTGAAAATGACTCTACTACCCAAAGCAATCTACAGATTCAATGCAATCCCTATCTAACTACCACTGGCATTTTTCATAGAACTAGAACAAAAAATTTCACAGTTTGTATGGAAACACAAAAGATCCCGAATAGCCAATGCAATCTTGAGAACGAAAAACGGAGCTGGACGAATCAGGCTCCCTGACTTCAGACTATACTACAAAGCTACAGTAATCAAGACATTATGGTACTGGCACAAAAACAGAAATATAGATCAATGGAACAGGATAGAAAGCCCAGAGATAAACCTACACACATATGGTCACCTTATCTTTGATAAAGGAGGCAGGAATGTACAGTGGAGAAAGGACAGCCTCTTCAATAAGTGGTGCTGGGAAAACTGCACAGGTACATGTAAAAGTATGAGATTAGATCACTCCCCAACACCATACACAAAAATAAGCTCAAAATGGATTAAAGACCTAAATGTAAGGCCAGACACTATCAAACTCTTAGAGGAAAACATAGGCAGAACACTCTATGACATAAATCACAGCAAGATCCTTTTTGACCCACCTCCTAGAGAAATGGAAATAAAAACAAAAGTAAACAAATGGGACCTAATGAAACTTCAAAGCTTTTGCACAGCAAAGGAAACCATAAACAAGACCAAAAGACAACCCTCAGAATGGGAGAAAATATTTGCAAATGAAGCAACAGACAAAGGATTAATCTCCAAAATTTACAAGCAGCTCATGCAGCTCAATAACAAAAAACAAACAACGCAATCCAAAAATGGGCAGAAGACCTAAATAGACATTTCTCCAAAGAAGATATACAGACTGCAAACAAACACATGAAAGAATGCTCAACATCATTAATCATTAGAGAAATGCAAATCAAAACTACAATGAGATATCATCTCACACCGGTCAGAATGGCCATAATCAAAAAATCTAGAAACAATAAATGCTGGAGAGGGTGTGGAGAAAAGGGAACACTCTTGTACTGCTGGTGGGAATGTGAATTGGTACAGCCACTATGGAGAACAGTATGGAGGTTCCTTAAAAAACTACAAATAGAACTACCATATGACCCAGCAATCCCACTACTGGGCATATACCCTGAGAAAACCGTAATTCAAAAAGAGTCATGTACCGAAATGTTCATTGCAGCTCTATTTACAATAGACAGGAGATGGAAACAACCTAAGTGTCCATCATCGGATGAATGGATAAAGAAGATGTGGCACATATATACAATGGAATATTATCAGCCATAAAAAGAAACGAAATTGAGTTATTTGTAGTGAGGTGGATGGACCTAGAGTCTGTCATACAGAGTGAAGTAAGTCAGAAAGAGAAAGACAAATACAGTATGCTAACACATGTGTATGGAATCTAAGAAAAAAAACTGTCATGAAGAACCTAGGGGTAAGATAGGAATAAAGACACAGACCTACTAGAGAATGGACTTGAGGATATGTGGAGGGGGAAGGGTAAGCTGGGCCAAAGTGAGAGAGTGGCATGGACATATATACACTACCAAATGTAAAATAGATAGCTAGTGGGAAGCAGTCGCATAGCACAGGGAGATCAGCTCGGTGCTTTGTGACCTCCTATAGGGGTGGGATAGGGAGGCTGGGAGGGAGGGAGACTCAAGAGGGAAGAGATATGGGAACATATGTATATATATAACTGATTGACTTTGTTATAAAGCAGAAACTAACACACCATTGTAAAGCAATTATACTCCAATAAAGATGTAAAAAAAAAACCAACAGGAAATTGATTTAGCCTCTCTTAGATTAATTTGGACATTAAAAAACTGTTCACCAAGGGTTGGGAAATCAGAAAGTAAAATGTGGAAAATGTGCTTACTTTTTGTACAGGGACTGCTGTTGTACTCTGATATCTGCTCTTCCCTTCTTATATAGTAAAAGAATCCCCTATTTTTAAGCTGGGCACAGGGCCCTCCAAAATATTTCTCAGTTAGGACTGACTATGTTACTAAATTCTGGCCAAATCCATGTCAAGGGAAGAGTCTTTGAAGTGTCAGAGAGAAGTCCCTTCTTCCCCCTTTCGTCCTTCCTGCTGACTGGAATGTGAATATGATAGCTTGAACTCAAGCAGCCATCTTGGGCCATGAGGTGGGAGCCACAGGTTGAGGATGTGGAGCAAGAAGATAGAAGGAGCCTGGGTTCCAGATGATTGTGGAGCTGCCACACCAGTCCTGATTACTTATCTCAAAACATTGTTTATATAAGAAAAATAAACTTCTATCTTGTTTAAGCTAAACAAAAAAAAAAGAGTGGATATATGTATATGTATAACTGATTCACTTTGCTGTACAGCAGAAACTAACACAACATTGTATATCAACTATACTCCAATAAAAATTAAAAAAAAAAAAGAAGCCCAGGTTCAGATAACTTAGTGAGTGAACTAAACAAAAAAAAAAGAGTGGATATATGTATATGTATAACTGATTCACTTTGCTGTACAGCAGAAACTAACACAACATTGTATATCAACTATACTCCAATAAAAATTAAAAAAAAAAAGAAGCCCAGGTTCAGATAACTTAGTGAGTGAACTATTAAGAAGCACTTTATTAAGATATTAAATGCCCATATGAAACTCTGCCCTCATTTCTATACCTCTAAGTATTTTAAACTCAAAGTATCACTTGAGGCAAGGTTTTCTTGGTGCAGAGGTTATATAAACATCCGGAATTTCAAAGTACCGCAAAGGACTTCATAATCTACACAAAATGGCAAGTTGGATGTTGATACCCCCATCCACCCTCCACCACCAGAAACCTGAGAAAGGGTAACAGATCCCACACCAAATGCAGCTTTTTTCTATATGAGGCATACTTTTGCAAGGATTTTACAAATATTTATTAGCTACTTATTATACAAGGAATTGTAGAGGTGTTATATGGATTCAAATATAGTTGTCCTTGCCTTCGAAGACAAACAACTAATGTAAATACATATATGATGAATGAACTACATGGTTTTACTAAAGATTAGAAGACAATACATTTCTTAGAGGAATGAACAATAAAAGCTTGATGAGTGAGGAAGCATTTGGACTAGGTGGGATTGTACAGAATTTCCACAGATATTAGAATAAGTAAAGGTAAAACGCAATAGATTATAAGACAGCCAGGTCTGTCTGGCTTTTAGCCCTGTTGTTGGTTCAGTTTTATCTCTGCGTCCCCAGGACCTAAAAAAGTACCTGGCACACAGTGGTTTCTCAAGAATACTTGATGAATGAATTAATGAATATATATCTTACAAATTAACAAATATTGAACAGTAACTTATATATGATATACATTAATTCTCAAAGCTGATGAAACGTTTTTTAGAAACAGAGATGATATATTACCCTTAAAAGAATAATTTTAATGGGACCAAGGGACATATCTGATAGGGCAAAGTCACTAAAAAGATGTAAAGGAGCAACAATAATGTTCATTTTGGACTATGTACATAATTAACTAATTATATTATTGACTAAACAAAAACATTTGTAGTAAAAATTGCTTCTAGCTTGAATCAACTGTCTTCTTTATATCCTACTCTCTACCCTCTAGTGTCTCTTTTACTACCATTGCACTAAAGAGAAAAATTGAAAATGGCTTAAAGAGCTGTTTTCCTTCTCAAAACCCTAAAATAGGCTCTTTTTTTTCATTTACTAGCAATAGCTATTTTCAATCTAATTCAAATTTCAAAATCAAGCATGCAGGCTAAAGAAATTAATTTCTGGTTAAGTCAGAGAAAAATGAAATACATTGATAACTTTTTTAAAAAGTACGTTGTCTATGAGCACAACTCTGAATACCATACCTAGGACAAAAAGGATTCAGAGCAGTCCTTTCCTATTTACAAGTTTCAGGATTAAGTAAATTGTGAGACTTTAAGTAAAAGGAAGGGGGAAATATGAAAGAGTTTTCCACTTGAATATTTTAAATGCAAGATCAAAAAAAAATTACCATGAAAGAACGAAAAATTATTTTGTTTTACTTTTCTGCTTTTCTATGGAACTCTGGGAAGACATAGAGTCAGGAAGATAAAGTTATTTATCTAAGTATTTATTTAAGTATTTTAAATGGTCACAAGTTTGCCTCCATAGCACAACTGAAGAGAAATATGTGTAATACAGCAAAATGGGGAGGAAGGGGTATTTGGGTTTTTTCCCTACAGACTAACACTTAAAGACATAAGAGTTCAGTGATAGGATATGCTGAACATTCTCATCAGCACTTGAAAACTACACTCACCTCCTAATCCTCCAAGTAACACATTTCAACAGCCACTTTCAACTCAGAATCACTCAGTGCATATCCTTTGCCCAAACACATGGCTGTCAGCCATTTATTGGCTCTCTTCTAACCCCTTGTTCTCTATCATCATTTTTTTTTAAAGTTGTGTAACTATGTCCATTCACTTGCTTTACCAGTATAAACAGACTGAATCAAAAACACACAAGAGATTACTTAAAAGTCTTCCTCAAGCATGTCAGAGATTTTGCTGTTGTAATCTATATTCAGAATGGTTTGTATTACAGAACAGCCCATACAATGTAAAACAAAATCAAAAACAAACAAACAACCACCACCCCAGGGCTAAATCACAGTGTGACTGGGCAAGTTACCTTCTTCTTTAGTCTCAGTTTCCTTATCAGTACAATGGGAATAATTACAGAAGAATTAAATGAAATAGTACTCTAAAGTACTAAGAATTAAATGAAATAGTACTCTAAAGGTCTTGTTAACTACCAATCTTACTATATCATTTCATTAGCAGAGGTATGGTTAAGGGGGGTTTAATAATAGGCTTTGAGGACAGCTGACTAAAGGGTAATAGGATGGTTCTGATCTTTCCTGAAAAAAAAAGGAAGAGCAGCTACAGTCTCATCCCTTATTTCTCCCTGGGCAAACAAATCAAGTATTGTGTATACATGATAAGCATAATCAAGTAAGTTATAATAACAATAATATCAAAACTATAAAGGATCCAATAACAATATCAAAACTATAAAATATACATAAAGTGTTAAGAATCTCTGATAAAACAGAGTATCTATGAAACAGAGCGTTTAAAAGTAGTGTCCCATTCATGGGTTAGTACATCAACATTCATCATACTGTTTTGTTCTACTGATCCCTGCAGTAGTTCCAGAACATATGAATTAATATACTGGATTACAAAATCAAAAGTATTTTTTTACACAGTGATTTCACACTCTAAGCCATATAACTTTGCTCAACTTAGATTTTATATCCTAAAGTATTTTACTGGATTTTCACAAACTTTATGTTTGTGCTTAATGAGATGTCTTCCTTCATTCTGTCCTTCTGCAAAAGTAACGTCAACACAATTGGAAGGATTCAAAGAAGAAATAAAGCATTTGTTTCCTAACTGCACCACTTTCAAGAAGGCTGAAACTGAGACATATTGGTCTCCACCTTTTTTTTTTGAGCAGGTAAGGAATTGGTTAGGAAAGTAAATATTCTAGTGCATAACTGTCATATGTGTGAGGACTATTTTATAATGTTAAGAAATAAGGAAAACTTTCAAGAAAAAACATATATAAAAAGAGTTAGCTATATGCACAGCTATGATTTTGGGCCTGCACTTGGAATTTACTATCAGAATTTTTATTTTAAGCTATAGTATTTATAAAATATTAACATTTATAAAATATTTATCAAAAATCAATTTTAAACTTATCTTCTTATATTAACATCAACAAAATATTTATCATATACTAATTTAAAAACCTATCTTGTTATTAGTCAAACAAGGCTAACAAAATGAGGGTCAGGACTAAGAATTCCACAAACCTCAGCTTTCCACAGAAAAAGCACTTTAAAGTTCCCTGTGGGGAGAATGTAAGAAGTAGTAAAAGAAGTATTCCAACTGATCTTAATTGGAATAAGTTCAAAAAGACTCCAAAATTATTTGGACTTTATAGACCATGAAACACCCTGATAGCCTTACATTGTTATAAATTGCTATATCTCTAAAAATAACGCACATTAAGGTCCTTACTGCACATTAAGGACCCAAATGTATAGAACAATGAATATTGAAATATTCCATCATTTAGAACTATGATTATATAATAAATCCTATAACTTATAAAACTGGAACTTACCTTAAAAAGTGTCACAGTGATTTCAATGTTTTCAGGAACAGGCCACACTACAACACCACGGTATGGATTTTTTATTCCAGGCTGCCAGCTATGAGCCTACCAGAATAAAAATAATGGCTTCAATTTGAAGTACAGGAAATGCAATGTTAATAATTTACAAAAATATATTGACCCTATTTAACTATCCATTAGATCTCCCTAAAACAAAAATGATTAGTCAAATAAAACTTTTCAAGCATTAAACTTGGGCTATGACGGTTATATCACATGGTAGCTACAGATTACTATCTGTAAACAAACCTTTACCCTCTCCCACGCACACATACACACACACACACACACACACACACACACACGAAGATGCAAAAATGAGGTGCCTCATATTTTCAAAAGCTATTTAGGATTGAATAAAAACCTTATTAGGAGAAACATTTTTAAAATTACTTTGTGATTTAGGAACTTAAGGGCAAATTCATTCTTTAAAAGGAAAAATTAATTGTATAGTCTGCATTTAAGATCATTTCCCACTAAACCATAATGTTTATTTGGGTCAAGTAAAGAAGAAAGCAGTTTGTACAGTTAATGTTTCTAGTGCCTATAATTTTAAAGACTTTTTTCCTTGTAAATATTGATTATCAAGGTTCCCTAAGGAACCCCCTGAAATGTGGGGGTCACCACTCTAGGTCTTCCGTTGTGGTGGCATTTCCAGCCAAAGCTAATGCATAATGGTATGCCAAGACAGCTCAACTAAATTTTCATCTCTCTGGGCTTCAGGACTGGTCCGTGGACATGCTATGAAGGTGGTAATAAAAGCTGACACTTAAGAAGTACTTTCTATATGTCAGTGCATATTTGGAATTTACTTATGTTTAACTCATTCAATCTGCATAAGAACCCTATGAGGCAGCTACTATTCGTTCATTCATTCACTCATTCACTCACTCAACTGATACTATCTGCCAAGCATTGTCTAGGAACTGTAGTAAAAAAAAAAAAAATCTGCCTTAGTGGAGTTTTCAGAATAGTAGGAAGAGACAGTCAAACAAAATAATTAAATAAAACTGACAGCATGTTAGGTAGAGAGAAACGCTGTGGAGAAAAATGAAAGTAGGGAAGAAGGATGGAAGGGGCAAGAGAAAGTAACAATTTTCAACAGGTTAATCAGAGAAAAGTGTCAATGAGCAGGTGACGAGAGAAGACCGTAAGGAGTTGAATCAGATATTTTAAAACATGGGAAGAGCTTTCTAGGGAGATGGACCAACAACTGGAAAGGTGCTGAGGCAGTTAGATAACAACAATGCCAATGTGGCTGGAGCAGAGTGGTCAAAGAGAAGAGCAGCAGGAGATAAGACTAGAGAAATCACACAGGGCCCAATCATATGAAGCTCTGACAGCCCATTCCAAAGATTTTGGTTTGTAATTTGAGTGAGATGGGAAGCCACTGGAGGATTTTAAGCAGAGGAATGATGAAGTTATGTTTTTTGACTCTAGCAAATGTATTTAGAATAGGCTTCAGATGTAAGAGAGGAAACAGGGAGACCAGTAAGCTACTGCAATAATCCTTTGGAGAGCTAATGGTGAGTTGGCTTGGGGTGGTACAAAGTAGTCAGATTCCATATATTTTTTCATAGTTTCAAGAGAGAATCAATAAGGTTTTCTGTCTGATTGTATGAAAGAAAGTAGCCAAGGCTGATTCTAAGGCTTTCGCCCTTGAGCAAGTACATAAAAGGAATTGCTATTAACAGATATGAGGCAAAACTGCTGAAGGATCAAGTTTGGAAAATAAGATTAGGAACTCAGTTTTATACACATTAAATCTAAGTTAACTTTTAGATATTCAAGTGTAGGTGTTTAAATAGGCAGCTGGATGTATGTGCCGGGAGTTATAAATTTGAGAATCATCAGCGGGCAGGTGATACTTAAAACTTGGATGTGATCCCAAGGGATTGAGGAGAGAGAGAAAGAGAGAGAGGGAGAGAGGGAGGGGGAAAGAGAGAGAGAGAGAGATAAAGGCTCAAGAACTGAACCTTGGAGCACAACAATAACAGGTCCAGGAAATGAGGCGGAATCAGCAAAGAAGGGTCAGTAAAGCAGAAGGAAAAGCAGAGGCATGTGGTATTACTACAACTTCTACCTCAAACAGAATTAAAGAACCTGAAGCTAGAAAAAGAATGAAAAGTCTAATACAGGTAACTAAAAATAGCTGCAGTATTAAACATCTAACTGTACGAATCAACTGAGACAGGAATTTAGGTTCTTAAGAACTTTACTTTTTAAAAAGCACCTCATATTGGCACTCATCAGCACTACAAGAACCCTGATCAGTTTTTATTCAGAGTAACAGAAAGGATTTCCCTAGAAAATAATTTGGTACAAAACACATGCAGCTATTTCGCTAGCTCCTTAGTAGAGTCAGGAAAGGCAGGTTATTTAATCATTTGCCAGCATCCTAGTACAGTTAACAAGAGAAAGGATGAAGCCACATTATCCAGTTCCATTCATATTTTTTTTCACTTTTTAATCATATCACAGATCCTTTAGCAAAGGCAGACCTAAGGAAAAGGTAACATTTCTCAATTTTGAGTAATGACTCTATAAAATGCCTTATTTTCAAATTATTTCATATCATATCTTACCTAAAAGACTTGTACCTAATATGGAACTAAACACAGAGTAAATATTCACTTGTTACTTCTGATTCCTACAAAATCAAAATATTTCACTGAAAATTTATAACTGTCAATTTAGTTTTTAAATTGATGATTTTCAATTTATAAAACTGCATCTACCCATAGGTTTAAGATGTCACACATAAATTTATCTTAGAGTTGTCCATATCATGGTCATAAGTCAAAGCTCTACAACTATACCCACCCCTTCATGATACCACAGCACACTGATAAAGGCTATAGTACAACCACAGAGCAGGGAAGTAGAGGTGGTAATGCCATCCAAAAGCTGGTGAGGACTTGCAAGTTCTTGTTTCCCTTTGGAACTCTCCCATCTCTCTGTGAGTTTAAATTTACGAAACTAGATTTAAGGCAACAGACTACTCTGCCATAATTCTTCTTGACTATCACAATCTCCCTGCTTCCTATTGTCAAACACTGTACTGAAAAATAATTTATTTAAGCATATACAAATCCACTACAGCCTGAAAAAATCTCTGTTATAAATGCCATGACTTGAGGATAAGAGGCGGGGAAGCTGCATATTGGGATAATTACTCATGGTTATTATTTTCTCGATAAAAAATGATTCAGCAATGAGTTCTTTATATATTTAACTAGAAAAATAGACATGTACCCAAAGAAAGTGAGCAATAAACTGAAAACTAAACTTTAAATTAAATAAGGCAATATGCCTTATTATTTTACTGTCTAATCTGTTATCCGGGTGTCAGTTATAAATTTCAATCCACCAATATAAAACTAAACTTTAAATTAAATAAGGCAATATGCCTTATTATTTTACTGTCTAATCTGTTATCCGGGTGTCAGTTATAAATTTCAATCCACCAATATAAAAAAGGTAATCAACTATACTTCAATAAAATAATTTAAAAAGGCAGATATACTCAGAATCAGGCAAGATAAATAATAACTTATACAGATAACCAAAGAAAATTAATTACTGCGTAGTTCAAACTCTTTCCAGAAACACAGTTAAAAGTAAAAACTAGACTATTTTCTGGCCAATGGTTGCAGAAATCTGTTTTCCCCCTAAGTGATTTCAAAGGGACTTAGCAAGCAAATAATATTTCAAAGGAAAAATGTCAGAAAACAGAAGAGTCTTTCAGAAGAAAACAATGGTTCTAGTCTGTGGATTTAATATAACTGATAGCTAATTTTTAAAAAATAATAGCTGGGGACAATTTTATTTTTTTTTAATTCCAAAATGCCATGGATCTCAAGCTTCTCAAGATTAAAAAAAAAGTTATTTGTTTAATTTTCACAATAATATCATTAGCATTTCTTTCATAGCTTCTGGAACTGATTTTTACGTCCTTATTTAGCTGTTGTGAACAATTTACAGAACAGCATTTCACATATACATGAACATATTATGTATATGCTATAATAAACAACACATTGTAACTTCTCATAAACTTTTCAAAAGTACACCTATAATGTTTCAAGAGAAAATACAATGATTCTAAAATATCCAAAAGGGATCTGAAATATTAAGAGCATCACAACTGGAAAATTAGTCCAATAAGAAATAGTTCCTTCTAGAAAATATTATATTTTGAGAAAAATCAACCTGTAGCCTATGTTTGTATTTCACCATCTGGATTCAATCAATATTTGATACAATATAAAATAGAATCTGGACCTAAAAGTTATTTGACTGACTTTCAAAAATGTAATTAAATTAAAAGTATACTTAATTTCAAATATGGGTATTCTGAATTGACCTTTAATCTAAAGTATTTCATTATGCTTCATAATGTTTTAAGAAAACAATTAGTATCTAGTTTCTAAAAGAGGGACATCACTTTTTGTTGATAGCTAAAAACATTTAGGGTCGATTTCTAATGTTTATAGTTATATTCAGATTCTTCTATCATACTTAGTGGATGGCCTAATATTGTTCCTTTTCACAAAAGCTTAAGACCCACTGAGCAAAACTGACAGATGACCCTAAGTCTATTTTTAGAACCCCTTCTCATAAATAGATAAGAAAATATTACATGTCCAAAATATAATGCCCCCAAACTACAAATGTATGCTTTGAAGAAAATGCTATTCATGAGGTGAAGCAACTGGACCTTTCCTATATTGCTGGTGGGGGTATATTAAAAGTTCAAAATGTATGTACCCTATTACCCATTGATTCCATTCCAAGTTATTCGTCCAAGAGAAAACATTTGTCCCCCAAAATACTTGAACAGTAATGTTTACAACAGATTTATTCACAATAGTTGAACACTCAGAATATTCACTGGAAACAAATCAAATGTTCATCAACAGATGTATAAAAAATCACACTGCAGTATATGTGCATGATGGAATACTGCTCAGCAATGAAAAAAGTTAAACTACCAACATTCACAATACCATGAATAAATCTCGAAAACATGCTGTACAAAAGAAGCCAGACATAAAATAGTACTTCTGTATGATTCTATTTATGTGAAATTTAAGAACAGGCAAAAATAGCCTACGGTGATAGAAAAATCGGAATAGTAGTTGCCTCTAAAGATTGGGAATTGACTGGAAGAGGACTCAAAGGAAAAAGGTGATGAAAATTGTCTATATCTTGATAGCAGTGGTAATTATACAACAATATATTGATCAAAACTCATAAAATTGTGTACTTAAGATCTGTGACTTATACCATATATAAATTTTAATTCAATAAAAATAAAATTTAAAAAGATGCCCTTAAAAAATTTTTAATTCTGAAATTTAATTAAATTAAAATTTAATTTCAGTTAAAATGAATAAATTTTTCTTTACGTAAGTCTACTTACGGAAAAACCAACATTCAATAAACATGCCTGTGTTATTGTGTGCTTATAAAAATATACTCATACTTACTTGTCTATAGATTGGAATTTTTAAAATACCTAGAATTGTTACTGAACATTTTAAAATTCTGTTCTGGGCTTCCCTGGTGGCGCAGTGGTTAAGAATCCACCTGACAACGTAGGGGGCAGGAGTTTGAGCCCTGGTCTGGGAAGATCCCATGTGCCGCAGAGCAACTAAGTCTGTGAGCCACAACTACTGAGCCTGTGCTCTAGAGCCTGCGAGCCACAACTACTGAGCCCATGTGCCACAACTACTGAAGCCCGTGCGCCTAGAACCTGTGCTCTGCCACAAGGGAAGCCACCACAATGAGAAGTCCATGCACCGCAACGAAGAGTAGCCCCCGCTCGCCGCACCTAGAGAAAGCCCACGCACAGCAACGAAGATCCAACACAGCCAAAAATTTTTTTTTTAATTATAAATAAATAAAATTCTGTTCCACTCCCCACAAAGCCATAAGAACAAAAAATTAAAACCTTTGAAAAATCCAACTCCTCTTCAGTAACCCAGCAATGGACTCATAACTCTTCATTCCTTATGTGTGTCCTAACTTCATCCTCTTGGAATCTGAATAAAGTAATCCTAGGTATAATTTTGTAAGTGATATTTATTTAATCATTATTTCATGATATCCTAGCACAGAGAAGTTAAATAACTATTATGTTATTCAAGGCTACCAAATCCAAAATCAAAACTCAGGTAACTGGCTCCTGCTTTAGGAACTGCAGTAACAAGATTACATACAGCGCCTGATCAATCATTTTAGTACATTAGATAATAAGAAATAACCTAAAATATCAAGTAATATTTTAAAATATTCTTCACTGGGACCAGAGAGGCTTAATAATTTGACCAAAAGTCAAATTCAATATTTGGGTAAGAAATTTAGAAAACAGACAAACCTTGGAAGACTTCCTTCGGCTTCTTCTTGTCCAAACTACCACCAGTTTATCTGGTTGCCTGCCAAACAAGAAAAAGATTACGTATAATTTATCTTAAATCAAATAATAAAATTTAGTTCTGGTGCCTTTAAAAGAACAAAAAATCATCTGCTTTAGATTACATAGAACCGTTGCACTTACAATAAAGCTCTATAAATTATTCATATATAGTAGATGTTGAATACAGATATGATCTAATTTAAATGACTAATATTTCATCCACATGTTTTTCTAAAAATACTTTACCAAGTAAATTCATTGGGACAAACCAAGTAAAATTAAATACTTAGACTATTTTAAAAAGAAAAGCAGGGGCTTCCCTGGTGGCGCAGTGGTTGAGAGTCCGCCTGCCGATGCAGGGGACACGGGTTCGTGCCCTGGTCCGGGAAGATCCCACATGCCGCGGAGCAGCTGGGACCATGAGCTATGGCCACTGAGCCTGCGCGTCCGGAGCCTGTGCTCTGCAACGGGAGAGGCCACAGCAGTGGGAGGCCCGCGTACCGCAAAAAAAAAAAAAAAACTCCTTTAAAACAATACTATATTTCTAACACATTATCCACTTTAATTTAGAGAAAATAAGCATAAAAACGATACTTCCAAAGTAACTTAAATCTGTGGTTTACACTACTCTTGCATCTCTGTATCTTATGACCAATGCTTATGGTTTTCAAAAACTTTTTATAATCAATCATCTCAACTATCTTCATAAAAGCAATATAATACCAAAAAATAGGCAAGGTACATTCTGGCAGTTACATAACTCATCGAAAGTTCTGGCAAAACCAAGACCAAATGAAATACAGGTCTTCTAATTCTCATACCTCTCTTCTTTATCTTCTGCCAACATAAAATTAAAAACAAAACACACTCACATTTTCAGCTAATACAACTAAGTTCTCTTTAATGCTTAGGGAAAACATAAAAACTATGATTATCAGTTCTTTTACTTAGATTTTTATTTTTAAAAATCTTAGATAAAAGCTTTTTAACCAAGAAATGAATGATATTACTCATCTCAGTGACCTTCACCACTTTCTCTGTCTCCTTCATTTTACCCTGGTATCTTTCATTATCAGCAGATGACCTGTCCTCCTATTTAACTACCTACCTACCTACTTACCTTCCTACCTACATACATATATTATAAAAGGTCACCAGCCATAAACTCCTGATCCAGTGATTTACCTAGAAACCTGTCCAAAGAGCAACGATTGTCTAATGAAAGATATTACTGAGGAACTGACCCTGAATGTAGTACAGAGAAATAAAGTGATAATATTTTTAAAGAAGGTAAGAGACATAGAAGATAGATTGAGAAGTACACACACCTAATAGAAATTCTAGGGCTTCCCTAGTGGTGCAGTGGTTAAGAATCCGCCTGCCAATGCAGGGGACACGGGTTCAAGCCCTGGTCCGGGAAGATACCACATGCTGCAGAGCAACTAATCTCGTGCGCCACAACTACTGAGCCTGCACTCTAGAGCCCATGTGCCACAACTACTGAAGCCCGCATGCCTACAGCCCGTGCGCCGCAACTAGAGAAGCCACCGCAATGAGAAGCCTGCACACCACAATGAAAGAGTAGCCCCTGCTCACCGCAACTAGAGAAAGCCCGCACACAGCAACAAAGACCCAAAGCAGCCAAAAATAAATAAATAAATTTATTAAAAAAAAGAAATTCTAGAAGTTTAGAATAGTGGGAATGGCAGAGGCAATACTAAGGAGAAAAGGCTAAGAATGTTCCAATAAAGATAGGGTCCTTAGGTTGAAAATATATATTAACAAATAAACAGGATAAATAAAAAACTAATCTATGTCTAAATACCTTGCAACTACGGAACAGCAAGAATAAAGAGAAAAATCATAAAAGAAAAGATAGGTTACCAGCAAAGGCGTAATTATGCTGACAACAACTTCATAGCAGCAACAGCGCCCAAAATACAATGAAGCTAATGATCTTCAAGTGCTAAGGGAAAATAGATGCCATCCTGGAGTTTCATATTGGCTAAACTACCATTTAAGAAATGGTTTCAGACATAAAAGACTAAGAGTTTACAATCTATATAACCCAGCTAAATACAGGAAGGAGGAGGATGCAAGAAGCAATATAAATGTGGTAAAATGTTAATACTTGTTCATTTTCAGTGATAGGACCTGAAGAAAACAAGAGTAGACAAAAAAACAAAAGTAAGGTTCCAATGAAACTATTTCATCAAGGCATCTTCTAAACAAATGCAGTGTGTTTCTGATGGTGAGAGTAACCAGCATAGTATAAAAAAGAAAAATGGTGGTTCTCCACCCAAGACTAAACCAGTTCCCAAAGAGTGTCAGGCTTTGAAGACAACAATTGTAAAAACCAGTAGCTTGCTTTGGTGAATCTTTCCAGCGTGAGCTGTTGGGAGCAGGAGCCAGATGCCAAAGTGCTAAATTACAGATGAAATAGAAGAAAGTTTCTATGAAACATCAGAGTGTTCATCTAAGAATCTGAACCAATGGAGAAACAAACAAAACCTTGTTCAACACACAGAGAAGTAGAACAGGACAAATGACATGAAGATGGGGAGCAGTATAGCAACATGACAACAGAGCTGGGCAGAGGGTATGATCAATGATGGCAGCTTAACAGCAGAGGGACTGCGTAGCCAACAAGTGCAAGCTACCTCATTTGAAAGCATTGCTGGCTTGCTGGAACACTTTACCTAGATTACTACACTAACCTTTTTACTATGTTCTCACCTCCACATTTCCAGCCCAACCTCAACTCTTAGTTATATTTCTGCAATACTTCTTTAGAAATGCTATAAAGATCTTACCGACTTTCCTTATTATCCTTACTGGGCTCTTATACTGAAGGTACTACAGACTGGCACTTGAAGGTTGAATTTCACAGATTTATTTGACCTAAATAGTATTCCATTTTAGTTTAAATTTAAACTTTAAAAAACATTTCTTACTTAAATGCCTTTAAACAAGGTCCATGCTATCCAGATTACTAGAGCCTTCAATGCTATCAACTGCTTCACACCTGACCAGCTTCACTCTTAAGATGATCTACTTAGTCCCTGTATGCATTTGACCCTGTGACACCATAGCATGCAAGATAACATCCATATTCCTGAATGTGGTTTATAAGGCACTTCACCACCTGACTCTGATCTACTTTTCTAGATGCAAAACCTACAAATATCTCAAAGGCATCTTGCTTTCCAACCAATCCCTGAACACTTATTCAATTTCTTCACATATTTGCATGTTACAAACTTTTTTTAAAGCCTCCTCTTTTCTCTCCTTTTCTACCTGATAAACTCTTAATTCATCACTTCCTCTGTGAAAACCTGACCATTTCTCATTCCATTCCCACTTCATCCCACATCCTAAACCTCAGGCAGAGTTAACTGCTCCTTCTACTGTATTTCCAGTAATACTCTAGACACCTCTTTTTTAATATCCTATGCGCCCTGTATTACATTATTTGTTATTATTTCTATCTCCTCCACTAGACTGTGCTCCTTTATCAACCATATCTTATTTATCTTTCTATTCCTAGTAACTAATAAGAATCTGGTACAAGATTGAGGCTCGACGTACATTCACTACTGAATGAACCTTAAATTTCATTAAGGAATTCCCAATTGGTTAATTATAATTGATGAGGTCCAACTAAAGCCTGTAGCTACATAATACATTCTCTCTGCAGCTTATTTGAGCTTTGCAAGCATCCTCACCTTGGCAGCACATTGGAATCTTCTGGGAAGGTAGAGTGCAAAACAATCCCCACACCTCCCGACTTGGAACATTAGTGAGGTATTAGTTGTGATGGCAGTGAGGGTGTCTCCCCTCCATGATATTGTCCTAGTGCCACCTGCACAGTTGCCTCCACGTAACTTGGCCTCTCAGCATCTCCCTCCCCTCAACCCGTTCCGATCTTGTGTTTCAGAAAAGGGAAGCCACTTACTGTAAAAAATTAGGAAGGGTGGTCTCCTAACCTATATGCCTGAAGTTCCAAGAATGTAAATATAACATAAATTACTTATTTGAGAATGTCTCCAGAGATGAATAAACTTTTTTGTAATTCTAAGTCATGTCCAATTTTTATAATGTCTTCATTAGAAATCAGCCCACCTTTACATTATCAGGGACAAAGCAAGGCAGAATGTTCTAAAATAAAGAACTGTGCTGTTATTGTTCTCACAGAAGAACACCAAAAACCACACAACTGGTTGACCACAATTAATATTTTAAGCATCCATGCTGTACTAGAAAAGAACCATTAAATATTTACTTATGTGCTCCCAAGAGCCCAGGGATAGAGCAATTGTGAGAGTTTTATCCAACTACCAAAGAACCTATATAACTTTCTATCAAAAAAGTCAAGACAACCTGATAGAGCCCAGATTTTAGAGAGAATCTAACAATCACGTACTTAACATTTCTACCCCATTACCTAAGTAACCAGGTAGCACTACACATACAGATATATAAACATACACACATATATTTATATACAAATATTTACATATATAAACATTTTATATACATACACATAAAATGTACACAGACACACTGCCTGAGTTCCACTGGAAAATGTGTAGTTTTTTGGTGGGCTTATGCAGCAGAGGAAACTTTACAGTTAAAAATAAGGGACTTCCCTGGCAGTCCAGTGGTTGAGACTCCATGCTTCCACTGCATGGGGCATGGGTTTGATACCTGGTCAGGGAACTAAGATCCCACATGCCGGGCAGTGCAGCCAAAACATGAATGAATGAATGAATAAAATAAAAATCGACCTTCTATCCTACCCTCAGAGTCCTTAAAAGGCAACAAGTTGAATCTGAAGGTGGCAAGACTTATCTCACGCTATAGTCCTGATGCTAAATTCTGTAGAGGAGGAAGGACAGGAGGAAAATGGAAGTGGAAGGAGGAAAAGATATGAGAGCTACAATAAACCAGCTTATAAAGCAATAAACTGTATCTTTCTTTTGTCTGCAACTAAGTTTTGGGCCCTTCTCTTTGCCACTAGTGATCTACTGTGATCAAAGTAAATTTAAAGAAAAACATTTCTGGCTTAAATTTAGATTCCTTTACTCTTTCCTACTCTCGCATGTATGTCACTTGTGTGAGGTGAGACACAAAGCCATGAGAAAAATTCCAAAACCATCACGTGAAAACCAGCCTCATCACTCTCCAGAATCATAATAAGCATTCAACAAATATTTTATTGAATGCCTATTACATTCCTGGCACTGTGGTGAGCCATGGAGATGAAAAGACAAAAGAAGACAAGCCTTGATCCTCTGGAAGTTTACATTCTAATGGAGACACAAATAATTAAACCAACTACCCAACTCCAGGCACAACCTGTGATAACTGTGGTTACTATTAGCTAATGAAATTACATGTCATTTAAAGAATATACTTTTCTGTATTTTCTACAATGAATTTATATTACTTTATGGTGGGGAATTATTTAAATGTGGAGGGGGAGTTACTTAAAATAAAATAGCACTTTTAAGTTTGGAATTACATATGAACAGACAGAATTAAACAATTAAATTTTAAAATTTCATTGTATTTATTTTTAAACTTTTTATTTTATATTGGAGTATAGCCAATTAACAATGTTGTGATAGTTTCAGGTGCACAGCAAAGAGACTCAGCCATACATATACATGTATCCATTCTCCCCCAGACTCCCCTCCCATCCAGGCTGCCACATAACATTCAGCAAAGTTCCCTGTACTATACAGTAGGTCCTTGTTGGTTATCCTTTTTAAATATAGTAGTGTGTACATGTCAGTCCCAAACTCCCTAACTATCCCCTCCCTCCATCTTTCCCACACTGGTAACCATAAGTTCATACTCTAAGTCTGTGAGTCTGTTTCTGTTTTGTAAATACATTCATTTGTATAATTTCTTTTTAGATTCCGCATATAAGCGATATCATAGGATATTTCTCTTTTTCTGTCTGACTGACTTCACTCAGTATGACAATCTCTAGGTCCACCCATGTTGCTGCATTATTTCATTCTTTTTTATGACTGAGTAATATTCCATTGTATAATATATGTACCACATCTTCTTTATCCCTTCCTCTGCTGATGGACATTTAGGTTGCTTCCATGTCTTGGCTATTGTAAACAGTGCTGCAATGAACACTGGGGTGCATGTATCCTTTTGGACCATGTTCTCTGGATATATGCCCAGAAGTGGGATTGCAGGGTCATATGGTAGCTCTATTTTTAGTTCTGTTCTCCATAGTGGCTGTATCAATTTACATTTCCACCAACAGTGTAGGAGGGTTCCCTTCTCTCCACACCTTCTCCAGCATTTATTGTTTGTGGATTTTTTTGATGATAGCCATTTTGACTGGTATATGGTGATACCTCATTGTAGTTTTGATTTGTGTTTCTCTAATCATTAGCAAAAAATTGCATTGAATTTAAAGACCTCTCAGCTGAATTAATCTGTTTTCTATGTCAATAGAAGTGGAAGAGGTGTATTCTTTGTCTTAAGTTAACATAAATGTTCCCTAAGGTCTGAGCTGGCCATAGACAAAATTTTGAAAGAGGCCCCACTTGACTCTGCAGCCCTCCTTTACCTGCAGCCCCTCCAATGTCTGGGGCATTCTTCCTTGGGCCTGCAAAGTCAGTATGGCACTCCATTACAGGACCCAACAATAACAATATGACAAATGCTTTTCAGATCACTAATTCTCTTCTATATCAATTAAAATCCCCCTTTCTCCAGGGTAAGTATCTTAGGAAGGTAGTCAAAGGAAAGAAAACTGGGGAAACAATTTGTATTAATTTAGGAGATATGAATTTGTAAAAGAAGGCTCCTCAAAGATGACATAGTACAGAGGAGAGATTACTAGACTGGAGGTTGGGAAACTTGTTTTTCTTAGTTCTGGCACATAGTGACCTTAGGAATGCCTCTCCATATCTCTGAGCCTATTCCCTAATTTATCAAATGAAGAGATTGTACTAAGACCTCAGCTAGTTCTAAAACTATGATTCAGTGACCATATGATTAAATGACTCAAATTGGTTAAGTATTTTGTGGTTTAAAATGAAATGAGAAATTAAAGAATAGGGTAAAGCATTTGTGGCACGGAGTCCTTTGCCTCCTGTTTTCTGACAACCTAGAGGTAGTTAATATTACCACCTTTGAATAATATTATGAAAGGAGAAGTAGTATCTTTTAGCAGAGCAGTAAATGGACCACCGAAGATTCAGGCTCCCTGTCCAAAGCACAATGTTAAACCTGGGAGATGTTGCAGGAAGCCCCTTGTCCCCAACCACCACCACCATTCCCAGCATGCTGACACTGCGATGGAACTACATGATACCTCTCACCACTGGTGTCGCTTCTGGAGGAGAGTGGATAATAAATGAGTATGCCTTCTCCACACCAGCTGAATGGAGAGGATTCCAGAATGCAAAGGAGGGCAGAGTCATAAGATAAAAGGTGTATGGGCTCCTGAATGACCACGTGGAAGTCCAGTCAACCTCTCTAGATTGAAAAGTGAGCAAGAAATGGACTTTTATTGGGTCAAACCACTTTGATTTTGGGGTGTGTCTGCTACAGTAACTCCTCAACATATAGAAAATTCAAAAGACACACATGCATAACAATAAAGCAGTTGCTGTCTTGTAGAAGCTTACACTGCAAAGTGCTGAGACCAAATTTAACCTTTTTATGTCCTACTGGTTTTCACATATATGAAATTGATATTTCTGAAGATAAAAGACAGCTATACCTCAGAACTTAGTAATTAATATTTATGCCTTTGAGCTTTTCCTAAATTATAAATAAGGGATCATAAGCCTTTATAACACAAAAAGTACAGCATATTCCTCTCACCAAAGAATACAGGAGGGCCTTCCCTGGTGGCGCAGTGGTTGAGAGTCCGCCTGCCAATGCAGGGGACACGGGTTCGTGCCCCGGTCCAGGAAGATCCCACATGCCGCAGAGCGGCTAGGCCCGTGAGCCATGGCCGCTGAGCCTGCGCGTCCGGAGCTTGTGCTCCGCAACGGGAGAGGCCACAACAGTGAGAGGCCCGTGTACCACAAAAAAAAAAAAAAAAAAAGAATACAGGATATGCTTACAATGAGGAAAAGAAAGCTCACAATATTAACCCTGATGTTAATGTGAATAGGTACTTCACTAAATAACAAGGTTATTCCTTTTAGGGGAAAGGGCTCTTAGCCATAACTGAACATTTCATGGTGGGATGTTGTGAATATTGAAACGAAAGGGGGAAAATTGTCTTATCACAGAAATACTCTAACTTAACTATTTCTCAAGTAATTATTTTTATCCTTCAGTAGGTACACCTGCCTCCTATTGTACTATCACTGCTTGTAGCTCCAGTTAATTATACTCCTTTATGCTTACTTCACAAGAGTTATTTAGCAAGCTGTAATAATTCAATAGGAAAAAAAAATTCTACAAGACAAAGTACACATACATAGGATATATTTCTTTTCTGTAAAAATGAAAGGACAGTTCTAATAATAAGAGATGTAAATCTTTGTCACTCAAATAAAAATATTTTTTTTAAAAATTATATTTTGCCTCTTCCTACCATCTTTAAAATATTTTCACAGAGTGATTGCTTTTGGTTAAAAATGTTTAACTGGTGACACATATGGACTTTTGCTGACAGGGATTCTAATAGCTATGTATTTAGGAACAGCACCATTCAAACTGAGGAAGTGCAGTTTGACAAACTTGAGCTAAGTAAACTTCCTGAGAGGCCATCAAAAAATACACACACATGTATATATAATTTTTCTGCTATACTATTAAACAGTATAAAGGGTTTATAATTTCTAATATAAAGATATTTGAGAGAAATAGCGTTATAATCAATCACTGCTGTATCATGTGTGCAATACTGACCTTCCCAAATAATACTTCCTACTTTCTTTACTGTTTTATAAAATCACCCATGATGCTTCCTTTAATTTAGCGTATTACTTACTACTTCTTTTTTTCTAGTCCTGTTTGAACAAGCCTCACATGTCACTCACATAAATATTAATATTTCCAAGTCATGTACCGGGCTTCCTGGAAAAGAGATTAGTAGAAAAAAAAAGGATACATCACTCAGACCATTCCCCAGCCCTCCTAAACAATCATATTCACCATTTTCTCTCAACACAATTCTGCAATTGCTGTCATTTTGTGTTTGGATGATTACATTTGTCTGTCTTGTTTCTATCTGACTTTAAGGTTCTCAAGAGTTTTCCTGGTATTCATAAAGCGTTTTCCTGGTATTCACAAATCATTTACTGGGAGGGAGGCAGGGAAACAGAATATCATGGATAAAAAAATCATATGAAGGCAGACAGATCTGGGTTCCCCTCCTTCGGGTTGTACCATCTAAGCCTCAAGATGTTCCTCATTTGTGAAATTAGAACCTCAAAGGACCAATGTAAAGATCTGTTAAGATAATGCAAATAAAGTACTTAGATCACTGCCTGTCTTTCAGCAAATTTTCAGATGTTAGCAACCATCCCGTGTCTACGCTTCCAAACAGCTTTGTATAGTCTCCCTCTTAAATGTGAACAAACGAAGGATCATCTGAGGAAAGTTTCTAATATAAAAGGCAAGTGGCTAAAAGAGAGAAAAAATAAACTTGAAAGAAACTGAAGACATTATCACTAATAACCTTGGAAATACAGAAGATACTGTACCCATGAAAAATATAAGAGGAAAATTAAAAGAATAGTAAAGAAATCTGTAAATTATGTGTTATGTCATCCTTTTTCATTTAGGAAAGTAAAAATTGAAGAGTCTGAAGATAAAGTTGAGGAAATCTTCCACATCTAGAATAAAGTAACAGAGATGTTCAATGGGAGAGAAAAGACTAGAAATTTAGATCAATCCAGAGGTTAAAAGTCTCACTAATTTCCCAAGATGACAGTGAAAAAAGGTCTCAAGATGTCATCTATGCCACAGGCCTAGAAAGAAATCATTCCAAAGTGGAATAGGACACTGGAAGACTCCAGGAGAAAAAGGAATTGATGAGTCACCAATGTTTAACTGTTTTGAGAGGGATATTGAGAGGCTGACAGAAAAATTTGGAAATAATAATGATATATACATGAGGGGAAAGGGGAAAAAAAGTAATTTTTAACCCAAGAAAAATCAAAAGAAAGAAAATGTAATCATAATACCATAGCGCTCGATGTAAACAATACTAAGTCATAACAATGAATTCTGACCTAGCTCTGGTAGAGCTGATTGGAGACTAGGAAGGATGGGGAAAGGGAAGGGTAAGTATGCTTCAGGGAGGAAGTGGTAGACAGCTAAACCCTCACCTACCATATCAAGAAGCTAATAGATAAAGTCTAAAATCAAAAGGTTAAAAGAAAAAGTTGAAAGTATATTGCTGAACAGTGAAATACCACTTCACACACCTATCAGGAAGACTATATCAAAAAGATAGATAATAACAGCTGTTGATGAAGATATGTTAAAATTGGAACCCTTACACATGGCTGGTGGGATTGTAAATAGTATAGCTGCTGTGTATAACAGTTTGGGAGTTCTTCAAAAAGTTAAACATATGGAACAGGATAGGGAGCCCAGAAATAAACCCACATGCTTACGCTCAATCTATGACAAAGGAGGCAAGAATATACAATGGAGAAAAGACAGTCTCTACAATAAGTGGTGCTGGGAAAAATGGACAGCTACATGTAAAAGAATGAAATTATCAATAGAACATTCTCTTAACACCATATACAAAAATAAACTCAAAATGGATTAAAGACCTAAATGTAAGACTGGATACTATAAAACTCCTAGAGGAAAACATAGGCAGAACACTCTTTGACATAAATCACAGCAATATTTTTTTGGATCCGTCTCCTAAAGCAAAGAAATAAAAGCAAAAATAAATAAAGGGGACCCAATTAAACTTAGAAGCTTTTGCACAGCAAAGGAAACCATGGACAAACTGAAAAGACAACTTACTGAATGGGACAAGATATTTGCAAATGATAAGACGGATAAGGGATTAATATCCAACATATATGAACAGCTAATACAACTCAAAATTAAAAACAAACAAACAACTGAATTAAAGAACAGGCAGAAGAAGTGAATAGACATTTTTCTAAAGAGGAAATGAAGGTGGCCAAACAGGCACTTGAGAAGATGTTCAACGTCGCTTACTAATCATCAGGGAACTGCAAATCAAAACCACAATGAGATATCACCTCACACCTGTCAGAATGGCTATCATCAAAAAGAACACAAATAACAAATGTTAGCAAGGATGTGGAGAAAAGGGAACCCTCCTACATTGCTGGTGAGGATATAAATTGGTTCGGCCTATGGGAAACAGTACGGAAGTTCCTCAAGAAAAAGAAAAACAGAACTACCATATGACCGAGCAATTCCACTCCTGCCTATATGTAAAAAACAAAAACACTAATTCTAGGGCTTCCCTGGTGGCGCAGTGGTTGAGAGTCCACCTGCCGATACAGGGGACGCAGGTTTGTGCCCCAGTCCGGGAGGATCCCACATGCTGTGGAGCGGCTGGGCCCGTGAGCCATGGCCGCTGAGCCTGTGCGTCCAAAGCCTGTGCTCCGCATCGGGAGAGGCCACAACAGTCAGAGGCCCGTGTACCGCAAAAAAAAAATAATAATAACAACACTAATTCTAAAAGGTATGCGTACTACAATGTTCATAGCAGCATTATTTACAATTGTCAAGATATGGAAGCAACCTAAGTGCCCATTAACAGAGGAATGGATAAAGAAAATGTGGTATATATATACAATGGAATAGTACTCAGCCTTAAAAAAAAGAAAGAAATTTTGCCATTTGCAGCAACATGGATGGACTTGGAGGGCATTATGTTAAGTGAAATAAGTCAGAGAAAGACAAATGATATCACCTATATGTGGAACCTAAAAAAATACAACAAACTAGTGAATATAACAAAAAAGAAGCAGACTCACAGATACAGAGAACAAACTAGTGGGGAGAGGGAAGAGGGGAGGGGCAATATAGTGGTAGGTGATAAGAGGTACAAAATATTAGATATAAAATAAACTACAAAGATATATTGTACAACACAGAATATAGCCAATCATTTATAATGACTATAAATGGAGTATAACGTTTAAATATTATGAATCACTATACTGTACACATGTAACATATAATATTGTACAGCAACTATACTTCAATTAAAAGAGACAGAAAAAAATTTTTTTAAAAAGTTAAACATAGAGTTACCATATCATTCAGTGATTTCAATTCTAGGTATATACCCAAAAACTTGTACATGAATGTTCATAGCAGCATTATCCATAATAGTCTAAAAATGGAAACAACTTAAATGTCCACTGACTGATGTACAGGTAAACAAAATGTGGTATATCCATGCAATGAACTATTATTTGGCCATAAAAATGAGTAACATACTGACACCTGTTACAACATGGATAAGCCTCAAAAACATGCTAAGTGAGGGAAGCCAGACACAAAAGGCCACTTATTGCGTGACTTCATTTATAGGAAATGTCCACAACAGGCAAATCCATGGAGACAAAAGTAGATTATGTTTGCCAGAGGCTTGAAGGGGGAAACAAAGATGGGGAATGACTACTAATAGGAACAGGATTTCTTTTTTTGGCGATGAAAATATTCTGAATTAAATAGTGGTGATAGTTACACAATGTTGTGAGTACACTAAAAGTCACTGAATCGTACATTTTTAAAAGGTAAATTTTATGGTATATTAATTGTAACTCAATAAAAAATAAAGAAAACAAAAATATGTTACTGAAGAATATAGAGTACAGCACCAGAAGAACTAACGGGGTTGAAAGTGGTTTTCTGTAGGGAAGGAGAGTCAAGGTGGGGCAGGGCGGGGCAAGGAACCGTTGCTTTCTCTGTTATGAGCTTTGCGGTACTCTTTGAATTTGTAAACCATTTAAATATATCACTTTGTAAAGTTTAACCTTAAATTTTTAAATGATGAATCTTAATTACAAAGAAGAAATTTGGGCCCAGAAATAAACCCATGAATATACGGTCAATTAATTTATGACAAAGGAGCTAAAGAATATATACTGGGGAAAGGGTAGTCCCTTCAATAAATGGTTTTGGGAAAACTGGACAGCCACAATCAAAAGAATGAAATTGAACCTCTATCTTACACCATACACAAAAAACAACTCAAATGGACTAAAGAATTGGACATAAGACCTGAAACCATAAAACTTTTAGAATAAAACATACAGGGTAAGCTCTTTGACATCAATCTTGGCAATGATTTTTTAGATATGACACCAAAAGATCAAGGAACAAAAGGAAAAATCAACAAATGGAACTACATCAACCTAAAAAGCTTCTGCACAGCAAAGGAAACTATCAAGAAAATAAAAAGGCAACCTATGAAGTAGAAGAAAATATTTGCAAATCATACATCAGACAAGGGGTTAATATCTAATATATACAAAGAACGTATACAACTCATTAGCAAAAAAAAAAAATCCAGTTAAAAAATGAGCAGAGGAACTGAACAAACATTTTTTCAAACAAGACATACAAATGCCCAACAGGTACATGAAAAGGTACCCAACAACACTAATCATCATGGAAATGCAAATCAAAACCAAAATGAGATTATCATCTCTTACCTGTTAAAATGGGTATTATCAGAAAGACAAGAGATAACAAGTGTTGGCGAGGACGTGGGAAAAGTCAACTCTTATATACTGTTGGTGGGAATGTAAATTGGTTCAGCCACTATGCAAAACAGTATGGGGATTCCTCAAAAAATTTAAAATGGAACTACCACATGATTTAGCAATTCTACTTCTGGGTACTTATCTGAAGAATACAAAACACTAACTTGAAAAGATATATGCACCCCAATGTTTACTGCAGCATTATTTACAATAGTCAAGATATGGAAATAACCTAAGTGTTTGTCAACAGGTGAATGGATAAAGACGATGTGGGGGGTGTGTGTGTATCTTCTTTATATTATAGACACACACAATAGAATACTATTCAGCCATAAAAAAGAAGGAAATCCTGACATTGGCGACAACATGAATGGACCTTGAGGGCATTATACTAAGTGAAATAAGCCAGAGACAGAAAGATAAATACTGCATGATCTCATTTACATGTGGAATATAAAAGCAGTGGACTACTCACAGATACAGATAACAGATTGGTGGTTGTCAGAGGTTGGTGTTGGGGGTGAGGGAAATGGGTGAAGGTGGTCAAAAGTTACAAACTTCCACTTATAGGATAAATAAGTTCTGGGGGTTTAATGTACAGCACAGTGACTATGGTTAACAATATTGTATATATATATTTTTTGTATTTTCATGATCAGCTCTATTCATGTTCTGTACCAAAGCATTTAAATATCCTGTGCTACTCATCACATAATGTGGGTGGTAAAAGAAGCCATCCTTAATTCAATGTGTTATTCCTAAAGCGTCTATTCCTGTCAGTGCTGCAAAGATACAATTAATTTGTATAACCCAATATCCTGAGGTTGAAACACAAAGCACACAGAGCAAAACATTCTCTTATGGAAAGAGAAAAATATAAACTCTCCTTTATGCAATTGCCCAAAGCTATTTTAAGTAAACAAAATAATTTTAATTAACAAATTATTCTAGTAAATCATTTTCATGAGCTATAACTTTTTAAATGAAATAATTGTCATATAACATTATATTAGTTTCAGATATGTAACATGATTCAATATTTATACATATTGTGAAATGATCACAATAAATCTAGTTAACATCCATCACCATACATAGTTACAAAAATTTTTTTCTTATAATGAGATTTACTCTTAGCAACTTTCAAATATGCCATATAGTATTATTAACTACAGTCACCATGCTGTACATTATATCCCAATGACTTATTTTATAGCTGGAAGTTTGTACCTTTTGACCACCTTCACCCATTTCACCCACCTCTGCCTCTAGCAAACACCTATCTGTTCTCTGTGTCTATGAGCTCAGTTTTGTTTTGTTTTTTAAAGATTCCACATATAAGTGAGATCATCTGTATGTCTTTCTCTGACTTATTTCACTTAGCATAATGCCCTCAAGAACTATCCATGTTGTCACAAATAGCAGGATTTCCTTCTTTTTATGGCTGAGTAACATTCCTCTGTGTGTATGTATGTGTCTGTGTGTTTTCTTTAACCATTCATCCATCGATGGACACTTAGGTTGTTTCCTTATCTTGGCTATTGTGAGCAATGCTGCAATGAACATGGGGTACATATATCTTTTAAAGTTAGTGTTTGGTTTCTTCTGATAAATACCCAAAAGTGGAACTGCTGGATTATACAATAGTTGTTATTTTTAATTTTTTGAGGAACTTCCATACTAGTGGCTGAACCAATTTACATTCCCACTAACAGGGTACAAGAGTTCCCTTTTCTCCACATCTTCACCAACACTTGTTATTTCTTATCTTTGATAACAGTCATTCTAACAGGTGTGAGTTGATATCGCACTGTGGTTTTGATTTGCATTTCCCTAATGATTAGTAACGTTGAGCACCTTTTCAAGTATGAGTAGGCTAACAATACTGTATTGTATTTGACAGTTGCTAAGACATTAGATCTTAAAAGTTCCCCTCACCAACATCTGTTATTTGTTGACTTTTGATCATAGCCATTCTGACAGTAGTGAGGTGATATGATATCTCACTGTGGTTTTGATTTGCATTTTTGTAATGATTACTAATGTTGAGTATCTTTTCATGTGTCTGTTGACCACCTGTATATTTTTCATAGAAAATGTCTATTCAAGTCCTCTGCCCATTTTTAAATCAGATTGTTTTTTTGATATTGACTCATGTGAGTTCTTTACATTTTTTGGATATTAACTCCTTATCAGATATATCATTGGCAAATATGTTTTCACATTCAGTACGTTGCCTTTTCATTTTATTGATAATTTCCTTCACTGTGCAAAAGCTTTTTAGTTGATATGGTCCCATTTGTTTATTTTTGCTTTTGTTGCCTTGGCTTGAGGCGATTTACCCAAAATTATACTGCTAAGACCAACACCAAAGAGCATACTGCCTGTGTTTTCTCCTAGGAGTTTTATGGTTTCAGGCCTTACATTTAAGTCTTTAATCCATTTTGAGTTTATTTTTGTAACTTGTATAAGAAAATGGTTCAATTTCATTCTCTTGCATGTAGCCGTCTAGTCTTCCCAACACCACTGATTGAAGAGACTCTCTTTTCCACTGTAAATTATTGTCTTCTTTGTCAAAAATTAACTAACCATATAAGCATGGGTTTACTTCTGGGCTCTCCACTACATTCCATTGGTTTATGTGTCTGATTTTGTGCCAGTACCATATAGTCTTGATTACTATAACTTTGTAGTTTAGTATGAAATCAGGACATGTGCTGCCTCCAGCTTTGTTCTTTCTCAAGGTTGTTTTGGCTACTTGGGGTCTTTTGTAGTTCCATACATATTTTAGGACTATTTGTTCCAGTTCTGTGAAAAATGCTATTTGTATTTTGATAGAAATTGCACTGAATCTGTAGATTTCTTTGTGTAGTATGGATATTTTAGCAATATTAATTCTTCCAATCCATGAGCACAGTATTCGATCTGTGTTTGTATTCAATCTTGTTCATCAATGTCTTATAGTTTTCAGAGTATAATTCTTTCACCTCCTTGATTAAATTTATTCCTAGGTATTTTATTCTTTTTTGATGCGACTGTTTTCTTTATTTCTCTTTCTGATAGTTCATTACTAATGTATATACAGAAAGGCAACATGTTTCTGTATACTGATTTTTCAGTAAAGTTGCAGGATACAATTCATTTATTAGTTCCAATAGTTTTTTAGTGGAGTCTTTAGGGTTTTCTATATAGTATCATGTCATCTACAAATAGTGATAGTTTTACTTCTTCCTTTCCCATCTGAATTCCTTTTATTTCTTTTTCTTAACTGTTTGCTGTGGCTAGGACTACCAATACTATGTTGAATAAAAATGGTGAGAGTGGGCATCCTTGTCTTTTCCTGATCTTAAAGGAAAAGCTGTCAGCTTTTCATCACTGAGCATGATGTTAGCTGTGGGTCTGTCATATATGGCCTTTATATTATGTTGAGGTATGTTCTTTCTATACATATTTTATTGAGAGTTTTTATCATAAATGAATGTTGAATTGTGTCAAATGCTTTTTCTGCATCTATTGAGACGATCATTTGATTTTTATCCTTCGTTTTGTTAATGTAGTGCATCATGTTGATTGATTTGTGGATATTGAATCCTTGCAGCCCTGGAACAAATCCCACTTGATCATGGTGTATGATCCTTTTAATGCATTGTTAAATTAAATTTGCTAATAATTTTGTTGAGGATTTTTGCATCTATGTTCATCAGAGACACTGGCTTGTAATTTTCTTTCTTTTTGTAGTGTCTTCATCTGATTTTGGTCTCAGGAAAATTCTGGCCTCATAGAGTGAGTTTGGAAGCATTCCTTCCTCTTCAATATTTTGGATTATTTTGAGAAGGATAGGTATGAACCTTTCTTTAAATGTTTGGTAGAGTTCACCTGTGAAGCTGTCTGGTCCTAGACTTCTGTTTGTTGGAAGTTTTTTGATTACTGATTCAGTTTCATTACTAGTGATTGGTCTGTTCAGATTTTCTATTTCTTCCTAGTTAAAAAAAATTTTTTTTTAAAGATACTTTCTAATTGGAAAAATGCTGGTGATGGAGAACAGGGACTTGGCAGAGAATAACTGTATCTTCAGGATCACCTTATAATGGGGCATACAGAGTAGCTAGCCTCCAGAAAAAAAGCCCCATGGCTGAAGAAAATGCCCAGAAGTATTTGCTGCCCAGTAAAACAGAAAATAATAGCACTTCTTGATGACTTTCAGGCACATAAATAACATCTACCAATCAGCAGTCTGGTCCACAGCTTAAAATAACCCAGTTCAATACAGTCTAGTTATGGCCAAAGAGAAACAGAGCTGTGCTATTTTCAGCTGTAGCCCCACCAAGAAGTTGAGTATGTTACATATATCCAATAGTCCAGAGACGTGTATCCATTTCTAGGGCCAAAGATTAGCAACAACCAGGAGGAACTAGTTCCCCTGGTACTAATGACCTACCTTATATGCACCTCACTTAGCTGGAAGGGAATTCAATTTTTCAAATACAAAGGAGATACCAGCTCTCTACCCCATAGAATTATTATTTCATTATCCTTTTTATGCCTTACTGCTGTCTAGAGAATAAAATTCAAACTCACTTAAAGCCTTCCCCCATTTGACCTCTGCCAATCTTCTCGTCTAGTTTCCTACATTTTATGCTGCAAACAAATGACACCAGTCATTGTTCCAAAACATGACCTGTATTTTTCCTCCTGTGTCCTCCATGTTTCTAAATGTAATAAATATTTGGGCTGGGGGGGGGCGGTCCTCATCTTATCTGATCTCTTAGCAACATTGACATTTGTCCATTCTTCCCTCGTTGTGGGGGTTAGCCTCCTCTACCTGGCCAGGCAATATTGGGAAGTTTCCAAAAATTGGCCATACTCTTACCTTACACCATAATCAAAAGTTAAAACAGATAAAAAATCTAAACATAAGAGCTAAAACTATAAAATTCTTAGAGGAAAACAGAGATCAAAAGTTTCATGATGTTCGATTTGGCAGTGATTTCTTGGATATGACAAAAGCACAGGCAACAAAAGTAGATAAAGTGGACTTCATTAAAATTAAAAACTTTTGTATATCAAAGGACACTATAAGTAATGAAAAAGCAACCCACAGAATGAGAGAAAATATTTGCAAATCATATATCTCTTAAGGAATTAATAGCCAGACTATATAACGAACTCCTCCTATAACTCAACAACTACAATATACACACTATAAAAACCCCAAATGAGAAACGGGCAAAGAACTTGAATAGACATTTCTCCAAAGAAGATATACAAATGGCCAATGAGCACTAGAAAAGAGGCTCAATATCGTTAATCACTAGGGAAATAAAAATCAAAGCCAAAAGCTGGTTCTTTGAAAAGATAAATAAAATTGATAAACTGTTAGAATGATCAGGGAAAAGAGATGACGCAAATTACCAATATCCAGAATGAGAGAGGTGACATAATTATAGATATTAAAAGATAAAGAAATGTTATGAGCAATTTTATGTCAATAAATTTGATAACAGATGAAATAGACAAATTCCTGAAACACACCAAGCTCACTCAAGAAAAAAAATTAGATAGTGAATAGTTCTCTAACCATTAAAGAAATTAATTTTGTAATTTAAAGCCTTCCTACAAAGAAATCTCCAGGCTAGATGGCTTCACTGGTGAGTCCTATCAAACATTTAAAAGAAAAATAATACCAGTCCCACACAAACTCTTCTGGAAAATTGAGCAAGAAGAAATACTTCCCTACTCATTCAATGAGGCCAGCATTAACCTGATACAAAAACCAGGCAAAGGCTTATAAGAAAACAGAAACAAAAAGAAAACACTACAGAAAACTATCCCTCATAAACCCAGATGTAAAATACTAAATAAAATCTTAGCAAATCAAATCTAACAAAACATTAGAGGGATAATATATCATTACCAAGTTGGGTTTATCCTAGGAATGTAGGGTTCCCTTAACATTAAAAAAAAAAAATCAATCAATGTAATTCACTATATTAGCAAACTAAAAAAAAAACACCGTATGATAATCTCAACGGATATTTAGAAAAAGCATTTGATAAGATCCAACAACCATTTCTGATGAAAGCTCTCAGCAAACTAGGAACAGAAGAGAACTTCCTCAACCTACTAAAGAACATCTACAAAAAACCTATAGCTAACATCATATGACTGGTGAAAGATGGAATATGTTCCCCCTAAGATCAGGAACATAACAAGTCTCTCCATTCTTATCATTTCTCTTCCGTGTTGTACAAGAAAGGCTAAGCCGTGCAATCAGGTAAAAGAAGAAATAAAACATCCAGATTAGCAAGGAAGGACTTAAAATGTCTTTATTTGGATGATATGATCTTTTATGAAGAAGACCCAATGAAATCTACTAAAAAAAAAAAAAAAACCACTAGAACTAATAAGTGAGTTTAGCAAAGCTGCAAAATACAAGATAGATGAACAAATATCAATTCTATCTTTATATACCAGAAGTGAAAAATCAGATATAGGAATTTTAAAGTATTTTTACAATATTAAGAACACTACTTAGGGATAAATCTAACAAAAGATGTGAAAGAAAGTGTAACGGTTGATATACTGAAAATTACAAAGCACCGTTTAGAGAAAGTAAGACCTAAATAAATGGAGAGATGTACCTTGTTCATGGATCTGAAGACTCATCAGTCTTCCCCAAATTTATCCACAGATTCAATGCAATTCCAAATAAAATCCTTGCAAGCTTTTTTTTTAATAGAAATTGACTAGCTAATTCTAAAATTCATATGGAAATGCAGTTTTTATGATGCTTTTTTAGAGTATATACTTTTTATAAGAGAAAGACCTTATTAAGATATTTACCATTTAAAACCGACACATTTAAGATCAACTTTCCAACATTTCCAGGACATTTATGATGCACATTTAACCTCTAAATTGGGAAATAAGGAATTGTATCTTATTTCCTGTATCTATAGATTCTCAAATAGTGAGTCTATTATATGAATTTGTAAATTACTTTTGACAATGTTTATTACCTATATTTGTGTTTTCTTATATTTTACAAATGCTTAAAATATATACTTTTATAACAATGCATATATTCCTTTCCTTCATTTTCTAAAAGTCACCCACACTCTCACTATAACACAAATCTAATTGTAATCATACTATACACAAATGTGTGTCCTAGGTTTTCACTATATGATTTGCCATAAGTTGTATGTTCTTCTAAGGTGCTATACAGAATCATTTAAATATACTTTGATTCTTGTGAAATCATGCACATAAGAATAAAAAAGTACAGGAAATACTAAATAAAAAGTATAAATCTCATTTCTTGGACCACCTACTGGCTTTTTACTAAAACGTGTGTCCTTGTGTGCCCCAGTATTTCTTCTTTTCCCAGGTGTCCCAGCCTCTACTTCCATATCATCATTTCCACATTTTCAAGATTTGTACCCTGCACATTGTGTGCTATTATAAATAAGTATTTTGTGTTTTGGCCAAGAGTTACTTCGTAAATAGAAAACAAATATCTAGGGCCCACAATATCAAATATATAACTCTCACTCAGAATCAAACAGCGTTTGGACATAGACATATTGCTAAATATACACCACTTGACAAAAAAAATGGATTAATAAGAGGGGTGAGAAAGAAGAGGAACACATTCTTTTTTATTGACTATATAATGCGTTTTTACCTTCTGAGATTAATTAGCTTCTTCACCATAAAGAATAAAGTTATTCTTACACAATCTTCTTGGACCTTCAAACCTCCTGTTCTAATGTGAAACATTTGCTTTTTAACAATACCTGCTCTACAGGTGTCAACCTAGGATTATCATTTTGTTTTGGGGTGTGTGTGTGTGTGTATGTTTTTGAGGGAGGGGCCCTTCCGAGATTTTATACACTGTTTTCTTGGAACTCAGGACTTTATATTTCTTGAGTTGTTGTTGCTTTTAAATTGGAGTAAATCCTCAAGTAATTCTTTTAGGAAGTGAGAGTGGGTGATTTTATCAATCATGATCCAGTTAAGAAAACAGAAACTCCACTAGGTTATGCTAAGAACAGTGATTTAAAAATACAAAATTGTTTAAACATGTGATAATGGACTAAAAGAACAAAAAGGTAACCTAGAAGTAATAACTGCAGTAAGCAGCCAGCACTCCTAGGGCTACAGGAAAAAATGGTAAGAGGTTGGTGTCATCAAAACCTAAGAGTTGGGCTTCCCTGGTGGCGCAGTGGTTGAGAGTCCGCCTTCCGATGCAGGGGACACGGGTTCGTGCCCCAGTCCGAGAAGATCCCACATGCCGTGGAGCGGCTGGGCCCGTGAACCATGGCCGCTGAGCCTGCGCGCCCGGAGCCTGTGCTCCGCAACGGGAGAGGCCACAACAGTGAGAGGCCCACGTACCGCAAAAAAAAAGAAAAAAAAAAAAAAACCTAAGAGTTTAGAGAAGGAGGCAGTGGGCACAGCCCAGCTGCTGCAGGTAACTCAACAGTATCAAAATGAGGACAGTTCTAGCAATATCAAAAGAAGCTAGCAGATGGAATCCACTATTACTGCTGGGGTAACACTGACCACAATATCAAGAAAACAGGTAGGAAGTCCCATCTCTTCTTTTCTTGCCTGTCTCCTAATGGTAGAAACTAATAGCAAGCTAGCTAACAACACAGTCTGAGAAATATAATTTGCATAATCCCAGCCCAGCATCAGAGTAGAATACAGAAGGGTGTATTTGCAGCTTAAAGAACTTCAAAGAACCAGCATAGTTCTTAATTTTAAAGCTTCGATGAATAGAGAATTCTAGATCCAAAATCATCTTCCCTTATAACTCTGAAGTCATCTGCTACTTTGTCTTCTATCATGCAGTGTTACTTCAGAAGTCTAATTCTCACTATGGTGATCTATTAGATGTTCCTATGTTTTACCACCTACACAGACCAATTAAAGAATGAACAATTTACTCTTTTGATTACTAAAATAGTAAATGATTTAATAATTAATATATAAAATATAAAAATACACTTTAGAAAAACAAGATCATATTATAGTACTACTATCTAAAATTTCATGAACCTGTAAAATATAATAAGTATTCTTCTACACTGTAATGGCCACAAAGTATTCCTTCATATGGATGGCAGCACAATTTAACTAATCCTCCAATTACAGACATAAAAGTCAGTCAAGCTTTTTATTATTAAAAATAACACAAAATAACTTCTTTATAGACGAATATTTGCACAAGCCCATGAGTATGCTTTTAGGATGAATTTCTAGAAATAAAATTGCAGGGTCAAAGCATATTTTTAAGACTTTTGATACATACTACCAAACCTCTATTCAAAAAGGTCATACTAATTTATATTCTCATAAGCAGAAGAATCAAAATTATCCCACACTACAGCAAGTAGCAAGTATTTTCGCTATTTTATAAATATGAAGAAAATTATAAAATCCTACCAAAGCACATAATACAAATCTAGACAAATGGGAAGACATGTCACATCCCTAAGTCTGCCACTTTTGACATTACAGCAGACTAGATAACCCAAAGGGTCCATCCACTACAAAACAAGTAGATTCTAGGAAAAAATACAGTATTTTAAACATATTGCTGGGCTCCCTAAAAGTAGGGGGATTCTCTAAGGACCACACCCTAGCTTTCCCCCAACTACTTCAAAAAAAGGTGGTAGGTAAGGGATATAAACCATGAGTCTAGCTAACATGGAAGCTGGGAGCTCTGATCTGTAGGAGAACTGAAGAAAAGCATGCCTTGAGGGCAAATATCAATACCAGCACTGCAACTGGGGTCCTAAGGTTGAGGCCAGAAGCAAGTGGTAGAGCTGAAACTGGTGGTTCTTCTACATTGAGTCTGGCTCTTTTGAAGAGGGCTAAAGGGGGTCCAAGTCAGTAGCACTGCCAGATCCCAGAACAAATCTTTGGAGGAAAGAATACCCAACTTAGGTCCTTAGGAGTCCCACAGGTCAAGGGGGGAAAATACATGTTCACACAAAGATCAGTCAGCAACTGAGGTGGCAAGCTAAATTTAGACACCTCCCCCCAATAAGAGAACAATTATTTTAAGGTGTCCATATATTTTATTTAAAAGCACATAGAACACTTATTTATATTGTATAGGTATATATACATAATGAGTTAAATTCAAGAATGATCACCACTAGATTAATGATGGTTATATTCAAGTGATCATCAATTTCTCCTTACACTATTACAATAATGTTTCAATTTATCTAATGAAAATATATTTTTTTATTTAGTCATTTAAAATCTATTTTAATTATAAGGGGGAAAATTTCAGTGTTATTACTAGCCATTTCCATTTCCTCTTTTATGAAAAACTCATGTCCTTTGCCTGTTTTTCTGTAGTATGGTCATCTTTCTTATTGACATATATCCCCCAGTTTGCTGATTGCCATTCAATTTTGTTTCCAGTTATCTTAATACTAAAAACCTTTAAATTATTAACCAGTTAAATATATCAATACTTTCCCTCATGGTTTCTACTCTGATGAAACTTTAACTTCAATCTCTCTTTTCTTTCTCCATCCAATACTTAACATCATAAAAAGGAAGCAAGGATACTGAAGATTTTAGAAAAGTAAAGAGATAGTTCATAATGTTCTCCACTGTTGATCTCTGATAGATAATTTGTTCTCTGTGTCTCCTTCAACTCCTACTCATTTGTGTTTAGTAACTACATGCAGACAAATTCTCTTTGTAGACCTGAAAATGCTCACATACTGTATATATATAGTAAATTTACTTTTGCAATTATAAAGCAACTCTAAATTAATCTAAGCACCACTAAATTAATCTGGATCAGGAACATTGTTCTCAGCTGATTAATCAGGCATCCTCATAAATGGTGTCACAGATAAGCAGGAGGTCAGGATAAAAAATCATCAGAGAGCTAGACTTCTACTTCTAGAAAGACAGAGTATACACTTCTCCCTATTCCTCACACTGGGTACAACTGAAAACATTGTCCATTATATATAAAACAAACATAAGAAGACTCTGAAGTCTGGAGAGAAGGCAGACTGCAAGGAATCTAGCCTCAAATATCCCAGACTTGGAGCTGAAGAAACCAAGAACCCCAAAATACCAATGGGTTCACATATAAAGAACCCCAAGTGAAGTTAAAGGACCAGGAAAGGGACAGTCTCACAAGACAAAAAGCTTTTAGAAAATAGCCACTCTACATCAGCCGAACATCACAGAAAATCTGTGACCCTTATGCCTGTAAAGACCAAGTGGGGTACCTAGAATTCTCCTTTCAGGAGACTATAACAAGGTGCCCACTGGGCTGGTGTCAAAGGAGGCCAAACAGCCAGGATTTTCATCTCTGCCAGCCAGTATCAAGGCTTTACCCACATGCAGTGCCAGTGGAAACCATGTGTGGAACCTGGACTCTCACCCCCATCCAGTAGTAATGAGGCTCTTTACTGACCTCTCTTGACAGGAGGGACTTCTTGTTGTTACTGGGTAGGGTTGGGAATTCTCAGTACTAGTGGGTGATGATAAAAGTTCTGACTCCCACTATGCCTCTGACACTGACCAAGTGGGGAGCAGAAGGGGTGTCTTCCTGCTGGGTGGGGGTAATAAATTATATGTATATAATATATTTACTAGAGCAGCCACTTTAAAAAGCTATAACAAAGAGGTACACTCAAAAATACTATAGATAAATTAAAATTCCAAAAAGTATTCAAGAAACCCACAGTAAAGAAAGAAAAAGAGGATTTCCCTGGTGGCACAGTGGTTAAGAATCTGCCTGCCAGTGCAGGGGACGTGGGTTCGAGCCCTGGTCTGGGAAGATCCCACATGCCGCGGAGCAACTAAGCCCATGCGCCACAACTACTGAGCCTGCGCTCTAGAGCCCGAGAGCCACAACTACTGAGCCCAAGTGCCACAACTACTGAAGCCCACACACCTAGAGCCCGTGCTCTGCAACAAGAGAAGCCACCCAATGAGAAGCCTGCAAACCGCAACAAAGAGTAGCCCCCGCTCGCTGCAACTAGAGAAAAGCCCGCGTGCAGCAGCAAAGACCCAAGGCAGCCAAAAATAAAAATAAATAAATAAATGTAAAGAAAGAAAAAGAAAACAGAAATGAAAAACAGAGAAAACAAAAACTAAAATAACAGACATCAGCCCTAACATATTAATACTTACATGACATGTAAATGGTTTAAATACAAAAAGTAAAACATAGACACTGGCAGAGCGAGTTAAAAAACACAGCCCAGCTATAGGCTGTCTGCAAGAAACTCACTTCAAATTTAATATAAGCAAACAAAGTAAAAAGTAGGGAAGAGATTTATAAAGCAAAACTTAGTCAAAGGAAAGACTATTAATACCAGAAAAGGAGATTTCAGAGCACAGAAAATTACCAGACACAGAGAGGGACAATATATAAAATTAAAAGGTAAACCCAAAAGAGATATACAATCCTAAATAAGTATACACCAAAAAACCAAGCTGCTAAATATGTGAAACAAAAACTGATAGAACTGAAAAAAGAAATAGATAAACCTACAAGTATACTGGAAATGTCAACATCCCTCTCTTAAAAATTGATAGAATAGCTAGACAGAATATCAGGAAGGTTATAGAAGAACTCAACAATACTATCAACCAACAATATCTAATCAACATTTATAGAGTACTCCCCCCAACAAGAACAGAACATACATTCTTCTCAAGTGCCCACAGAATGTATATCAAGAAAGACCATATCCTGAGCCAAAGCAGAAACCTCAACAAACTTAAAAGAATTTAAATCATACAGAGTGTGTTCTCTCTGGTCACCATAAAATCAAACTAGAAATCAGTAACAGAAAAATAACATGATAATCTCCATACCTGGAAACTAAACAAAACACTTGTAAATAATACAGTAAGTCCCCTACATACGAACCTTCCAGTTGTGAACTTTCAAAGATGCGAATATGTGTTCCATGAACATCAGGCATGAGTGAAATTGCATCCTGCCCTCCATCTCCTACTGCTGACTATCCTTAAGCCCTACCAATGCCCACCTCCCCTCCTTCCTCCAGTCAGTAACTCCTCTTGCCTGTTCACTTGATGCCAGACCCTGTATGCCTGCTGTTGTACTGTACTACTGTACTTTTCAAGGTACTGAACTGTAAGATGAAAAATGTTTTCTTTATTTTTTGTTTGTTTTTTATGTATTATTTGTGTGAAAAGTATTATAAACCTATTACAATATAGTACTATATAGCCGATCGTGTTAGTTGGGTACCTAGGCTAACTTTGTTGGACTTACGAACACACTCTCAGAACAGAACTCATTCATATGCAGGGGACTTACTGTACCTGGTCAAAGTGGGTGTCTTAAGGAAAATCAAAAGATATATAGACCTGAATAAAAAGGAAAACACAATATATCAAAATTAGTGGGACATAGGAAAGCAGTGCTAAGAAAGAAATCTATAGTACTAAATGCATACATTAGAAAAGAAGAAATGCCTCAAATCAACAATCCAAGATTCCCCATCAAGAACCTAGAAAAAGAAGAGCAAATAAACTAAAAGCAAGCAGAAGGAAGGACATAACAAAGAGCAGAAATCAATGAAACTGAAAACAGAAAAACAGAGAAAAAAATCAATGACATAAAGCACTAGTTCTTTGAAAAGACTAATGAAATTGACAAATTTGTAGCATAACTGACAAAGAAAAAAGGAGAGAGGACACAAGTTACCAATATCAGGAATGCAACCAGGGATATCACCACAGACCCTGCAGACACAAAAAAGATAATAAGAGAATACCATGAAAAAAAACTACACACAAAAGCTTGACAACTTCAACGAAATGGACCACTTTCTCAGAAAACACAAACTACCACAACTCAGCCAATATGAAATAGATAAGCTGAATAGCCCTAAAAATTATTTTAAAAATTGAATTCATAATTTTAAAACTCTAAAAGAAATCTTCAGACCCCCTTTTCACTGGAGAATTCTATGAAACGTTTAAAGTAGAATAAACACCAATTCTACACAATTTCTTCTAGAAAATAGATGAGGAGAAGACACTTCCCAAATCCTTTATGAAATTAGTATTACCCTGATACCAAAACCAGACAAAGACAATACAAAAAAGAAAACTACAGGCCAATATCCCCCATGAACATTCCTTAACAAAATATTATCAAATATAATTCAGCAATATATAAAAAGATTTATATACCATGAACAGGAGAGGTTTATTCCAGGAATTCCAGGCTGTTTCAATATTTGAAAATCAATCAGTATAATCTACCATGTCAATAAGCTAAAAAATAAGAATTAGATGATTATATTAATCAATGCAGAAAAACATTTGACTAAATTAACACCCATTCACGATAAAAACACAAACAGAGTAGAACTTCATTAACTTTATAAAGAGCATCTACGAAAACCTATAGTTAACATTATTCTTTTTTTTTAATTGAAGTATAGTTGATTTACATTGTTGTGTTAGTTTCTGGTGTAACGTGGTTCAGTTATACATACATATATTCTTTTTCATATTCTTTTCCATTATAGTTTATTACAAGATATGAATATAGTTTCCTGTGCTATACAGTAGAACCTCGTTATTTATCTGTTTTATATACAGTAGTTTGTATCTGCTAATCCCAAACTCCTAATTTATCCCTCCCCCCCTCCCCTTTTCCCCTTTGGTGTAAGTTTGTTTTTAACATTATTTTTAATGGTGAAAGACTGAATGCTTTCTCCCTAAGATTGAGAACAAGGTAAGGATATCCACTCTCTCCATTCTTACTCAACACAGTGCTGGAAGTTCTAAAGAGTGCAATAAGGGAAGAAAAGGAAATAAAAGGCATACAGATTGGAAAGGAAAAAATAAAGACTATTCCTCTTTGCAAAGGATGTAACTGTCTACATAAAAAGAATTCCAAGGAATCTACAAAAAAACTCAGAATAACTGAGTTTAACAAGGTTACAGGACACAAAGTAAACATACAAATGTCAATTATATTTCTATGTACACCACCAAAATTAAAAATACAATACCATTTATAACTGCTAAAAATAGTGAAATACTTAGGTGTGAATCTAAGAAAACATACAAAGGACTTGCGTGTTGAAAACTATGCAATGCTGATGAAAGAAATAAAAAGTGATCCAAATAAATGACAAGACATACCTTGTTTATGGATTAGAAGACTCAACACAGTGAAAATGCCTTTCAACAGGTGACTGGTTAAACAAATGGTAGTACATCTATACCACAGAAAACTGCTCCACAATAAAAAACAAGGACCTATTGATACATGTAACAACCTGTATAAATCTCCAGAGAATTATGCTGTATGGAAAAAATGCCAATCCCCAAAACGTTACATACTATATTGTCCCACTTAACATTCTTGAAATGACAAAATTACAGCAATGAAGAACAGAGTGGTGTTTGCACAGGGTTAAGAAGGGAGGGGGATGGGAAGGAAATGAATATGACTATAACAGAACAACATGAGGGATCTTTGTTGTTATGGAAATGCTCTGTATTTTGACTCTACTGATGTCAATATCCTGGTTGTAATATTGTACCATAGGAAGAAACAGTTAAAGGTCTATAGGATCTCTATTATTTCCTACAACTACATGTGAATTATCTCAAAATAAAAAGTTTAATAAAAATAGGCTTCAGAAATACACTGTGGTAGCTCCTCTCCTTGCTGTACGCGCATGTCATTTCTTCATGGAGAAGTGGAACCTATTCCTTCCTTCTCCTTGAATGTGGGCCAGTCTTAGTGATTTGATTAATTTATAGAATTTTAGGGGCTTCTACTTGCTCTCTTGGAAAACCTGCCCTGGTGGAAGCCAGATGTCAGATAAGAAGTTCGATTACCATAAGACAGCTATGAATAGAGTAAGTGATGCTAGCTGGTCCCTACCTGTGAAGTGAAGAAGCCATCTTGGATATTCCAGCCCCATAGTTTCTTGGGAAAAAAATCAAGGCCCCAGATATATGGTCCCAATCAAGTTTTCCCAGCTCTATTTTTTCAAGCCAACCCACCAGATGCCCCAAATATTATGGAGCACAGATAAACCATCTCATGCCCAAACTACTGCCCCATAGACTTTTTTTACACCATGAATTGGCAAACGTTGTCAGTAAAGGGCCAGAGAGTAACTTTATAGGCTTTGAGAGTCACCAATCTTTCACAACTACTCAACTCTGGTATAGTAGCACAAAAGAAACCATAGGCAATACGTAAATGAATGAGTGTGGCTGTTTTCCAAATTTATGAACATGGAAGTCTGAATTTCATGTAATTTTCATGTGTCACAAAATATTCTTGAGGGTTTTTTCTAAAGCATTTAAAAATGTAAAGTCAATTCTTAGTTGGTAGGCTGTACAAAACAGGTAGAAGGTTGGGCTCCTGACTTACATGTTCTTTCATTTTGCAGTCCTTACTTACTTAAAGATTAAGGTATTGAATTGCATGCTCCAGATTGCCTCTGTCATTTTACTGAATCCTAAACTCTTAGACTTGGAAAGAATTTTAAAGATCAATTTGATAGTCTAAACACCTACTTAGTCTAAATACATGAATCCACTGTATACTATGCCTGCCAAGCAGATACCCAGATCCTCCAGCAACAGGGAAACCATTAGCTCCACCTAAACTGCCCAGTCTACCTTCAGACAACCCTGATTTTTTTCCCCTATGCTGAGGGAAACCTGTCTCCCTATAATTTCTATCCATTGATCCTAATTCTGCCTCTTGGTGTCAGGCAGAATACACCTACTTCCATTTTCCAAAAACAGGCTTTCAGATACTTCAAACAGCCACTCTATCTCCTGGAGTATTTTCTTTTCTCTAAGCTAAGTATCCCCAACTCCTTAAACCTAACCTTGTATAATCTCTGAACTTCCTTTAACCATCTAAAACTAGGATGCCCAAAACTGAAGATAATACTCCAAATGTAGTCTGACGAGAGAAGAACCATTAACTCCCTTTTTCAGAAACCTCCATTATTGCAATTTGAGAACATTATTTGTTTGTTTTGCTTTGGGTTTTTTTTTGACAGCCACATCACATGAGACTCATGGTAAACTTACCACTGATTAAAATCTTTTCCTTACATGTTAAGTCAAATCTCTTCCACTAGACACTCACATGGCAGAAATCTTAGACTCAAGTACACAACTTTATATTTATTCTATTCAATGTAATCTTGTTAAATCCAGCCCCAGACAGTTGAGATCTTTTGAGATCCTAGTTTTTGCTTCACCTATTTACCAACCCCAGAGCTCACCATGACCTGCAAATTTGAAACATATGCCTTTTATATAGCATATAAGTAAAGTAATTGACAAAAATAAACAGAACAGGGACTTCCCTGGAGGTGCAGTGGTTAAGACTCCACGCTCCCAATGCAGGGGGCCGGGGTTCAATCCCTTGTCAGGGAACTAGATCCCATATGCATGCCGCAACTAAGGAGCCTGAAAGCTGCAGCTAAGGAGCCCGAGAGCCACAACTAAGACCCAGCACAACCAAATAAATAAATTAAATTAAATTAAATAATAATAAAAAACAGAACAGAGGCAAGTACCAAGTCCTATGGTAAGGCTGTAGAAATGTCCCTTTAGTCCTAAAATAATAAATTATATTACTTTTTCCATCTTGACAATATCACCATGGAACTTAGCAAACCTTTTACTGAACTACAAATGTGGTATGTTTATCACATTTGCTTCATTTCTCAAAGGAGGATATCTGTCAAAAAATGAACTGTTAGTCTAACATGACTTTTTCTTAGTGATACCATACTGGGCTCTTTCGTTGTTAACTGCTTATAAATAAATCATGGTTTTTGTCATCTTTTTTTTTTTTAATCTTCCTAAGGCTCAGTGTTAACTTGTTTAATCCATTTCTTGAAGAAAAACAAACAAAAATCACCCTTGCCCATCTCTAGGATTCTTTTCTAGATCTCTCTTGATCCTTTTGGCTCTTCAAAAAAATAATCAATGGAAATGTAGATTTTTCTTTTTCTTCCTTTGAAGTTTTTGAACAAAAAAGCCTTAGTGCAGTGATATTTCTTTTTATTTTTAAACCTACCTTTCACATGCTTTTTATTACTTTTTTCTCTTCTTAGTAAATTACATTTTAAAGCTAGAAATTTTTATAGCCCTCAGTCTGGTACCAACTTGGAATTACCATGGCATTTTGCCTGGAATCCAATTATTTTTTTCGATGCTTATCTAGTTTGTATTTTAAATTGGGTTATCTTAATTCTGAATGCTAATATTCAATATCTCAAAATCTGCTTGTTCATAAAGGCAATTACCACATTTATTTGTTTTCAATAAAAACATCAATTTTGCTTCATGATCAAATCTACATGATTACTATCTTGCTATTTCCGATCACATACATTAAGAACGAATATCCCACACTGTAACAAATAAATATCTATATGGAATAAAAAGTGAACCTCAACCTTTATCTCATATCACACATAAATATTAACTTGAAATGGATTATACACCTAAATGTAAATGCTAAATCTGTAAAGCTTCCAGAAAAAAAAACAGGAGAAAATCTTCATGACCTTGCAGTAGACAAAGATTTCTTAGCTAGGACACAAAAAACACTAACTGCAAGAGAAAGTATTTATAAATTTTATCAAAAATAAAAATTGTTGGGCTTCCCTGGTGGCGCAGTGGTTGAGAGTCCACCTGCCGATGCAGGGGACACGGGTTTGTGCCCTGGTCCGGGAAGATCCCACATGCCGCGGAGTGGCTGGGCCCGTGAGCCATGGCCGCTGAGCCTGCGCGTCCGGAGCCTGTGCTCCACAACGGGAGAGGCCACAACAGTGAGAGGCCCGCGTACCGCAAAAAATAAATAAATAAATAAATAAAAATAAACAAAAATTAAAAAAATAAAAATTGTTCTTAAAAATATTATGAACATGAAAAGGAAAGACAGAATTGGAGAAAAAATATTCATAGTGCTTTCATCTGCCAAAGTGTTGGTATCCTGAATATTAAAGTTAATAATAAGAAAGCAAACAGCCCAATATTTTTTTAAAATGGGTAAAAGAGTTGACAGTTCAAAAATAAGATAAACAAATGGCTAATAAGCACATGAAAAAATACTCAACAGCATTAGTCATCAGGAAAATGCAAATTAAAAGCAAAATAAGATATTACTAACATACTTACCAAAATGGCTAAACTTTTGATTAAAATTTTTGATATATAAGTTGATTACAGATCTCCTTAATAATACATAGAAAGCAAATTTCAAGGTGGAAAATTACGTTTCCATTGACATTTCTATGAAAAAAAACCTAATTATATAAAGTTCCACTCAATATTAAAATAACATTCATATCTAACAATTTGTTTAATATATCAATTAAATGTGACCTAATTTAACCACTCATTTAAATATAATTAGGAGCATCATATGCAGCGGGAAAACTGTAGCAGAAGAATCTTTTCTCTTTCTTACCTCTATAAATTAACTATTTAAGACCTTAATCATTTCTCTTAGTAAATACTGAAAAAGTGAATAATTCAAAGTTAAAATAAATTCTATACCAATCAGCGAGTAAAACATTTATTAAGTGCCTATTTACATACTATGTACACGCTTGATTAGTAAAATCATTTTCTAAAAGGTTTTACAGTCAAAGATAGAAAAAAATATAATGCACGCAAAAGCATCAAATATTGGAACTCAAATCCCATTGTGCTAGATATGTTAAAACTTCCCCCAACAAACACAGTGCTGGATGACATTCTTCTCTCTTCCTCCTTTCCAGCCCTCTCTCCCTTTTTTTTTTTTTAATGATAGCCATTTTAATTATAGTAGAAAAGCCCTTTACTTTGTTACTTTAGGAAGGAGAAGGTGCTCAAATTATAACAGTGAACCTCTTTTATGTGGGATGGAGGCTATATACAGTCTTTGTGATCCAATGAAACTTCTGTCACATTTATATCATAACCCAGTTTCTTTCAAATAAATCTGTCATCTCCAATATACTTGATACATCTGGAAAGTTAACGTCTCAACAAATATTTTACATATTTGAATAATCAATGGTTTGCCATCGAGACCTGTTTATTTATTTATTTACTTTGAGATTGCTTCAGAGACCTCATTCCCAAATTTCATGTAGGAGTCATTCTAAAATGCAGTAAGTTTCTTTGTGAAACAGGAAATTCAGGATCTTGTCCACAATAGACACATAAGAACTTTGCCCACACATGTAAACAATCTGACAAATTACGGTCTGAATCACAATTTTAAATTGAGGATCCTGAGTGGTAGAGAGGTTTATTATAGGACAGCTAACATAGAACCAGTAGTGATTACCTTATTTGTTTCAGTAAAGATGCTATTGAAGATGTCTGGCTCTATTTCATATAGGTCAATTCCCTTCCTATTAAAAAGCACTCACTTTCCACTCTTAGACCAGACCCACAATTTCTGTCAAAAGTCTCATAATGAATCAGGAATAGGAATGCCACAGCATAAATCAAATCCTTCTACCAGAACAATTCAAAGTCCATAAATAATTAAGACCGAATAAATCTTCCAAGATTCAAAAAAAGGTGGAGGGGGGGGAATACTGAGAAACTGTCCCAGATAGCTAAATACAACGTGGCATCCTGGATTGGATCCTAGAACAGAAAAGGGGCATTAATGGAAAAAACTAGTAAAATCGGAACAGAATCTGGACTTTAGTTAATAGTAATACAGCGACATTCATTTCTTAGTTTTGACAAATGTACCACAGAAATATAAGATGATAACATTCAGGGAAACTGAAGCTGAGTAAAGAGTGTACAGAAAAAGTTCTCTATTACCCTTGCAAATGTTCTCTAAATCTAAAATTATTCCAACAACAACAAAAAACTCCACAAAAAACCAGAATTAGAAGGAGTTGTATGTAGACTAAAAGGCTTTAAAATCTGAAAACAAAACAATAGAGCACACCTATCAACTGGAAAAAAATAAAGACTCCAGTCAGTAGTAAATATATAATAATGCACAGGCGAGTTATAAAAGAGGCAAGGCAACTAGTTAACGAATAAAAGAAAAATATTAAATTTACAAACAAAAAATTTCTAAAAAGTGAAACCATTTTTCACATATCAAATTAGCAACTTTAAAAATTATATTATTGGTAAAAGTATGGTGACTCTGGCACTGCCATACATTGCTGACTACAGGGTACATTAAGATAATTTTTATAAAGCAATTTGGCACAATATATCACAAGCCAAAAAGTAAACTTAGTAATCCAACTTTTGTGAAAATAAACTGAGGAAATAAGATGGAACATAAAAAAACCTTTATACAAAATATGCTAACTAAAGCATTCCTGATATTCAATTTTTACTGAAACAACCTATAAGACATCTACCATAGGAAAATAATTAATTATGGCTCATCCACTTAATAGGCAGTTATTAACAATGACATTCACAGAACTCATACTAAACTTAAGAAATTCAGATTGAGAATTGTAAACAAAGCATCATAAAGGGTAAAATAATGAACAAAAATTATGCTTGTAAAAGAGACTGGAAGAAAGTACACCAAAAACATGCATAACAGTTATCTCTGGGTGATGGGATTATAGGTAATATCTCCTTATATTTTTCTAAATTTTATGATTTTTATTGTAAAGGACTTGCTTTTAAATAGGGAAAACTACATTTTTAAGAAACCAAAGTGGAGGAAGCATAATTTAATATATCATGTATATGGATGGTTTTACTTTACAGATAACGATCATAAAATATTTTTGTACATATCAAAAAAAAACCATTAAAATTATTTTATATATATATATATGTAATCATTACTGAACTTCCTATAAGATATTCTGGTACTCCTCAAAAACTATCAGCATGCATTTTGGCTCATATTAGAAATAAGGTCTTACCCTCAATGATTTTACAATCTAGTAAAGATTAAGTTACAAGAATGAGAAAAAAGAACAAAAAAAGAAGTTAAATATTTAAATACTAACAAAGTGGTTGAGTATAGACTCTGTAATCAGATAGACCTAACCTGAATCCTGGCTCCAATAACTGTGTAACCTTGGGCAAGTATCAGCCTCTCTAAGCCCAAGTCACGCTGGTCTGTCATTTGAAGATTAACAGTACTGACTTTGCAGAGTTAATGTGAGCACTAAATGAAATATTCAAGGAAAACACCTGGCAAAATGTCTGGCACATAATCAGTATGTAAATTTAGCTTTTTTTTTTTTAACTACTCTTATTGGTATTATTGACTATCAGGGTTTTAAATGGTCAGAGGAACAAAAAGAGATCATTAACAGCAGGAATTGAGGAAGGCTTTAAGAATTCTGCTAATCCTTGAAGGAAGAGTTGAACACGGTAAGACTGGGCTGAGATGCAGAGCAGTATTAAAAACTTATTCAAGCAGAGATTTGAATAAGTAGGGCATGTTTATAGAACAGTGAAGTGAACCATCCAACTATAGCAGAAGAGACATAGAAACACTTCTTATGGAAAGAAGTCAAATAAGATATTTTTTAAAGAAAAAATAAAAGATTGTCAATTAATAGCATTTGTGTTATTCAACACAGAGTTATCATCAAGGGAAAAAATTTAAAGTGCAAGTTAAATTACAGTATCTCAAACATACTATATAAAAATCACTTTAACAAAACAGTAATTGACCTTGTAATATTTAACAACTAAAGTCTTCCAAGAAAAAAATACCCAAAATAACCAATAGCTATTAAATAAAGAAATATTCATGTGCACTGGAAGAAAAGAGGGAAGGAGGTAAAAATACAAAATAAAAACTAGAAGTATTTTTGTACATACTAAGAAATCATAAGTATGTGAAAAATAAGATAAATATGGTATTTAAGAAGGATGTACAATTAAAATTCCTTAAAAGCTCATGCATATAATTTTATGATTATAATTGTTCTTGCCTATTACATATATGTTGCAAAATAACTCAATAAACTTGAAATAAGAAAAATTATTTCTAAATTAATGAAATGGCAGATTTTCCTGATTTACAGAAATCTATCTTTTCTAGACAACATATTGAGAACCTATTTATCAATCCTAATTTAGTAGAATTAACATAATTTTATTATTATGGTGAACTTTCTTTAAATTATCTTTTTGCAAAAGGAACTACACACCATTTTCTCCTGTAGTAACCTCCTACTGCCCTACTGGAAATACAGGACACATTATTAATCATTAAAAATAACAAACTATTGGGAATTCCCTGGCGGTCCAGTGGTTAGGACTTGGCGCTTTCACTGCTGGGGCCCAGGTTCAATCCCTGGTGGAGGAACTAAGATCCCTCAAGCCATGCGGCATGGCCAAAAAATAATAATAGTAATAATAAACTATTAAGCCCAATACTATGACCTTGACATTTATCAAATATTTCTAAGTAAAATTAAAACAAAACAAACCAATTCACTTAAGAACTCAGAAAGCTTCAGTAAGCTCATTACACACACACATATTGGCTAAGAAAGCAAGCTCTGGGGTCAGGCTGCTTTATGGGTCTGAGATTTATGAGTTTAAATCTCAGTTCTAAGCCCCATTAATAAGCTGCATATGTTGAGAAAATTATTTAATCTTCCTATGCCTAAGTTTCTTCCTCTGTAAAATGGGGACAGTAAGTAATAGTGCCTTCCCTCATAAGGTCACTCTAAGGATTAAATGGCATAATGTGTATAAACTATATATCACAGTATCTAATCTAGCACAGAGTAAGAGCTTCATACGTAGAAATTATCATTAATCATCATTATGTGTTTCTATAATACATAATGTTTCAATATATAGGAAACCCCAAGACAACAAGGAAGATTTAAAAATAAATAAAAGGTACACAGAGGAAATTTTAGCTACAACAAACAGTAAACACAACCTACTCCTATCCAGATAAAACCTTAAAGTAAAGGCTTATTTGCCTCAGTTCCATTCATTCAGTACATCATGACCAGCTTTAAACCAAAAAATTACAAAGCATTCTAAAACACAAAAAGTACAGTTTGAAGAGACTGAGCAAGCAGTAGAGAACCAGGCTCAGATGGCAGAAATGTTGGAATTATCAGACCAGGAATTTAAAACAACTACAATGAATATGCTAAGGTCTCTAATGGAAAAAGTAAGACAACATTCAAGAAGAGATGGGTAATAAAGCAGAAAGATGGAAACTCTAAGAATCAAAGGGAAACGTTAGAAATCAAAAATACTGTAACAGAAATGAAGAATGCCTTTGATAGGCTCATCAGCAGACTGGACACAGCCAAGTAAAGACTCAGTGAACTTGAAGAAATGTCAGCAGAAACTTCCAAAACTGAAATGGAAACAGAAAAAAGCATGAAAAAGAACAGAATATCCAAGAACTGTGGAGCAATTACAAAGGGTATAACATACACATAATGAGAATACCAGAAGGAAAAGAAAAAGAGAAAGGACAGAAGAAATATTTGAAGAAATAATGACAATTTCACAAAATTAATGATAGATACCAAGCCTCAGATCCAGAAGCTCAGAGAACACCAGGCAGGACAGATATTTAAAAATCTATACCTAGGCATATCATATTTCCACTGCAGAAAATCAAAGATAAAGTCTTAAAGGAGGCCAGAGGAAAAACACTTTTCTATAGAGGAAGAAGGATAAGGATTACATCGGACTGCTTTTCAGAAATCATGCAAGCAAGAGAGTGAAATAAAGTATTTAAAGTGCTGGGTGTGGGGGGGGTGAGGGGGATGGAATGCAACCTAGAATTCTTTATCTAGTCAAATTATCCTTTAAAAGTGAAAGAGAAATAAAGACTTTCTCAGGCAAACAAAAGTCGAGGGAATCCGTCACCAGCACACCTCCCTTGCAAGAAATGTTAAAAAAAAAAATCTTCAGAGAGAAGGAAACATATAGGTCAGAAGTCGGAAACTCAGATCTACATGAAGAAAGGAAGAGCACTAGAGAAAGAAAAAATGAAGGCAAAGTAAAATTTTTCATTTTTCTTATTAATTTATCTAGCATATAATAGTTTGTTCAAAATAATAATAGCAACGATGCATTTGATGATTAGAGCCTATAGATAAGTGAAGTGAATGACAGCAATGTTACAAGGACAGGAGGGAGGAACTGGGAATATGCTAAGATACTTGCACTATCAGTGAAACAGTGCAGTGTTACTTGAAAGAGGACCTGGATTAGTTAGTTGTAAATGTATATTGCAATCTCAAGGGCAATGACTTAAAAAAAATCCTTTATGAAATAAAACTGATATGCTAGAAGAAGACAAATAGTAGAATCATATAAAATGCTCAATTAAAACCAAAGAAGGAAAAAAAGCAAATAGAGGCAGAAAAAGAGTGGAAAACAAAATAGAAACAAAGAATAGGGCAAAGAATAGAAAACAGTAACAAATATGGTAGATGTTAAACCAACTGTATCAGTAATCATTTTAACATGAATGGTTTAAATAAATCAATTAAAAGACAGCCTTTCAGAACGGATTAAAAAAAAGATGCAACTAAACTTGAGTCTACTAAATAAATGTTGTCTGTGATAAACTAACTTTTTTTTTTTTTTTTTTGCGGTACGCGGGCCTCTCACTGTTGTGGCCTCTCCCGTTGCGGAGCACAGGCTCCAGACGTGCAGGCTCAGCGGCCACGGCTCACGGGCCCAGCCGCTCCGTGGCATGTGGGATCTTCCCGGACCGGGGCACGAACCCATGTCCTCTGCAGCAGCAGGCAGGCTCTCAACCACTGCGCCACCAGGGAAGCCCTAGACTAACTTTTATAAAGACACATATAGATTAAAAGGAAGGGATGGAAAAGATATGCCATGTTAACACTAATCAAAAAAAGCTGGAGTAGGTATAGTAATTTCAGACAAAGCAGACTTTACAGCAAGGAATATTAACAGAGATAAAGAGGGGCATTACATAATGATAAAGGGGTCAGTTCTCCTAGAAGACATAACATTCTCTAATTTGTATGAGCCTAACAACAGAGCATCAAAATATATGAGACAAAAACTGATAGAACTGTAAAGAGAACTGGATGAATTTACTATTATAGCTGAAGACTTCCATACACCTCTATCAGGAATTAAAAGATCAGCTGGCAAAAAATCAGGTAAGGACACAGTTGAACTGAAAAGCACCATCGATCAACTGGATCTATAGAATACTTCATCCAACCAGAGCAGAAATACACATTCTTCTCAAGCTCACATATAACATTCACCAAGACAGAACATATTCTGGGCCATAAAACACATCTTAACAAATTTTTAAAAATTGAAATCATACAAGGTATGCTCTCATACATGATGGAATGAAATTAGAAATAAATAACCAATAGCTAGAAAACCCAAAAAAACTTGGAGATTAAACAGTGAACTTCTAAACAACACATGTGTCAAAGGAGTCTCAAGAGAAATTTTAAAATATTGAACAAATAAAAATGAAAATGTAACTTATTAAAAGTTGTGGGAACCAGAAAACCAGTGCTTAGAAGGAAATTAATGGCACTGAGTGCACAATATTAAAAAAGAAGAAAGATCTAAAATCATTAATCTAAGCTTCCAATTTAGGAAACTAGAAAAGGGCAAAGTAAATCCAAAGTAAGCAGAAGGAAAGAAATAATAAAAATTAGAGCAGAAATCAATGAAACTGAAAACAGGAAATCAACCAAAACCAAAAGTGGATTCTTTGAAAAGATCAATAAAATTGATACATTTCTAGCCAGGTTAACAAGAAAAAAAAAGAGTAAACAAATTACTAATATTAGAAATGAAAGTGGGCCCATCAGTACTGATTCTGTAGACATTAAAAAGATACTAAAGGGGGGCTTCCCTGGTGGTACAGTGGTTAAGAATCCACCTGCCAGTGCAGGGCACACGGGTTCGAGCCCTGGTCCAGGAAGATCCCACATGCCGTGGAGCAACTAAACCCGCGTGCCACAACTACTGAGCCCGCAGGCCACAACTACTGAAGCCCGCGTGCCTAGAGCCCATGCTCCGCAACAAGAGAAGCCACCGCAATGAGAAGCCTGCACACAATGAAGAGTAGCCCCCACTCACTGCAACTAGAGAAAGCCCGCATGCAGCAACGAAGGCCCAACACAGCCAAAATAAATAAATAAATAAATATTTAAAAAATTGTGAATCACTACATTAAAAAAAAAAAAAGGGCTTCCTTGGTGGTGCAGTGGTTGGGAGTCTGCCTGCCGATGCAGGGGACGCAGGTTCGTGCCCCGGTCCCGGGGGATCCTGTGTGCCACAGAGCGGCTGGGCCCGTGAGCCATGGCCGCTGAGCCTGCACGTCCGGAGCCTGTGCTCCGCAGCGGGAGAGGCCGCAACAGTGAGAGGCCCGTGTACCGCAAAAAATAAATAAATAAATAAAGGGCTTCCCTTGTGGCACAGTGGTTAAGAATTTGCCCGCCAATGCAGGGGACACGGGTTCGAGCCCTGGTCCGGCAAGATCCCACATGCTGCTGAGCAACTAAGCCCATGTGCCACAAGTACTGAGCCTGCGCTCCAGAGCCCGCGAGCCACAACTCCTGAAGCCTGGGCACCTAAAGCCCGTGCTCTGCAACAAGAGAAGCCACCGCAATGAGAAGCCCATGCACCGCAACAAAGAGTAGCCTCCGCTCACCGCAACTAGAGAAAGCCTGCGCACAGCAACAAAGACCCAACGCAGCCAAAAATAAATAAATAAAATAATTTTTAAAAAAATACCTTAAAAAATATACTAAAGGAATATTATGAACAACTCTATGCCCGTGAATTTAATTACCTAGATAAAACAGACCAATTTCCTGAAAGACACAATCTACTAAACCCCCTATAATGAGAAATGGGTAAGCTGAATAGTCCTGTGTCTATTAAAGAAATTGAATTAATAATAAACAGCCTCCTAAAACAGAAAGCACCAGACCCAGAAGGGTTCACTGGTGAATTCTACCACACATTTAAGGAAAAAATTATACTAATTCTGTTCCAAAAAATAAAAGCTGAGAGAATACTTCTTAACTCAGTCTATGAGGCCAGCACTACTGTAATACTCAAACCAAAGACATTATAAGAAAGGAAAACTAAATACCAACATCCCTCATGAACACAGATGCAAAAATCCTCAAGAAAATATTAGTAAATTAAATCCAATAATGCATTTAAATAAAACGGGCTTCCCTGGTGGCACAGTGGTTGAGAGTCCGCCTGCCGATGCAGGGGACACGGGTTTGTGCCCCGGTCCGGGAAGATCCCACATGCTGCAGAGCGGCTAGGCCCGTGAGCCATGGCCGCTGAGCCTGCGCGTCCAGAGCCTGTGCTGTGCAACAGAAGAGGCCACAACAGTGAGAGGCCCGCGTACCACAAAAAACAAACAAAAAAAAAAACCAAAAACTACACACTACAACCAGGTGGATTTATTCCAGGTATGCAAGTCTGGTTCAATATTTGAAAATCAATTAATGTAATCCATTACATCAACAGACTAAAAAAGAAAAATTACATGATCATATCATTAGATACCAAAAAAAGCATCTAACAAAATCCAACACTCATTCATAGTAAAAACTCTCAGCTAACTAGGAGTAGAGGGGAGTTTCCTCAACTTGGTAGAGAACATCTACAAAAAAACTATAACACCATATATAATGGTGAGAAACTGGATGCTTTCCCAGTAAGATCAGGAACAAGGCAAGGATGTCCACTCTCACCACTCCTATTCAAATCATATTGGAAGTCCTAGCTAATGCAGTAAGATAAGAAAGGAAAATAAAATGTATACAGGTTGGGAGGGAAGAAATAAAGCTATATTTGTTTACACATGACGTGACTGTCTATCTATGTACAACATCCCAAAGAATCAACAAAAAATCCTGGAAGAAATAAACAATCATAGCAAGTTGCAGGATTCAAGGTTAATATATAAAAATCAATTGCTTTATTGTATACCAGGAACAAACAATTGTAATTTGAAACACAATACCATTTGAATTAACACTTAAAAATGAAATACTTAGGTATAAATCTAAATAAATAAATACACACACACAATATCTATATAAGGAATACTAAAAAACTCTTAAGAAATTTTTAAAAATCTAAATACATGGAGAGATTCCCTGTACATGGATAAGAAGACTCAATATTGCCAAGGTGTCAGTTCTTCCTAACTGGATCCATAGATTCAATGCAATCCCAAGCAGAATATATCTGTGTGTGTGTATGTGTTATGTGTGTGTGTGTGTGTGTGTGTGTGTATTTAAAACTGAATCACTTTGTTGTACACCTGAAACTAACACAATATTGTAAATCAACTATACTTCAATTTAAAAAAAAAGAAAGTGAGGACAACTCATTGAATGAGAGAAAGTATCTGCAAATCACATATCTGACAAATATATAATACCTAAAATATATAAAGAACTCTTACATTGCACCACTAAAAAGATTAAAGACCCAATTAAAAATGGGCAAAGGATCGGAATACACATTTCTCCAAATATATATATGTAAATGGCCAATAAACACATGAAAAGATCGTGGCTAAACATCATCCAGCAATTAGAGAAATGCAAATCAAAGCCACAATCATATACCACTTTACACCCACTAGGAAAGCTAAAATAAAACAGACAATAAGATGTGTTGGTGACGGCTGGAGAAATTGGAACCCTCATACATTGCTGGTGGGAATATAAAATGATGTAGCCCCTTTGGAAAATGTTTTGGCAGCTCCTGAAAAAGTTGAAGTTATCACATGACTTACCAGTTCCACTTCTAGGTATAAACCCAGGACGGAAATGTTCATATCAACATTATTCATAATAGCCAAGAAGTGGGAACAACCCAAATGCCCATTTAGAATAAATAAAATGCAGTATATTCATACAATAGCATATGATTTGGTAACGAAAAGTACTGATACATGCTACACGTGGATGAATCTTGAAACCATTATGTTAATTGAAAGAAACTAGTCACAAAAGACCATATAGTATGATTCCATTTACATAAAATGTCTGGAATAGGCAAATGAAGAGAGAAAAGTAGAGTAGTGGTTGCCGAGAGCAAGGATAGGGCAGGAGCAGGAAGCAGTGTTAAGAGGAAGAGGGGAGGGGAGTTCCAGAGGAATAGGGAGTGACTGACACTGAGTATGGGTTTCTTCTGGAAGTGATGAAAGTGTTCTAAAATTAGATGGTGATGACGGTTGTACAACTCTAGGAATACACTAAAACCACGGAATTGAGCACTTGAAAAGGGTGAATTGTATAGTATGTGAATTATCTCTCAATAAATCTGTTTTTAAAAATAAGAAGAAACCCAGAATAATGAAACTAGCTACATTCAGGGGTTGGGTGGAACAAGGGAAAAAGGACAAGGCTGCGGGAACAGAATAGATGGGATGGGGATTATACCCTTTAAAAAATAGCTCTTATTTGGGGAAACACATTAGAATTCCATTAATTAATAAGTTAATTAATTCAATAAGAATTGGGGGGAGCTTTTCTAAAGTGGGATGCAAGTAAAAACGAATAAACCTATCGGTGTTTTGAATTAAAACATAATCACACTGAATGCTAAAACTAGTGGATGAAAGTTTGATAAGGAATAGGATATTTACAAAGAAAAAAACAGTAACTTTACAATTGGAGAAACTTGTTAGACAATATTTTAAGCAAGTGATCAAAGTTAACATCACCAATAATGGGACCAATCAACATCATGTGACTTTTTTTAAAAAAAGTTCTTATTTGAGGAACAACATTAAAATTTCATTAATTAATCAGTTAATTACTTCAACAAGGATAGAGGGATTTTCTAAAGTGAAATACAAATAAAAATGAATGAACCTATCTGTTTCGAATTAAAATATAACCACACTGAATGCTCAAACTAGTGGATAAAAGTTTGATAAGGAATAGGATATTTATATACACACACACATTTGATATGATGTAGTGAGTATGCAGCATCACTTTGGTACTCTTGCCAAATACTCATAATCTGAACCTAGTCACAGGAAACAATAGGCAAAAGCAAATTCAGCAACATCTTCAAAAGTATCAAGATCAAGAAAAACTGAAGAACTCTATCAGATCAGAGGAGAGTAAGAGATGTGACAACTAAATGTAATGTATGGACCCTGCAAATTCTTCTTTTGCTATAAATCAATGTTTATTTCCTGATTTGGTAAACCTTGGTAAACCTTGGCTAGGTAAGAAAATATCCTTGTTTTTAGAAAATATACATTTAAGCATTTATGGGTAAAGGGCATCATGGTTAATGTTAAGGGAAAAAAAAATGACATACAGAGAGCAAGAGAGAGTGATAAAGCATGTATGATAAAATGTTGCCACCTGGGGAATTTGGGTGGCAGGCATACGGGAATTAATTCTTTGTACTACTTTTGCAACTTTTCTATAATTCTGAAATTATTTCAAAATAAAGTTTCCTTTAAAAAAAATGTTGCAACAATATACCCCCTACCAGAACCTTAGTACCAAAGGCAGTAACAATATCAAAAGGTTATTTTATAAATATAAGACCAAACTGGTATAAATAACATAACTGAATAAATAATGAGAAAGGTCAACTCTGCCTTACAGAAGAATTCCAAACAATAAAAGAGGAATAAGGGAAATAGAAAATCATCATTAGAACACCGTATTAAGTGCTGCAGGCAAAACCTACTAATGAATTGGAAATTAGTGATCAAAACTTTAAAGAGGGGCTTCCCTGGTGGCGCAGTGGTTGAGAGTCTGCCTGCCGATGCAGGGGACACGGGTTCGTGCCCTGGTCCGGGAAGATCCCACATGCCGCGGAGCGGCTGGGCCCGTGAGCCATGGCTGCTGAGCCTGCGCGTCCGGAGCCTGTGCTCTGCAGCAGGAGAAGCCACAACAGTGAGAGGCCCGCTTACCACCAAAAAAAAAAAAAACTTTAAAGAGAAACAGAATATTTACATAACCTCAAAATATCTCCCCTCTAAAGTTTATTAATTCTGTGGTGATTCTAACATATATCCACAAAGTTTTTAATACCTCTCCTTCCAGGAACTGGAACTTAATTCTCCGCCCCATGTGTATACTGGACTTAGTGACTGGTTGCTAGTAAATAGAGTATGGAAAGGGATAGTAACTTAACAGTGGAGGAATCTGGCAGACTCCACCTTAACCAACTGATCAAGGTGAAATCAACTGTAATAAGCCATGTTGATATCATGTGCCCTCTGATATGATGTGATGAGAGCACTTCACCTCTGTGGCGTCTTCCCCAAATCCATAACCCCAGTCTAATTAGAAAAACATCAAACTCAATTTGAGGAACATTCTACAAAATAAGCAGCACTCTTCAAAACCATCAAGGAAAGATTGATGAACTGTCTTAGATTGGAGAAGACTAAGGAGATGTGACAACTAAATGCAACATGGTATCCCGGTTTATACCCTCAAACAGAAAAGGGATATTAACGGAAAACTGGTGAAATCCAAATAAGTCTGTACTTTGGCCTAATAGTATTGTACTTAGGTTCATCTCTTAGTTTTGATAAATGGCCATGGTAAATTTATTTACCCTAATTTCACTCAAAGGAAGCTGGGTGAAAAGAATACAAGAACTCTCTATGTTATCTTTGTAACTCTTCTGTAAACCTAAAATAATTTCAATAAAAAGTTTAAAAGTAAATGAATTAACCAATTTTTAAAAGATTATTTTGTAAATTAGAGTACTCTTCAAATTAAAGTTGAACCATTAAACTCAATTTCTAAGCCCACTTATTGCATGAATAAACTCAGTTTCAATTAAGTTACTTTGCCATAGAGTATATTACTACGTGCTCTTTGCATTGAATGGTTGTTGGAAGGGGATAGAGGAGAATGAAAGCTAACATGTGAAGGAAACTATTTGCATGTGGTAAACAATCTTTTGGAAGCTTAAGGGAAATGATTGGGAAAGACTAGTAAAATAGAATAAAGGTAAATTAAAAAGATTAAAATTACCATACTAACAGCACCCTATAAACAAAGGGGAAATGTAGAGGGTTCCTTTTAGAAGGATAACAATGACAATAATATAGACAAAGGACCAAAAAGAGGCGAGGAAAATGTTAAAGGCTATCACAAAAGCCTATACTAGAGGTTCCCAAACTTTCTGGGTTGACAAAGCCCTAATTAGTGTGTCAGTAATTTTTTCATAGGCCAAAAGAAATACTTAACCATTCTGTTTTTTGGGGAGTCTTTTGCGGTACGCGGGCCTCTCACTGCTGTGGCCTCTCCCGTTGCGGAGCACAGGCTCCGGACGCGCAGGCTCAGCGGCCATGGGCCCAGCTGCTCCGCAACATGTGGGATCTTCCCAGACCGGGTCATGAACCCGTGTCCCCTGCATCGGCAGGCGGACTCTCAACCACTGCGCCACCAGGGAAGCCCAACCATTCTGTTTAAATAGTCAGGTCCAAACAACTTTAGAAAAATGTATGTCCTAACAAGTTGTGTTGAGTACTGCTAACTTCTCAAACATTAGATTCAGATTGGACACGACCTTCCCCTTTTCCTGTTTCATATGGATTTTCACATGGTACTTGCTTTTTGTCATAGCAACTACCAAAAACTCAGCTTTGTAAAAATATGGTATCACTGAAAGGAATATAACAATCTAATTTTGCAAATGAGCTACCTCAAGCTTGTAGTTTGTGTGGTTTCCAATAGATGTTGCTGTATTTCCCTCAACATTTTTAAGCATCCCTTGGCACACCTGTGAGTTCTCTGCGGTGCTTTCTAGGCTCCTCAGTGCACACTTTGAGAACCATGCACCTTGGCAAAAGATGACAAAGGATGACACCAAGGCATTGGCAGCAGAAAAATTGGAGAGAGAATTAAGGAATCTTCAGAGAAAAAACAATCAGCAGCTCTAGAGATGGTGCCTGGAAGTACAACAGTGCAGGTACTTGAGAAGCATCAAAACTTCTCTTTAAAAAAAAAAAAATTATTCTATCTTTAGCTATCCCCAACAGTCCTTGCTTCTATGGAAGAGAGCAAACTTTTTTTTTAAATGAATAAATGAACTGGTTCAAATGTTTATATTAATTTGACAACTTTATATGTGGCATAGCTAAAGTACATTGCTCTCACTTTTAGCACACACATGCACACACATTACAAAACAGCTGAACCAAAGGAAAAAATTTCAATTCAAATTTTCAACTTAATAATTTCTGGAGTACCAATAGGACCTGTCACCTAACACCTGCCAAAGCTTTACTTTACACAGATATTTGAGGAGGACTCAAATGTGGTAGTTCTAAAACCTGGCTTGATGATCTTAAGCAATTGAGGAACTTCTAAAATGACAGATTTGCCAGCACTATTCCAGACCTACAGAATCAGGACTTTCCAAAGACGACAGCAATCACCTTATCTGCAGAGTGCCCCAGCAATTCTGAAATTAGCCAGTTTTGAGCGGAAATGGCTAAAACAGCACTGTCCAACAAAACCTTTTGTGATGATAGAAATGTTCCATATTTGCACCATCCAATATAGTAGCCCCTAGCCACATGTGGCTAGTGAGCCCTTGAAATGTGGCTAATGTGACTGAGGAACTGAATTTTTAATTTTATTTAATTTAAATTTAGATGTAAATAGCAACATGTAGTTAGTTGCTCCTGTATGGCACAGCATAGAACTTGATGATCTATGTTAAATATTCATTCTTCTAAATTTTCCAATGTGTACCCTTGATTTAAATTAGATGATCAGAAAACTAGGTTCCTCAGCCATATTCTCTCATACAGGGTTGTTATAAAGGGTCAGTATAAACATTATCCTATTTAAAAGTCTGAGTCTTTTGTAGTTTGAGACGTTATCCAATGTCATACATTTTTTTCATAATAAAAATCCTGCTTTAATTAAGTTCTAAGAAAAGTCTCTGCAAATGAGTTTGAATATTTTCTTTAGCCAGAAGGTATACTCGGTGAGCCAATGTGCTTCCTTTTTTGCCACAGCTGACAGTAAACTCAAAACCAACTCCAGTGTCCAGCGGTAACTCCTCTTAAGTGCCTAGTAACATGTACTCTGCTCCTCTAAGACTATCTCTGTTCTATTTATATCCCTAAATTAGTCAACATAGTGTTATTTTATATTCTCAAGCTGACAAACTCTTTTGGACATAGGCAGAGTATCAACTTTTAAAGTGATAAATTCTTTGCATTAAAGTCATTCTTTTTTTTATTGTTAATGCAGTAATAAAGTCAATTTTTAGAAGTGGCTTTTTTTAAAAAGAAGTATTTCAATAAAAACAACACTGGGATTAATAACATCAGGAAATTTTTGTTTTGTTTTGTTTTTGTTTTTGTTTTTTGGTGGTACACGGGCCTCTCACTGTTGTGGCCTCTCCCATTGCAGAGCACAGGCTCCGGACGCGCAGGTTCATCAGCCATGGCTCACGGGCCCAGCCGCTCCGCGGCATGTGGGATCTTCCCGGACCAGGGCACGAACCCGTGTCCCCTGCATCGGCAGGCAGACTCTCAACCACTGCGCCACCAGGGAAGCCCAGGAAATTTTTTAATAGATCAAACTTACCAAAGAAATTCTTTAGGTGTCTATTAGCAAAGCGGCCTAAAAATATCACTGTAAGAGTGAAAAATAAGACACACATATATGGCATTCTGCAATAATTTTACTGTCCCAATTTCACAAACTCAGTTCCACTCCTTTTAAAAAATATGCAGAATATGAACATCCCTATTGAACACTCAGTTAAAAATGCTTGTACAATTTTTCCTTTAGCACACTAGACTTTTTATGTTATGCAGTGAACTACTTCAGTGACTCTTCTGTTGATATGTTCCACAAAATTAGAACAAACACATTGATGCATCAATAGCACACTTCTACAAATGCCTAATTTTAAGTTCCCTGAGCATCTAATTACAAAACTAATATGAAACTAAACTGTCATAAGAGTAGAACATCTTCGCATAATCCCTTACAATTCATTTAAAAAATATACTACCAAAAGACACAATTTATTCCATGGGGCCATTATAAAAGTCATGATAGGGAAAAGAAATTTGAAGGAAAATTGTCATAAAAAAATATATCCTAAACATCACAAATAGTCACCACAGGGGACACACACACACACACACACGAATGCTGGCAAGTTAATTCTACTTTGGAGGAACTAAGTTAGTTTCCTTATCCATATTCTTTAGCTGAAAATCACTTACTTAAAGTGGTTATTAAAAAAGAAATAAAGTTATAAAACCATATGAACCCATTTTGCTCCAGAAGCAAAAAGATGTAGTTCCTTTCCCCAAAAGCCGAAGTACTGTCAAAACTTAGTTCATTTCAGCACAGCACTTCTGCTATCAGGCTCCTTGGTCTACTTCCACCTCTCAGGTCACTCCAGCCTTCTGCGCTAGTTCATCTTTCTCAAACACTCTTAAATGTTCAGGTTATATTTTCAGTCTTCTTCTCAGTCACTCTACTCCTTTTCTCTAGATAGTTCTTTTCACCATGTAATGCTTAAATAATCAGATAAAGACAATGGGCAATATTTACTGAGTGCTTACTATATGTCAGGCACTGTTCTAACCACTTTACATGTATTGTCTCATTTAATTATCAAAACAACTCTACGCTGGAAGCACTGTTATTACCCTCACCATTTTACAGATGAGGTACTAACAGATTAAGTACTAGACTAGTACCAGACTCTAGATTCCACAAACACTAGCTGTAACTCCAATGATTTAGAGCAGAGGTTAACTTTTTCTTAAAGGGCCAGATAATAAATAGTTCAAACTGCAGCCATCCAGTCTATGTAACAACTACTCATTTAGCATGGGTAAGACGCCATTTAGTATGACGGCAGCCATAGACAATATGTAAACCAATGGACATGGCCGTATTCCAATAAAATTTTATTTACAAAAGAGGCCGCTTAGATCAGGCCAAAGTTGTCAATGATCTACAGGCATACTGAGCCTGGTGTCAAGGCGACTGTGATGTAAGCACTGCAATATCCAATTATGTCTTTATGGCATAAAGACGCTCCACTATTTTCCTTAACCCATCACAACTGAATTTTGTATAACTGAACTTCACATAGACTAAACATTTAAAACATAGATAAAATACTCTACATAACAATTCAAGTTTAAAAAAGAATTCAGTCCAAGAAACACAAAAATAACTAACAAAGTAACAACTCAATTTATTCTCTACTAAAATTACATCTACCTCTGACAATTCATCTTGTGGAAAAGAAGACTGTCCTGTTTTGTTTCAAAGAATAAGGTGTTTAACATTCACATAACTTGTAACAGAAAGTTTTGCAAAGTAAAACTTTTTGCCCCACCTCTCCCCTCATTCATTAAGATTTCAGCACCTGACTCCCTGTCTTAACCATTTCTCCTCCAATTATTCTCAGCAATTCCAAGAGCCACATAGATAACTTGTCCCATAGCCTCTAAATTCCCTGATTGCCCTCTTCACTTCCAAAAATCTTTTCCTCCATTTCATCTCAACCACCAACCACCATGGTCATACCCTAACAGCTACAGTCTAAAGAGAAATGAGAGACCCCAGAGGTACAAAAGATGACCCATTTAAATATAGGGGAAAATTCTACTTAAATTTATTTATTTTAAAAAATGAGAAATTAAGGTATACCCATATTTAACATATAAAGCATATTAATTTAAAATATATTAAAAAAATATATTGAAGATATGTGCTTGTTTTTTTTTAACTAATAAGCAAAGGAGACCACCACCTATATCTTGTCATAACTGTTAACCACATCCTCCACAATCAAACATCTCATTCTGACTCTTACCTCCCAATTTTCTAGCTCATTCACTCTGGTATCCCAATCCCAACAACTATTTAATCGCTTTAAGATCTCAAAATCTTTATCCTCTTCACTCTTCCATTGACCATCCTAGCTTTCATGTCCTTATTTTCCTCCTTTTCTATCCTATACTCCATGGTTCATCACTATAACCACTCCCATGCATTCACTCCCAATTTCCTTGCCCTTCTTTTCCTCACTTACACATTCCTGACATAAACCCATCCCTGGTTAAATCCAACTCTGCCTATTCCATGCCTGCACCCAAGCACTGAACATAACACAGCTGAATTAAAATATGCAAACATGCTGGGTGCATTCACTTTATATCTATGACCACAATGTTAAGAAGGTCCTCAGCACTAACAATCCTACATTTCCCTACTCAATTCATTCTCATTTTGACGATTTCATACTTCCTCTCTTGTCAATCCTTCAATAACTTTCTGTCACCTCCCTCTTGGATGATGACTTCTTAATATTATTTCCCTGAGAAAACAGAAGCCAACAGAAGAGAAAGTCCACATCCTTCCCCACCAAATCTACCAACCTAAATGCTTCCCTACCCATGTACTCTGCTTCCCTCCTTGTAACAATGAATTGTCCCTGCCTCTATTTAAGTTCAAGCTTTCCATTTATGTGCTGGATCCTGTTCCCTTTCTCTCATTCAAGGACCTTTCTCCTGAAGTTACTTCCTCTCCCAGCGCATCTTCAGTTTTTCCTTCTTTACCAACCATTTTCATTAGCATTAAAACGTGCTGCAACATCTTCCATGCAAAAGCTATACCTTACCTCTTGTCCCTCTTCACCTACTACCTAATTCTCCAGTTTGTAGCAAAATTTTCTAAGATAATTACCTATACTGACTGTATCCACTTCCTTTCCTCTAACCCAATCTAATTATGCTTTCATCCCCACAATTCCACCGAAACCATTCCTCAATGTCACCAACTCTTTCCAACTTGCCAAATCTAGTGGTCATCTTGCTCAACCTCTCAAAAGTATTTGACACAGCTAAACACTCCTTTCCTGATACATTTTGCACTTGCTTCCTTGGAAAGCACACATTCCTGATTTTCCTCCTACCTCACTACTGATTGTTTTCAGTCTCCTTTGCTGGCTCTTCCTCTTCCTCCCCACCTCTATATGTTGAAGTGTCCCAAGGCTCAATCCTCAGTCCTCTTAATCTCTATGACACCACAGAAAACTTCCTATAGGCCTATAGTTATAAATTCTATCTATACACTGCAAGACTCTAGCCTCTTCTTTCCCCTGAGCTCGAGACTCTTCAAATTAACTGCTTAATTAAGACCTCCAGCTGGATGTCTTCTTTTCTTAAAGAAAGCAAAGCCAATTCTTGATTTCTCCTTCACGCCAAACCTTTTCCTCCCTGGTGTTCCCCATCACTGTAATTAGTATTACATTTCACTGGTTGCTCAGGCCAAAACCCTGCAGTCATTATTGATCCATCTCTCACTTTACACCATATCTAATCCATCATTAAGTCCTGTCAACTACATCTTCAAAAAATGTATTTCTAGTTACATGGGTTTATACATTTGTCAAAACTTATTGCATTATACACTTAAAATGGATGCATTTTATTGTATGTAAAAGTGTAAGTTATACCTCAATAAAGTGTAGTAGGAGCATGTGTGTGTGTTACCTACATACATCCAATTATTTCTCACCACCTCCACCATTACACTGCTTTGCTACTTGGACTACTGCAATAGCATCCTAGCTTCCATTTTTACTCAGGACAGTTCATATTCCACAAAGTACCCAGAATAAGCTTTTTAAAATGTAAATTATATTACTTCCCTGCTCAAACCTCTACCACGGCTTCCTATCACATTTAAAATCCAAAAGCCTTACCATGATCTCAAGACCATATGTGATCTAACCCCTACCTACCTCTCAAACTTACCTGTTATCACTTTAGCTTGTTCTACTGTGTTGCAGACACACCAGCCTTCTAGATACTCCTAAAACACACCAAGTTTGTTTTCAATTATTATTTTTTTAATGTATTTCAAAAGTAGGTTTTTCACATCAAGGTGGATGTTCCTTTAGCTCACTCCATTAGAGCAACAGAGAAATGCTTGCTTAAGCCACCCAAAGAAGTGGATCTGGATGAGTACTTATTAATGTAATTTGGCCTTCGTAAACTCAAGTTAATACTTACAGTGCATGTAGCATTCTAACATCCAACTGGAAAACTAACTTGGGATCAGTTACAGAGGGCCTGGAACATCAGATTAAGGAGTTCATATTTTATCTAACAGGTCAGCGTCACACACTTAAGCACTGGGAAGAGCTAGTTTTTTACTTTTCAAATCCTGAGGTCACAAGGTTTGCAAAGAGTTGTGGAATAATGGAGAAAATGAGGGGTTACTTTCAGGGATATAAACATCTTTATGTACCTCTAGAATTTTGAACCGTGTGATTGTATTACCTATTTTAAAAATAAATTATAATTAAAACTATATTTAAGAAAAAGGAACTCTTACATGACAGAAAAACCAGAAACCAATATATTTATGCCTTTGGGGGAGAAGTTTACAGTACTTTAAATACTTTTTGAATGCCATAACTAAGACTTATATAGAAGAAATATAAAAACAGATAAAATATGTTCATATATGTAGAAGATATATAGACATACACAGAAAATATACATGCTCATAACGGTTCTCATCATGTAAGGGAGCTCCTATCAGAATTGAGCTCTGCCACAATGAAACCACAACGTGCTAACTTTCAAGTAGTTTCCTCAAACACCCGAATAGCCATTGAGAGCTCATACAAGTGAAGACTTCTCTAAAATCTAAAGGGCTGCAGGTGATAAAAAGTACAGGATAAGAGACAAAGTAAGAGAGAAAAGACAGCACAGTCTCATTCTCTCAAACTCATCTCCAGCGGCCAGTCTCACCACTTGCCAAGAGCTACATCAGTTAAGTGAGGTTAATAATTAAATGACTTGGGGACAACAATAAGAGAAGAGGAATATGAACACTTATCATCTCCAAATTTGCTAGAGCCTCTACCTGGTTATCAAGGAGTGATGAGGAATAGGACTTCATAGTATAGTTTCCTTCTCTCAGATGAATAAAAGTCTTTCTGGTTTTTGTTCCTGACCTAACTTCTAGAGCCACTACGCCAAGAAAGAATCATGAATTAGACCCTGTTGAACTAAGGAAACACACCACCTTCGGCAAATGCAAAATACTGTAAGACAGCAACAAAGAAAAGTGTGAGAAAGCAGAAACTCCAAACCCTCTAATGTATAGAATCCATCCTTTGATCAAGGTAAAATGCTGTGAGTTTGCTCATGGCCTACATCTAAAAAAAGACGGCCTCCTGAAAGTCTTACCTTCATCCTGTTATCTGTCATGTCCAGGTTCATAACCTATGGCCATGACAAGAGAACGTGGTAAACATTTCTCCTCTCCTTAATCACAGAAATAATGCGTTCTCCCTTGGAAAACATATCCTGATTCCCATTAACCTCTTCCATCAACAACCTCTTCCATTCCATGCCTTTCTTGAATCCACTGAGTTTCATCTTCATTCCCTTGAGTTTCAAATTCATGCAGAAATCAGTATACTTTACCCTGGAGTCATGAATGGGCACTTGGTAAGGTTGAAAACATTATTTTAAAATACTGCTTCTTAAACATTAATGTGCACAGTATGTATCTCATTAAAAAGCAGATTCTGATTCAGTAAGCCTAGGGCAGGGCCTGAGGGACAGCCGTTCTAACAGGCTTTTGCAAACTCTCTTGCCTCTCAGAAAACACTTGAAGTAGCAAGATTCTAAAAGGCAATGGCACCTATATACAGTTTACCTACAAAGGCACAATCCCAATGCAATGCTAACTGTCCTTTCTTTTTGTAGTTTATTCCTTCTTCTCTGATTTATACTAGATCTATTTTCTTATCCTCTCAACACCTACAATTTATCTTCAATGCCTCTTTCCCTTTATTCAGTTGGCATCTCTAAATTTCCTTCCTCTCCTTTTATTTTTCCATACCACCAACACAATACCTAAAATGTAAAAGTAGCTGATAAAATATGTTCTTACAAGGTGTCCAAGTCTGTTTTTATTCTTATGTCCTTTAAATAGATTCTAATTCAGCACACATATCCAATAATTTAAGAATTCTTGCAAGCATCAACATGAGGAATGAAAAAAAAAAGGATGTAAGTATAGAAATTGGGCCTAATCTGTATTTATCACAAGGACCCTATGCAAAGTAAGGCAAAAGGAATACTAACTAAAAATCATAACAACAAATTTGTATGTAATGAAAAGATTTTAAAGCTTTATTTAAGGATCCACCTATAAATAAAATTCCAGGACATCAAACAAATATATTATTCTTTGGGCACTGTCACCTCGTTAGCTTTAAACTATATTTTTAAATGAGGGGGAAAATGCAAAATATTTAGAACTACATGTCTAAAAATTCTAGAATATCCAAATGTTTCTTGTGTTAAGGCCAGACCTTATCATAAAGATCTAATTTAACAGGTGTACCATAATGTCCAACCCTAAAAATAATTAAGCCATCTATTCACCTATAATCAAGTTAAATTTTCATCCTTGCTTTCACCTTGAGACACATTAACAATAACTTACACACTTTTTAAGGAAAAATAAAATCCAGGGATCACGCAAACTGTGAGGAAGAAACTCATGTTGTGAATAAAGGATCGCCTGACATGTTCTATTTCCCTTAAGAAAAGAGATTCAAATTTAACCGTCTTAAAGTTGATGCCCCCAGCATACTGCCAAGTTAAGAAGTACTTGTAATCAGGATTTTCCTCATGTATTCCCTAGTTTAGTTAGTAGTACACCCAGTCCTCCAAGCCAGAAACGGGTATCAACCTAGACCTATTCCTCTCCCTCATCCCCACCCTTTCCAGACCCCTACTGAAATGACCACCAAGTACTATCCATTTTGTGTCCTAAGTGTCCCTCTGCTCTATTCTCTCCATTTCCTCTGCCACTGCCTTAGTCTAAGCCTTTTCTCTCACCTTATCTATTACAATAGCTACCATACCATCCCTGCCTACAGTTACCTTTTCCACTGATCCTTACTCCACATTGTCATCCAAGTGATTTTCCAAAATATAAACCTAATGTCTCTTCTGCTCAAAACCTTTTCCTATCTCTCCATCACCCACAGAATAAAGTCCACGCCATGTATAACAGCACTTTACTTTTTATGATTTGAATCCTGCCTGCCTCTAAAACATCATAGCCCACTGCACTCCTCCCATCCTGCACTTTAAGCCCCATCATTATCCAACTACACTGCTTGAACTTCCAGCATGCCACATGCCTCCATGCTTTTACATAGGCTGTTGCTTCAGTCTAGAATATCCTTCATTTCTTCCCCTTTAGCTTCCTGGCCAATTACTATGAATCTTTCAAAACTCAACTCAGCTCCAAGAAAGCCATCCCACACCCTACCCTACCCTTAAAGAGTTGATTATTCCCTTGTCTGCCAACTTCGTAAGTAATGATGACATTTTATTGGGCATTTACTATGTGCCTGACATTGTTCCAAGTATTTTACATGTATTAACTCATTTAATCTTCACAATAACCCTTCCTATGAATTGGTACCATTATTACCTTTGTCGATATGAAAACTATCTCAGAGGAGTAAATAACCTGTCCCCAAGGATATCCAACTGTTAAGTGACAGAGACAGATAAAGATCCCTACATCATATTTATATTATTGCACCTATCACAGAGAATTTATTTACATGACTGTCATCACCCTGGACTGTGAACTCCTTGAGGGTGGGGATTATGTCATATTCAACTCTAAAGCCACAGAGCCTACTATAAAGTAGGTAATCAGTACATGCATTTCTTGAATTGCACATAAAGCAACATTCCTAACAAGTTCAAGAGAAAAGCATTTGGAAACTAGTTTCCAAATAAATATTCAAATATGCTTTAAGAGTTCTAGAGTAGAGGAAGCTATTTTTCCGTTTAATAAAAAGGATGTTAAAAAGAGAGATTAACACAGACATGAGATTACAGTCCATGTGGACAAGGAAATGGACTTACTTTTGCAGTAATACTGCTTAATCACTGCAATAAATCAAAACCCAAAGTACCATTTGCTTAAGATTAACTTTTTTCCTCTGACTAAATAAGAATTCTTCTTGCTTATCATTCAGGGCAGTGAAAAGAAAGCCCTAAATTTACTTTGCTCAAGTGGAAAGAAGCAAATCATAGACCAGCACTACTAATTGCTTCCTTAAGTCTGGCCAAGAAATGTATCCCATTAGGCAATTAAAATAAAACACAGTTGCCTGACTAAGCACAGAACAAAAGAATTTCTAAGGTTGTATGGACTGGCACTCTATTATGCAAATAATGAAAAGTTATTTTAAGCAAAAAAAATAAAGATCAAGAACAAATTAAAACAGATTATCACCACCCCACAAGAACAGATTTCCGTATTAAAACTATTGAAACATAGACATATGTTACATCAAAACATATGCATATATGTTTACAATATTTCAATAGCCATTCTTCATGCCTCCTTAAAGTTATAAAAATCAAAGTTATTCTAAGACTAATGATGAAAGACCTCAAGACCAAATCTACTGTACTTGGTGTGCTCTCATAGTTACAGTCCTCTGAGCCATACTGAAGTGCAGTAATTAAAACCCACAGGGTCGGTACCAGCAGCAACAGTGCACACCACAGTACTTGTTAGAGTAATCTGCACCCCGCCCAGCTTCTACACACTTGTGCACTACAGAAAGGTAAATCTGCTGTCAGAAGCAGCAGAGTTTAGGCCACAGTGAGTTTAGGCCACAGCACAGCAAACTCTACGCCCAGGCACTTCTTACCATTTCTTGGTACATTCAACCATCAGCTCCTGGTAGGAGGCCACAAACTGGAACTTGGATGCGTGTTTTCCCACACGCTGTAGTCTCTTCCAAACTGAAGCCATGATGATCAGTCAAAACAGTGGAGCAGTTCTGGGTTAGCAACACAGCAGCTTTAACAAAGCAGAGGGTCCAAAGCAAAGGAGCTTTGCACGTATGTCTGTACTTTAAAAAACTCAACTACAACTTGAAATGATGTTTGGGGTCCATAAGTCTTCTCCCTGTTTCACAGGGTAAATCACATCTTAGATGAATGGCCCAGTCAAGAACAGTATGACACACATCACAGGATGAGTGAGAGGAGGTTCCCTCATGGAGACATCACCATTCCACCTCGTGGGTTATATGATGTGTATTCTGGAGGACTGAAAAGCAAAACAAAGAGAAAAAATATGAGGAGAGAAGCATGAGAAGTGACTAACCACCCATGTTAGATAACACTGCAACAGACAAGCCCAGTTCTCCGCATGTTTTTCAAACAATGAAACAAAACACCAACCTCAAAAGCCAGTAACATCAAGGATGCAAGACACCAAGGAAGAAATTACAATTCACACCAAAGACGTGGAGCAACACATCAGGTAATCAGCATCCACAACGATCGAGAGGCGAAAGTCGGGGCCCTACCTCCCTCTCCTAGCATCACAGAAGGGCGAGCAGAGCGGGAAAGTCTAGGGATGCTGTTTAATGTCCACCGCCAGTCAGAGGAAGAAGTGGAGTATTTTAAAATAAACTTTGTTTTTCAGCCGATAGTGAATAGCTCTGAGTCCTAGAATATGTGCGTGGAACAAATTAAGGAGCGGGGAAGAACGCTGCTGTTGAGTCGGAGGGGGAAATGGATGGGGAAAAAGGAGTGGAGGGAAATCTCAAGGCAGAGAGAGGGCAGTGTCCCGGCTCCAGGCCACTTGGGCTCTCCTCCACCTTTGCTGCCAACCGGAGGGAAATGGAACTCCTGCCTGGGCGTGAAGCAATGACCAGCGAGGCAAGTGCACGGTGCGGGGTGCAATGCCTCCCTCCCCCATCCTCAGGGAATAGTCCGCCGAAGCCTCCTCTCCTCCCGCACAGAGCCCAGACCCCTGCCCCCCAACTGAGGCAGGCGGTGGCTCGCCAGCGGTCCCTGTCACCCAGGCGATGCCAGAAGACCCCAGCCCGGTCCCAGAGCCCCGGTCCCACCGCACGTCCACTCCCGCCCCCTCCTCACACCTCTAATCCCGCTGTCGGGCTGAGTCTGGCCCGGTTCCCTCCTCAGCGCCGCTCCTCCGTCGCCGCCGCAGCAGCAGTCGCCGCCGCCGCCACCGAGTCCTCCATCCCCGCCGGAGCCACATGGAACAGCCGAGCCAGCCGCGGCGCTCCCGGGAGCCGGGGTCTGCAGCCCCTCAGGCGGACGGCGCGCCTCACGCCCGCCCCCTCCCGGACGGAGTCGCCCCGCGACCGTCCCCCACCCTACAAAACCCTGCCAGAGCCGCCGCTCAGCGCCCAGCACCCCCTCCCCCGCCTTTCTCCTCAGCCACCACCATCATTACCTCCCCCGCCGTACCTCTCACACTAACCCTACCCACGGCCGCTCAACCTCCGTCCGCCCCGCCGCCATTGGCCGGGCCCCGCGCTTTCCCCGCCCACCTCGGCGGCAGGGCCTTTAAGGGGCGGGGACGCCTCATTGGCCGACCCGAGTGCCCATCACAGGGCTCCACGCCCCCCTCCCCCGCAAGTTCTGGAGGTGTTTTTTCCCCAGCCGGAACGCGGTGTACAGTATACCCTTCTTTAAGAAAAAAAAAAACAAAAAAAAAACACTGGAACCCTCTAAGGACAATCCCGCCCATTCCTCTGATTGGCTTCGAGAGGGAAGCGATAGGTGGGAGGAGTAAGGAGTGTTTATAGTGATCTGAAAGGTGGTTGCTGAAGGTGGATGTCGGTCAAAGGCATGCCGGGTGCTGGGCGGGGTTTCTGTCTGGAGTCTGAGAGCAGAGCCCGCGACTGGCTTCGCCGCAGCTGTGGGCTGTGCGGCTACTGGGGTTTTCTCTCCTTTTCTCTCCTGTCCCCACCCTAGGATCTGGGTGTGCTCTCTCCGCTACTAGCCGCTAGGGTGTTTGCGAACACAGTCTTGGTTTCACCTCCTGGGGTTTTTCCTCTGACAAACTGTGAAGTAATGACCCGGCCAGCCCCCGCCTAACATTTAGTCAACTGGTCCTCAGTGAACCAGATTCAGTAAGCTGAGCTAGGCACAAAATGTTCACGGTGCAATTTCTTCTTGTTCTGATTCTTAAACAGTTCTATGAATCTTATTCTTCTGGTAGGAATTGTAGATGAACTTGGGAGTGGTTGGTGTGTAAGAAGGGTAGTTAGAGGCAAAGGAGAGGATGAAATAACCTAAGAAGAGTGTGAGGGCACGGGCACTTAACCTTGTTAAAAGAACCAAGGACCCTTTTGAGAACGATAAAGAAAGGCATAGATACTTTCCCAAGGAGAAATATGTCCTATCATAAGACACAAAAGTTCGCTTTCAGTTTTAGGTGGTTCACAGACCTCTGGCATAGAGAAAGAGGACAAAGAATGAAATTGGGGGGTGGGGGGGGAGAGAGGGCGAGGAATCTCAACATTTGAGGAAGAAGCAAAGTGGGAAAGAGACTGAGGAGGAAATGGTCAGAGAAGTAGGAGCACCCTACAAGCCATGGGCAAATTGAAAAAAGAGAAGGAAGCTAACATATGAAAAGAAAACAAGCAAGATGAATCCTGGAAACAATTAAGGCTCATTCTTAATCTTACTAAGGACAGAGAGCAGGGTGCATGGACAAAATAGCTTGAAAGGTGTTAGGGTCTAGGGAAGGATTCTTTGAAGGACAGGAAGAAGGGCAGTGACCGTGAGAGTCGAGCTCATCTGTAGACATAGGGAGGCAAGAGAAAGGAGAGAGAGATTGAAGAATCAGGATAGATGGGAAGACACAGAAGGCTTGAATCCAGTATCGAATTCTATTTCCATTTTCAATAAAGAAAGTGATATAATACAAGAACACAATGTACATTTAACAGAAAAGGGCATAGATATCACTTATTTTGCTATTGTCTCAATTTTAAAATATTAAAGATAACCATAATAATTATATTGATTTTTATTTTGTGTACATCTTGCAGTTCTCTGGTGTCCTTCCTGAGTGGTTTACTAAGTCACTATAACCTACAGCTATTATTGTGATCATAATTGGATTTAAGTGTATGGGTTTTGTTGTGCTTTTTTTTTTTTTTTTTTGCGGTACGCGGGCCTCTCACTGTTGCGGCCTCTCCCATTGCAGAGCACAGGCTCCAGGCGTGCAGGCTCAGCGGGCATGGCTCACAGGCCCAGCCGCTCCGCGGCATGTGGGATCTTCCCGGACCGGGGCACGAACCCGTGTCCCATGCATCGGCAGGCAGACTCTCAACCACTGCGCCACCAGGGAAGCCCATGGGTTTTTTTAAATGGCTAATTTATAGAAATGGTCATAAACTATTTTAATCTATGTTGCCCTTCAGGAACAACCCACATGATAATCAGGAGGGTTTTGCATCCTATTTAATATTGTTCTTCAAACTTTCTCATGTGGTTATCCTGGCTTCTTTTAATACTCTTTCCCTTCCTAAAAAGAAGAAGAAGGAGAAGGAGGAGTGTGTAGGACCCTAGGGAATCTTTCTCAAGTTGTGGAAAATTTCAAGAACAACAGTTTCTTATAAGACAGCTTTTCTTTTGAGGGGAAGTATTTCTCTTGGATGTAAACTCTTCTTTTTCATCCTAGCTGCAAAGGTAGCAAGGAAGAGACCAAGTTTAGAAATGAAGGAATTAAAAGCAGACCTTGACATTGTTGCTTAGCTCAAGTTCACAGGCTCCTGGAGGCCCCACAGAGCAGCTACTTCTTCCCTTATAACTTTTTTTTTCTTTAATAACCTGACTGCTAACTAAATTTATTGGAGAATCTTAAATATATAATACTTTAAGATATTTTTATCCACTTATTCGATACTGAATACCAACTGAGTATTGATCACATTAAATGCTATTAACGGTAAAAGGTATATATATAAAGGTATATATAAAAGGTATAGAAGGTATATATATAAAGGTATATATAAAAGGTATAGTCCCTGTTCGCAAACAGTTTTCAGAAACAGATGTTCAGCATGCATGCAAGAAAGTAAAACAAATTACTTCACCTCTCTGAGTCCCAGCTTCTTATTCTGTCAAACAAATAATCATGCTTACCTTTCTGGGATGTTGAGGAGATGGAAGATATGTACGTAAAGTGCCTGACACATACTAAACAGTCAATAAATGGTAATTAATAATGTATACCATTGTGTTTGGTAGCAAACAGAGTCAAAAATAATAAGTAATAAACAGTAAAAAAAAAAAAAATAGTCCTTCAAGAATAACATGGACAATACTTAGTTGCTACCAAACATCACTACCTCAAGGAATAATGAATCTCAAAAGAAACTGCTTTTAACATTATTCATCTCCCATTAACTCAGTGATTACCAAGAGTGGAACACCAATAACTTACGTAGACTCATAATTTTATAATAATTACTAAGAATTCATTTATCCCCAATTCCCATGACCACCTTCCATGCCATATATAATCTGAGATCTTTTGACATTCTAGAAGATAACTTTTTCTTAAGGTTCCCATTTCCCCTACATACCAGTAAGTATATCCCACTGACCCTCCCCCTTCCAAAGGGGAATTTCCCACTGTGCTTCTGCCCCTTTCTAACCCCCTGTTTACTCAGGTCTTGATTTATTATCTCCTTCCATCCCAGGCTTAATCTGCATGTAATAGACCTGTAGATGCAAGTTACTTTAATTGTCCTGTCCATTTGCCCCAGGTGTTGACTGCAAAATTTTGTAGATATTTTACTTAACAGAAGATTCAACATTTAAAATAATTTCTATTTTGCCTTTAGGTATCATCAAGCTTACAGTGAAGATAGAATACAAAAAGTAAAAAAAAAAAAAAAGGAAAATGCCACCCCAAAACTTCAAATCTTCTCTGCCATGACAGTTTTGAAATGATAGAAATTATTTTCAGTGAAGCAGCTTTGCCAGTCACTGTTTCAGAAACCCCCCAAATAGAGATTCTAGTCTATGAAGTGCACCCACAGGCTTGAATTATTATCATTCCCGATGATAAAATTCTTATCCCTGGATTTTACATTTTTTGCAATAAAAATTGTCAGAGGTATTATTGCAGCAACTTATCTGTGCCTTAGTCATAGTAATAAGATTTACTTGCAACAATAGCACTGCAGATTTTTGCATTGTGTTTTCCAGTTACCATAGCAGCTATACAATACACAATATTACTGCAATTTTTAACTGCTAATGAAATTATTTCCTTTAAACCCATAGCAAACAAACTTATTCTGACAATCCTATATAGCAATTTTTAAATCGTTAGAAAAACTCACTGGAACAGGCTAATACTTCTGAAATATTAACTGAGGTTTTTGTAGTAGTTGTCTTTCTAGGTATTTCTTTTTATCCTATGGCCTTTCTCCTCCTATACCCCACCCAAAGACACCCTCAGCATCATACCCACCCTCAAGTAGGCTGGTTTTCGCTCATTGTTTCAGGAAAGCAGTATAACAGAATGCAGAGAAACAGGGAATTCTTCCTTGTTTCAGAACCCTAGTCCTTTAGGGAGTAATGAAACGGATCCAGTTAGAGACCTGTACTGTTCAATACGATAACCTCTAGCTATATGTGACTACTGAACACTTGAAATGTGGCTAGTTCACATTGAGATGTGTTGTCAGTATAAAATATACACAAATTTCAAAGACTATATAAAAATGAAGGGAATATATCTTATTTAAAAGTTTTATATTGATTGCCTGTTGAAATGATAATATTTTAAATGTACTGAATCAAAAAAGACATTAAAAATTAATTTTAACTGTTACTTTACTCTTTTAATGTGGCTACTGGAAAAATTTTAATTACACATGTGGCTTGCCTTATTTTCCTGTTGGACAGTGCTGGTATAGACAATAGTAAAACTTCCTTTCACAGAGATAAGAAATGGATTTCCTGGACTGGAAGGGGAAGAAGAAGTTGGGTGGAAAGTAATGAGAGGCCAGACGCTGATGGGTCCCAGAGAACAGGACTCACTGCCGTATTCTCACTCTATTCTGGCAGAAGCCTTGGAGAAAGGCAACTGAAATGGCAGGATCTATCTATGGGATCTGAAAGCCGAGAGAGATAATTTCCATTCATTTTTCTTTGTTAGAGCCCCAGAGAGGTGGCAAGACCCTAAAGATAAGAAAAACCTGGGCCCTGTATCTAGTCCACCCAAGACCAGTTCAATAGAAGTTTCTGTGATAAAGGAAATGTTCTATACATGGCTGTGCAATACAGTAGCCTCTAGCTCCTGGGGCTATTAAGCACTTGAAATGTGGCTAGCATAACTGAGGAACTGGAGTTTTAATATTGTTTAGTTTTAATTAATTTAAATAGCTGCATGTAGCTGGTAGCTACCATAAAGGACAGTGAAACCTTACATAGTACCATGGAGGTTCTGGAAACCCAACATGATGATCCCCAGACACCCAAAAGGGTGCAGAGGCAGAGGAAGCCAGCAGGCCTCAAGGGACCTTGCTGACAGACCAAGATCAACCCAGCAGCAGTCTGTGGGACCAGCTGCAACTGAGGAAGGATACAGACTGGAAATCTTAGGAGAGCCAGCATGGTAGAGGAGGAGCAAAGATTAAATGTTCCCATCCTCTTCCTCTGACATGCTAATCCTATGGAAGTCTCCTCAATATAGATGCAATCCCTGCCAAATTGACTGTGATTAAGTGTCTGCCACCCCTTGTGAAATCAGCGCTTGAAATAGAAATTGGGTTGAGTTATGGAAAAATGAAATTATGTTTCTTGCAAACCTGAATTTTTTTAGATTGAGATTTGTACCTGTTATATAACTGAAAGTAATAATTCTAACAAAGTATTCAATACTTAGAAACATATGTTTATTCTCTTAAAAGGGAGCCCTGGGCCACAACAGTGAGAGGCCCGCGTACCGCAAAAAAAAAAAAAAGGGAGCCCTGTTTTTCTCTATCATTATAGGACCCAAGCTCTTTGGTTGACATGAAAGCTTAGAAAAGCTACATCAGAAAACCATCTTTCAACTAAAAACAGTATCCTTTTGTGAAATTGTTTCTGTTCCAGTTACCCATGAATGAACCTTTGCAGTTAGCCATAATGAACCTTTGCACATTGAACCTGAGGTGGCACTAACTCTAGGACCTCGATTATGTTCTAAACACCCAATTTTGTCCAGCCCACAACGTCTAGGAAAGGCCAACCTGGACCTGGTTGGTGGAGACACAGGAGCATCCTTGGCTGCCTTGAAATTCAAATAGAGACAGAAACAAGCCTACAGATACCATCCATAGGTAATTCAGTAGGCCTGACTCGGGCTGTTTATATGGAGCAACATATGAACCATTAGAAGGCTCAGAAATCTTCTTCAAGAATATATTATAAGTGATGATGATATTCAAAATGTAGATACTCAAAATGTTAGCAACAACACAGCACAGACATCAATCAGCTAGAGTGGATGACAGCCATGAACCATCAGCCCAGCTATCCTATTGTGAACCAGCTAAATATCAGCTCTGACTCCAGAGTACCTTTGCTGGTCTGTACCATCCTCTTGGTCTGACTCTTCAGATTACTCAAGATAATTTCATGATGGTAAAGTCCCAGCCCAGAAATGCTGTATATGCCAAGGTAAATGCAGTTACAGAGATAATTTACACTTTGCCAATAAGTTGACCATTACTGGGATTATTGCAGAAAAGATTTGAATTGGAATTAGGAGCCCTTTCTGAGAAAGTCTTTGCTAAATATAATAAATTTACCTCCTATAAAATCAGTAGGGATCTTTGACCAAGGTTTATTGGTCATTTCCCATTAAATGTTAAGAGGCTTTAATGAATTTTAAAGAGTGGACTGACCTCTGCTTCTTTTTATCTGTGTTTTCAATATTTGGAATAAATTCCGAGTAACCAAATATAGCACGCAGCCAGTGTTTTCCTCTGAATAATTCCTGGATGACTATATTTAGTATGAACAAGATAATATAATTAAAATCTTCTGAAATAATTAGGCTAGATAGGAAAGGCAAAGAAAAAGCAGTAGGAATTCACAATCTTGGAGGGCACTGAATACCCACCATTTGGTGTTGAATTAAAGCATTTCCATCTCAAACAGTGCAAAAAGCAGCAAGCTGAAATCAGGCAGAACCCCACTTACCAGGGCACTGGACGTGGGCCAAGGGAAAGTAGCCCTATTGCAGAAGCTTGTCCTAGATGAGTAGAGCTGGAAAATAAACCCAACTTTCAGAAGGCAGGATTAACTCATGCATAGTTTGGGCAATCTGCTGGGCAGGGCAAAATGGAGAAAAATACCAGGGCAAGGGCAGTAACATGGGAGCCAAAGAGAGCTGCAACATCATTCCAGATCTCACTTTTTATAGTAAATCAACCAATTAGTGACTGGGCTTACAGAGAGTAGAACATGGCCTGCTAAGTAAAGAGGACTTTGTGAGAGCTGCTGGTTATTTCTCCATATTTTGTTGCAACTTTTGGATGATATTTTTAAATATTCCCAATAGTGAATCATTGATATCTTTCTCCAAGGAAATAAAGTCAACTGTCGAGCAACAGTTAAGTTTTTGTGCTATCGTTCAGTCTTCTAAAGAAATCCTGATATCCTCAACATTAAAAACCATGATATTTTATCCCTGAAGTGACAAATTTAGCTCTACTGTAGATATTGAATATAGTACTAAGCTACACTGGTTGAGAAATAATTATCTGGCATTATCAGTGTCCCACTTCTTATTTCAAAAACTAATGCAAGCACCTTTCCCCTGATAACCAGTATGCTTCAGTGTAAAAAAGGAGAGTGTTGCACATGTGCATCTTCCTTTACACAACACATGCTGAAAATATGTATACTTAGAGGTCATAACTTGATCACATTTAAAATATTCACTCTTTCCTTGAACAACCCAAGCAAAAGCAGGAGGTCTGTTGTTGACTGCTTATCCTCTTTTATTCTTGTAATAACACACTTTGTAGCTAGTCACAAAGCTACCTTCTGCATGCCTCTTCCCCAGGCTACATCACAATTTACAAAATAATAATTACTAAAATCCTGCAGTTAGTTCTCAGTGATAAATAGAGTAAACTTGTTGAGTACTTCTTCATACTTGTCATGCTGGTAAATGAAACCACTACAGTGCATGCATGATATTAACTGCTCTTCAACATTATATGCTATGGATATTTGCAATGCCCAGGGATGATATTTGGTCAAACAATTTTGTCAATAGTTCATTCTGCTTTCTCTTATTAAAATCTTAATAATTTTCAGCTGATTTTGCAACAATGTAACATGTACCTACTTTTGCTACAAGAGTAAAACTTTGAATGAGAGTTTCGTGATTTTGATTTTCTTTGATGATAGTTTTAGTTAAAAATCCATTCATTTATTAACAAGTAATTTATTAACTTATAATATTCTAAGTAATATTTATTAATTTATTAGCTAATTTTTTAATAAGTGAGTGACTACTAAGCTCAAAGCATTGTGCTAAGTATTGGGAATACAACACGTCAAAAGAGAAAATCTCTGCCCTCAAGGAGCTCACATTCCTCATCAGTTAGAAACTATTATTTAGTGTTTACTTTAGAAAATCTCAATTGATGAGAGGTGACTGTGTGTTTAACAATGGCACAAAAGCTAATTAAGAAATGTGTTATAAAATACAATGGACTGGGGAGTAATATTAATAGATTGCTCCCTTAGTGAAATTAAATTTTTGGATATTTATTGTTGTACTTCCAATTTACACCTTTATTTCTTTGTGGCTACTTGTGCAAAGTCACAAATAGACTTTGTCACAGCCCGTACAGATTTATAATCTGTAGTTGCACTGTACAATTATAAAAATCCTGTTTACAATTTGTACTTTTTAAATTTGAATTGTAGTATTTATATTACTATTTTATCATTATTTTTATGCTTCATTGCAGCACTTCAGAGATATTGATCCTTTTTTTTAATGATGGATATAAGGCAACACTATTTTAACTGTAAAAACGCAAAATTAACACATGGCAAAATTCAAATTATTGTCTGAGAGAGGTTATCTGAAATCTGTTAAATGTTAGCCAAAACAATCTGATCAATGCATTCCTTGGAGCTCACATGGAACTTTTAAGAATGAAATGGTTATTAAGAATGCGATAGGATTTTAAGAAACACACACCCATCCCATTTGATTTCCCTCTTGACTCCTTAAAAATTAAAAAAAATAACAATAATAAAAGCTTATTTTCACTTCCCTTTATTCAGAAATATTTTAGCTCTCTTCCTATTTTCAGAGGTAAAATAATTAAAAGTTGGTTTTTATCTTGTATGTGTTCTATGATTTTTAAAAATGTAAAAATAGATATATAAGAGAATGAAGACTTAAATAGAATGCACAAATATATGTTGGGGTGTAAAGATTATGAGTGATATCATTTTCTTTTTTAAATTCTCCTTTAATGTTTTTAGATTGATTTTTACAATAAAATAATGATTAAAATTGCATAACTGAGGTCTTAGATTGAAAATATTGTATAAATCGTTATGTACTCTTTAAAATGTTCTCTCACTACCTAAAAGCTGCCATCTATAGTTTCTGCTTACAGATCATACCTAATTGATAAAAATAAAAACTTTCCCCAGAATAAATCCATTCCTAGTACATCTAACACGTTCTGATTCTGGATCTATTTTGCCTATCTACACACTTCAGTCTGGAAGTGAATGAAGACTCTTCTTTCACAAAATGTTCTATTCCTATGAATGTGTTCCGTATTTTATATCATGAAAAAGGGATAGTTTTCATTGGCACTTTTTATGGGCTTGAATCGCTTTATTCAGCTTTAGAACCATGAATTGCATGGTCCTGCTGGATATTTTCCCCATGACCCTCTAATTTGAGGCTCATGTTTGACTCCCTTCTTGTTATCACATTCTGTATGGAGGATTCTGTTCTCTGCTTCAGTGTCAAGTCAGGTGCCTCAAATAAGCAAATATTTACCAAGTGCCTACCATGGACGAGAAAGTGTTGACTTTAAAAAAAAAAGTATACATTTTTTAAATGTGTAAAAATTTTACATTTAAAAAATATGTAAGTCACAGAGAGCTCAAGAAATTTAAACTTATTTCAGAGGGAAAAAATGTACAAAAAATAAAAATGTAAGCTCTAACAAACGTAATAGCTTGTAAAATATTCAAATAACAGTTTAAGACAAAATTCAAAGAGATATAAGAAATCCATTATTGTCTTATATTCTGAAGAGACTCAAGCCAGTTGTGGCAAAGCATGAACTGGGTTCCTGTTGCAGCTCCATCACTTACTAATTGGGTCATTCTAGGAACTCACATAACCTCTGGATGGAGGGGGGAAGGTGTATATAGATATAGATAAAGATATGATATAGAGATATAGATATAGATACAGATGTATCTCCAAGTCAAGCCATGCAGACACAATTCTGGGAAAACTGGTAGAAATAGAGTGATTAGGAAAGAGAAGCAATTCCCTCTTGGGTTGGTAGCTATAATGATAAATATTCTGCTGCCAGTGATCTCCACTAGAGCAGGCCCACCTGAAAAAGGAGGAAGCCAAGAAATGAAGCAGAGAAAGAGCTGCTTGATTTGCTTCATCTGTAAAATGAGAAATGGGAAACTAATACTTTGCTACCAGGAGGTAAAGGTTGGAAGAGATAAGCTCTTAAGACCCTTTGCAGCTCTAATTCTGTGATCTTAAAAATACCTGCCTTGGGCTTTCCTGGTGGGGCAGTGGTTGAGAATCCACCTGCCAATGCAGGGGACACAGGTTCGAGCCCTGGTCCAGGAGGATCCCACATGCCGCGGAGCAACTAAGCCCGTGAGCCACAACTACTGAGCTTGCGCTGTAGAGCCCGTGCTCTGCAACAAGAGAAGCCACCGCAATGAGAAGCCCGCGCACCCGCAACGAAGAGTAGCCCCCGCTCTCCGCAGCTAGAGAAAGCCTGTGCACAGCAGTGAAGACCCAATGCAGCCAAAGATAAATAAATTAAATTAATTAATTTTTAAAAAAAGGAAAAAGAAGAAAAATGCCTGCCTTTAACAAATGGATACATGTGTGCAAAATCAAAAAGAGGCACTTAGTATTTCTCAATAGATTTTTCATTACAATAATCTAGTTTTTGCTGTCTTAAGAAGGTTGGGCTATTTTTTTTCCCAGTTGAGGCTACTTTTGATTATTTTTGTCTATTAATTTTCTGATTGACCAAGAGTTGAAAGTTTATAGTCACAATTCCCATAGTGAACATGAAGGCAGCCCAGTGTCTGTTAAGAACATGAAAGATACTGTTCCTAAATGTACCTATTCCTAATTCGATTGTTTATACCTAGTTCTAAAGGGGAGAGCAATCGTAAGTAAATTTTTGGTCATTTAAAAAATTATTTATGATAAATGATAAACAAAAGAAGTATTGATAAAACATGTTACTCTTTCTAGAGTATATTGCTTGTAACTTCAGCGGCAGTCCAAAAGCTCAATCTCTTCCAGGACGAATTGCTAAGGTTTTTTGAACCCTCTTTAGACAGAGACACCCATGATTTACAATGATTACTTGAATATGCTGTGAAGATTAAGAGTACAAAACAACCATACACAAAAATTAACACAAAATGGATCATCAACCTAAATGTTAACAGCTAAAACTATGAAACTTATAGCAGAAAATAAGAGTAAATTTTGTGACCTTGGACTTAGCAATGGTTTTTTAGATATGATCATAAAAGCATGAACAACAAAGAAAAATAAACTGTGCTTTATCAAAATTAAAAACTATCTTTGTACTTCAAAGATATCAAAAAAGTGTATGACAGCCAACAGATGGGAGAAAATATTTGCAAATCACATATCTGATAAGGGGCTTCTATCTCAAATATATAAAGAACTATCACAACTCAACAATAGACAAATAATCCAATTTTTAAATTGGCAAAGGATTAAAACACATTTCTCCAAAGAAGATATATAAATGACTAATAATCTTATGAAAAATGCTCAACCTCATTTACCATCAGGGAAATGGAAATCAGAACCATACTGAGTTACCACTTCACACCCACTAAAATGGCTTAAAATCAAAGACAGACAGTAACAAATTCAAGCCCATTGCTGGTGGGAGGGTAAAAAGGAATAACTTTGGAAAAGAGTTTGGCAGTTCCTCAAAGTGTTAAACATAGAGTTACTATATAACTCAGCAATTCCACTCCTAGGTATGTGTGTGTCTATATATAGAGAGAGAGAGACACACACACATTTCTGTTGGGTATAAACAGAAATATAAACATATGTCCACACAAAAACTTGTACATGAGTATTTATAGCAGCATTATTCATAATAGCCCGAAAGTAGAAAGAACCCAAATACCATCAGCTGATGAATGGATAACAAAATGTAGATATCCATACAATGGAACACTATTCAGCTATAAAACGGAACGAAATACTGATACAAGAAACAACATGAATGAACCTTGAAAACAAGCTAAGTGAAAGAGGGTAGTCACAAAAGACCACATATTGTATGATTCCATTTATATGAAACATCCATAGTAGGCAAATCCATAGAGAGAGAAAGTAGATTACTGTTGCAAGGGGGTTAGACATAAACTCCATATCCAGAAATATGGGGTTAAACTCCACATAACGGGTGTGGAGTTTCTTTTTGGGGTGATGAAAATGCTCTAAAGTTAGTGGCAATAGTTGCACAGCTTCGTAAATCTAAAAAAATGTTGACTTGTACACGTTAAAAGAATTACAAAAAATGTGACATTTATGGTATGTGATATAAAGCAGATATTAAGAAAAATAAAAGAATTTTGAAACACACCACTGACCAAAGGCACTTGCCATTTATATTATTTTGCAGTCACATTTAACCAAAAGTCACAAGGCAACTGAATATACTGGACAGCTCAGCAAAATGTAATATTCTAACACAGAAATTTAAAATGTGAAAGTGCTCTACACTTGGAGTTAGGAGATGTGGGTTCTAGTTTTTCCTTAACCCCAACCCAAGTTTGGAGGCAAAGATTGCTAATTACTGTGAATACTGATTTTCCTTTTCTTCTCCAGCAGTAAGAACCTCGGATTTTTGCTGAGACATTTTCACTCAGCTGAAGACCTGCCAGCCTCTTTTGCAGCTAAATGTTGCTATGTGTTGATGTTTGGCTAAGTCTTATGTGTAAATTTCAAGAAGTCTCCTCAAAGGGAGGGAATGTGCTTTTCCTTGTCCCTCTATCCTGTTGCCGGAATATAGATGGGTTGGCTAGAGCTCTAGCAGCTATCTTGGACCATGAGGATGAGGGATGGCAAAGTGGCAAGCTGGAAGAAGCCTGGGTCCCCCACAAATGTGTAGAACCACTACATTTACCCTGAAGTGCCTACCACCAGACATCTTTTATATAAAAGAGAAATAATCATATAAACCACAGTTATTTTTTTCTGTCACATGTAATGGTTCATAATCCTAACTAATACACTGGGTTTATGAAGAGTAAAGAGGAAAAGGCCCTTTAGATTAGTTTGGAGAGGAGGAGTCTTCTCTTAAAAAAAAAAAAAAAGAAAAGTTAAAGCCCTCTTTCTGGATGGAACACTTTCTAAATTAACCTGAGAGCACACAAGGACTCTTGATCTTCCAAAAGTTTGCCAACAATGGCAAAAATACCTAGAACTGTACAAATCTGTTTGTCATCACTGCACCTGCCTCCTCTCCCTGGCATTTTCATATCAGCTGAGATCAGCCAGAAAATCCCAAACACTGTGGGTTTCAAATTTGATTACTTTGTAGGGAAAGGGTAGAATCTTTCCTTTGAAATAGGTTTCCAGTGGTATTCTAATTTCTTTTTCAGTCTACTCCAGTTTGCTAACCTTGACTAAATATATATTGTTACTTAAGCATGTGATTGAAGGGCATAAGGACAGCCCCTGGTGGGTGATAAAAATTAGAACTGGTCAGCAGTCATTCACAATCTTATTCAATAATTATTTTGAATTATTCAATTCAAAAGCCCAATTTTTAAAACTCATGCAGAACTATATTCAATATCTTATAATAACCTATAAAGGGAAAGAATCAGAAAAAAATATATGTATAACTGAATCACATTGCTATACACCTGAAACTAAAACAATATTGTAAATCAACTATCCTTCAATTTAAAAAAAAAAAAACTCATGCACTCCATCATTCCCAGGTGGGCTTTTTAAACTACTCCAAGAGAGGGACCCAGAGACTCCATTCACTAAGTGCTATGTAACTTTTAACCAGACTGCTTTTGCAATGTCCTAGATTACTAAAATATGTCACAGTCCATCTACCTCTGGGCAGATCTCCCTAAAACTTCAACTATTATTGACAATAAAGATCTGATTAAAAAGCAGATTTATCACAATTTATTGTAAGTCCAGAAACATATATATATATATATATATATATATATATTTTTTTTTTTTTTTGGCTGCATTGGGTCTCTGTTTCTGCGCAGGAGCTTTTTCTAGTTGGGGCGAGAAGGGGCTACTCTTCGTTGTGGTTTCTCATTGTGGTGGCTTCTCTTGTTGTGGAGCACAGGCTCTAAGTATGCAGGCTTCAGTAGTTGCAGCATGTGGGCTCAGTAGTTGCGGTACACAGGCTCTAGGGTGCGCGGGCTTCAGTAGTTGTGACACGTGGGCTCAGTAGTTGTGGCTCGTGGGCTCTAGAGCACAGGCTAGTTGTGGGACATGGGCTTAGTTGCTCCACGGCATGTGGGATCTTCCTGGACCAGGGATTGAAGCAGTGTCCCCTGCAGTGGCAGATGGATTCTTAACAACTGCGCCACCAGGGAAGTCCAGTTCAGAAACTTTTAAAACAACATCCATGCAGATTCTGCCATACGAAGAAATAATAAATACTAGAGAATCCTGATAAATGGCTTTGCTTTTTACTTCCTAAAATTACAAAATCTATTGCCTTTTCAGTAATAACAATAAATGTTTTCTGTGTATATTTTATCATTCATGCATGAAGGACTAACACTCACTTTAAATACGAGAACAAATATGCAATAAAATTGTTTCTCTGGGAAAAAGGTCAGGATTTTATATTAATGTAATCATAATATAGCCAGAAGATTTGGGAAACAGAGTCTTAAAATTTAACAAAATTTTTTTATTCATTTTTATTGGAGTATAGTTGATTTACAATGTTGTATTAGTTTCTGCCATACAGCAAAATGAGTCAGTTATATGTATATGTCTATCCACTCTTTTTTAGATTCTTTTTCCATATAGGTCATTACAGAGTATTGAGTAGAGTACCCTGTGCTCTACAGCAGGTCCCAATCAGTTATCTATTTTATATATAGTAGTGTGTGTATGCCAATCCCAATCTTCCAATTTATCCCTCCCTCCCTTTCCCCCCAGTAACCATAAGTTTATTTTCTACATCTGTGACTCTATTTCTGTTTTGTAAATAAGTTCATTTGTATCATTAAAAAAATTTTTTTTTCAATATCAGCAGAGATTTTGTTTCAGGAAGATGGGTATATAAATAGAGATTCTGAACCAGCCTACCTTTGTTTTTCACTTCTATCACACTTGACTTTTTCTCTATTGAATTTAATCTTACTGATATTTCTTATTTCCACAGCTCACTGATTGAGGCTTCTATGTTTTAATCAGTAAGACTGACTTGAGTTCTATTACATTTAAGGCTCCTTTTTGATAAAAAAGACTACAGATCTTGAGAGTTCTTTTTAAATTATTAAATATTTGTGCTGGCTTAGTGACTATTAAAAAATAACAGGTTTCAAGTGATTCATACACACAGTTCTGGGACTCCTGAGTATGGATGGATGGATAAAATGGGACGCACACAACCTTACACAGGGTTGTGTGAAAACGGCCTTCTCAATAATCATAACAGTGCCCTCCATGAATTAAAGCCAGGGTAGTCATTCTGAAACTAGATCCAGTCCTGTATCACTCCTCTACCAAAAACAGGGATTAATGCACAATTTCCAGGTTGTTAAGAAGATGATAAAAATGATCTGATTTTGATTTGCCTGTTTCAAAAGTGGCTTCGTATGCTTTCTCTATGATTAAGGCTAGGAGAGAGGAAAGGTGAAGTGTTGAAGAAAGGAAAATAAATTGCCTGACACTTGGCAAGTACTCAGTAGATGCTGATTTCTGTCCTTTCTGTCCCTTCTGAGGAGAGAATATAGTAACTTTGTTGGTTAAATTGACAAAGTGTAAGGGAGGAGATGGTGCCGACGGCTCACACTATCTGAAATTTCCAACTTATACATCCATAATAAATCACTCTGTTCAGTAATTATCTCTCACACAAAACATCAGCACTGGAAAGACATAATTCATTTAAAAAACTCTGCTACTAGATATATTACTTCACTGCTTTTGCGAGGATGAAGTTCTAATGAGAAAGAACGTTGAGGAATCTTTCCCAGAGTCTACTTCTCTATGGAAGTTCCTCTCTTCTTTCAAAAGTAGTTCCGTCTAATATTCTGTGTACTTATTCGTGCTGGTAAAGAAATCCTCTATCAGTTCTATTCCTTTGGATAGTTCAGCAGGGATTACTTTGAGACTGAGTCACTCTTGCTATCTTTCCTTGAATCTCCTCGACCCCAAATTTTATAAAGATACACTCACTCTTGTCTCCTTGATCTTTCCATGGCTGGTCTGTGTCAAATTTCTGGAGCCCTTGAGGAGTATCTTTAAAGGAATATCTTTTTTCTTTGTATTGGAATGCTTACAAACAGTTTCATAGAACAGAGCTGGCTTCTTGTATTTAGGTTGGCACATTAATCCATTAAAAAAAAGCAGGGGAGTTCAATGAGAAATTAATATGCCATGTTACAAGTATATTTTTATCAAATGTAGGTAAGAATACCAGAAAATTAGGCAAATAATAAGTGGTTACTTAGAATTCCTAAACAGTTTATACTTCTACACAGAGGGGAAGCCCATACATTGCAGCCCACCCATACCTCATCTGAGAACCTCAGGAACTTTGCTCATACAACTGGGATTTCCAACTGGGATTTCATATGTCCATTTTGTACTACTGGAAGACCACACATTGGTCAACAGAGAGATGGGCCCAAGGCAAAACAGTTAGTTTACTATTTCTGATTTTTTAACCAAGAAAGATTTTCCTGCTCCCTCCATCAACAGGTGGATTGTCTAAGGATCTGAAGAAAGGCAGTATTTAAATAAAAGGTTTACTTACATTTTGAAAAGTGAAGAGGGAGTGATCATAGAAAGACAGGGTTTAGAACTGGAAATAACCCTAGAGAAAATTCAATTCAAACCCCCTTCTTAAGAATAAAGAAAAAGAGACTAAGTAATCGTTTGTCTGCTTAGTTCAAAACAGCTAGAAGGCAAGAGGCCACAGGGAATAGTAGTTAAGAGCATGGTCTTTGTGGTTGACAGTGTGGATTTGAATCCAGATCTTCTAGGAACTGTTTGAATGGTTTCCTCATATAAAAAGTAGGAATAACAGGACCTGTCTTCCAGAGTTATTGTGAAGAGTAAATGATATGACTTATTGACACATTAAGTGCCTAGAGCCTAGAAGAGTGGCTGGTCCTCAGTAGTGCCTGGCAAATGTTATTGTCAGCGCAGGAACCCAAACCAGAATCTTTTGACTCCAACTCTTGTACACTGCATTGCACTATTAACACAGCAGGCCAAAAGGATTCAAATGTTTACTTAAAATATGGGATTCCAAATGAAATAAATTGTGTGCAACCTCATATAATGTTTTTAAAACATTTACTAATCATTCATGCAAGCAATAATACCCAGTCCTTTTCAGATGAAATTAAACGTTCCACTTTTCCCAGTGATTTAGCTGTTTTCAGATACACACAGCTCAGTACAAAGAGATGACCCAAGGGACTTTTTATCTGCAATGCAGAGAGCAAGATGGAGACAATTTACATCCGAACTTGCCGCTAGCTCCATATGGCATGTATTCATCATTTAGTGAGTTCAGCGCCCTTCAGAGCTTCAGTGATCAGGACAGAAATTGCCCACTTGTTTATGCCTGGCTGGACTGAAAATATAGGGAGAGGAAGAAGTGAAGCAAAACACCACTCCCTGCAAGAGTTGGTTCTGGATTTAGGAGTCCAGGGTTAATGCTGACCTATCCAGGAATAGTAGCCTCTGTCCTAAAGAGTAGGCAAAATGCAGATGACCTGAGGTGTATTATTTAGGGGTTGCAATCATGCATGTTATTCCTGCCTGTCCCACAAAGGACTTGACTGCAGCTAAGTCTTCCTTCTGTTCAGTACAAAGCCTCACTCGCACTGGGCAAGTGGGCATTTGCAGCAACATGTGATAACTTGGTTTGTATCAGCAACAGAAGTTGCTCTCAAAGGTTGAATTAGGAACTAACCAGCCCCTTTCCCGTGCCCCTCCTTCAGTGAGTGGGAACAGAGAGAGAAGTACTGTATTCTCCTTTCCCTATTGAGAGTAAATTAACAAAAGTTTCCCATTGGAAAGTCAAAGAATCAGTCCCTTTATACAAAAGGAATTTTGATTTTCCTCCAATTTTTCACTTCAAATGATATAGAAATCTTTCAAGATAGAAGAATATGGTCTTTTATCCTTCAGTTATCATAATGGTCTCAGTGATAGGAAAGAAGTGTACACCGACAGTCAGTATTCTGAAGTGTACACCGACTGCCCCCCCCATTATAGTATTAGGCATTTATTTAGCTCTAGAATTTGAACCCTGGAGCAAAATACAACTTCTGGAATATTAAGAAGGATTATGGACTCTTATGGGTTGAATTGTGTCCCCACCCCTTTAAATCCTTATGTTAAAGTCCTAACCCCCAGTACCTCAGGATGTGACCTTATTTGGAATTAGGGTCATTGCAGAGGCTGTCTAGATGAAGTCCTTAGAGTGGACCCTAATCCAATATTACTGGTGTCCTTATAAAAAGGGGAAATTTGCACACAGGAAGACACCATGTCAAGATAAAGGCACAGATCAGGGTGATGCATCTATAAGCCAAGAACAACAAAGATTGCTGGCAAACCACCAGAAGCTAGGGGAGAGGTGTGGAACAGATTCTTCCTCAATTCAACACTGTCTACACAATACTCTTGGACTTGTAGCCTCCAAAACTCTGAGGTGATTAATTTCCTTTGTTTAAGCCACTTAGTTTGTGAAACTTTGTTATGGCAGCCCTAGCACACTAGTATATGGAATTTCTTTTCTTCTCTTTCTTTCTTTTCTTTCTTTCTTTCTCTCTCTCTCTCTCTCTCCCTTCCTTCCTTCTTTCCTTCCTTTCTTTCTTCCTTCCTTCCCTCCCTCCCTCCTCTCTCTCTCTCTCTCTCTCTCCCTCTCTATCTCTTTCCCTCCCTCCCCCCCACTTCCTTCTTTCCTTCATTTTCTGGTGGAATTCATGGAAAAAAAGAGACTGGAAGATAGGAACATTTTTCTTTTTAGCCATTGATGGACTTTAATGCTTTCTGTAGCATTAAGAAATACAAATACTTGTTAAAAGGCATATCCATACCTAATTGTGACTAAAGTTTGGTAATAGTGGGCAAAAAGGGCCGCCCCAAGGGAGGCCAGTGCCTTCTCTGTGTGCTCAAAATCAAATCAATGGCTCCTAAAACTCAATGGCTCATTACAGGCCCTTAGAGAACTCCAGTCTTTCCATTTCTCCTACTGTGATTTTTTCATTCTTTGACCAAAGAACCCATTTTTCAACTTGCTAAATAGCTTTACTTTGTCCAGACTAATCCACCCACCTCCAAAATGCAGCAGAAGCAACATTCTAATACTACTTTTCCTTCCTTCCCAAGGAGTAATTCCACTTGCCCACCTGCTACCCCCATCCAGAAAGGAGTCTAACCCAGGTTTTAACTAATTGTCCCCTCTCTTTTCTATCCACTGTCACATGAAAAATGAGTCTCCAGGACTATCCTTGGCAATTGCACTCTTCTAGGGCAATGACACAGATTGAACTCTATCAGTGATAACAGCATCAAGGCCACTGACGCTTGCATCTGAACATCTGTGCACACGCACATACCCTCCCAGAGTTGCTCTTTGTTCCCCAAGATGACACTATTAGATAATAAGTTCCAACGTGTGTGCACTTGTGCCTGATAAGGCCACTCTGAGATCTTCTTGTGGGATCTTCTTGTGCCAAGTGTGCCCAACACCTGTTCTTGGAATAAAGACCATCCAGACCCCAGAACTACTTGTTGCTCTTAAAGGAGCTGCATCACCCATGATGCGTTTGAAGCTTTTGTTCATAAAATGGCAAACTCTGTACCTCTAGCTTCCTTTATAGCTTGCAGTAGTGTCCTAGCCATCTGCGATGTTACCACATTGCTTGAAGCAGTTCTAGACAAATGGGTATCTGTCATGTTTGCCTGCCCATCATTCATTCCTCCCCCCTCCCTTGTTTTCCCACTTTCTACCTTTGTGATTTAGATGCTGACCTTATTTACCCACCCCTATGTCTCTACTATTAGTGAAAGGAAGTACACATGACCTAAGCCAAGCCAATGAAACTCAATTCGGGGCCTTGTGCTGAAATTGCTGGGAAAGAGGTACTGTCTCTATTTGACTTGGAGTCTAAAGAATATAAGCCTGGAGTTTCTAGGGGCCACTAGGTGAAGGGACTCTCCATAGTGGCTGTATCAATTTACATTCCCACCAACAGTGCAAGAGGGTTCCCTTTTCTATACACCCTCTCCAACATTTGCTGTTTGTAGATTTTCTGATGATGCCCATTCTAACTGGTGTGAGGTGATACAATAGTTCTACTCTTTTAAGCACAATAGGGTTGGTTATAAATGGCCTGTCAACATTTCTAGCAAAGCCAGATTTTCTATAAATAAATTTGTCAGACTTCAAAGCAAAACTGTCAAAAACATAGAATTGTGCTATTGCAAGTCACCCTTAGCAGTTACTTAGACCACTGCCTCATTTCAGTCATGCAATCTTACGTGTATTCAGGTTTTTAAATACTTCATAAAGTATTTTCATACACATTATTGTAGTTGGTATTTGCTATCTCTCTGGGAAGAAAGCTGGGCAATGTGTTACTCTCCCCACTTTGCAGATGAGGTGCAATGACTTTCAGAGGTTAGGTTATCACTGGTTAGTGGTAGAGGTAGGACTAAAGTCCCACGACTCTTTACATTCAGACTAATGTTTTGTTTTCTCTATAACCATTGTCCTTTGTCACCAAATAGCCTCACATTCCCCCTAGGTAGCACTACTGCATGAACAGCTCTCTGAAAGGGTTCAAGTTTAACACCTTTCCCCTGTCAACTGCCATCCAGTGGTCCACACCTGGAAGAATCCAGATCTTCTGACTACTAGAGTCCAGTGACCTCTCATTAAACTCCAGTGCTTCACTCCCCTTCCTCCTGTTTTCTGCACAACCAGTTCTGAAATCAGCAAACACAAGGCAGTGTTGAAAGCAATAACAATTTTTAAGTGCCCACCTCCCCTTCTTCTCCATCCCTACCCCACAAATATGCCGATGGGAATCAGAGCTTTCATTTGCCAAATGTTGCAAGAAAGGGTAAGATTAATTTTAAGTCACAAGCTAACAGTGAGTAATGATGGAGAAGGAAAATGAAACTCAATCTGAAGGACTCTCCAGGTAGAACCTGAGGCTTTCCCCCCTCTCCCTTTCACCTTTGCCTTGAGTGTAATTCACTTATCTTCAGATTCAATAACTTGAGGACAGAAGGAGTATGGAGCAGGGTGAGGGCTGTAAGTGAAGCCAGGGAGTGCTAAAAGTGAGAAGGGAGGAACTCTGCACTCTTATGGGCAGCACATTCTGCTAGGCAGTGTTTACAGGAGTAAATGTCCAGCTAGGAACAGAACTTTCCTTTCCTATCTGATGATCTCTCCTTAAGTCAACAAAAGTGTTCATAAAGAAGACACAAGACTCAAAGATGCTTTCCTTTAAGATTCTACTTTGGTTGATAGAAACCAAAGATAAGGAGGAGTGAACAAATCCCTAAACCTTTGGGGAGAAAAATTTCCACAAATTATTTTACCTGAATTTGGGTGAGGGCCGTGGAAGGGGGTAATTTTGGTGGTGGGGATGTGTGGATTAATCATCTCAGTGTGCTCTTGACAAATGCTCAGATGAAGCATGCCCTGTCATCTTGCTTCTTGGTCTGCCAAGGCTAAAATACAGCCCAGAACTCAGCTGAGCTGTGTTTTTAGCTCCGGACCTCTAGAAATTGGGCACAGCACACTTCGTTGGTGATGGTTTTGCATTTAACCTTGAAATCAAGTTGTTATACAATTTAACGATTCAAATCCCTGTGTATCCTAGTGGCCAATATTTTGTTTTTTAAAAAAAAAATTATGTCAATACGACTTTGTCTTTGTACTAAGATTCTCTGTCTTAAGTCTTTTATTACTGTTGAGAAATTTGAAAAAACTTTAAAATAATATTTTCAATAGAGAAGAGGCATGAGACTTTTCTAAGACCCTTGCTTCAGGTACTAGCTATATAATAGAACCTTAGGACAAGAGACTCGAATGTTGAGAGAGCCGATTGGGCTTTGGTGGGGTGGAGGAAGACATAAAACAGATGGAAAATAAAAATAACCCAAAGGAAAAATGTGAATGCTAGACTAACTAAACTGATTATTAAAGGAATGACAACTGCCCAAAATTTATTAGGTATAGGTACCAGTGATGTAAAATTTGCAGGGGATAAGGAAAAGCCTCTTGACCTAATTTCAGATTATCATCTTGGCTTTCTTGGGGATGTTATGGTATTGTCAAGCTTTTCATACTTTTACATGGGTTATAAAAACAGGAGAACCAGTCAAGAGGCCTCTGGGTTCCTGAATTGACTGATAGGTGTGATATTGATATTATCAATTTTCCATTATTTGGGGATCAATTAAACTGGTTTGAATTGTTGTGGGAGGTCCAATAAAAGAGGGACACCCTTTGCTTCAGACTATGCTGATAAAATGCAAAGCATATGCTTGGGGTCAGAAGATGAGGCTTGGAGCCCAGGCTGTCCCTTACTGACTCAAGCTACCTGGAATGAGTCTTTTAGCCTCTCTACGGCTCAGAGTTCTCTGTATTAAAACGAGTCTAATAATAATGATTATTTTGGAAATCAAATAAGCTAATATATACGAATGCAGTTATGAACTCTAAAGTGCTAGTTACTATTTTTATTATTTTCTAATGCTGGCCCTAGGTTACAAATCAAAAGGGGAAACAAAATAACAAACCCTACTCTGTCTTCAGGGAAAAAAAAAAGATGGATGTGAATATTGCTTTTACTATATTTCCCCCTTCTTACTTCATTTGGATCTTTGAAAAGCTGCATTCATCTGCTATTATGGCTTTACCCTCTAAGCCTTCTGTATTTGATGTCTTTAGACCTTATACTCAGGTTAAGAACTGAGAAGAGGGACTTCCCTGGTGGCACAGTGGTTAAGAATCCGCCTGCCCGTGCAGGGGACACAGGTTCGAGCCCTAGTCCAGGAAGATCTCACATGCCGCGGAGCAACCAAGCCCCTGCACCACAACTGCTGAGCCTGCACTCTAGAGCCCACAAGCCACAACTACTGAGCCCATGAGCTGCAACTACTGAAGCCCACGTGCCTAGAGCCCATGCTCCACAACAAGAGAAACCACCACAATGAGAAGCCCACACACCACAACGAAGAGTAGCCCCCGCTCGCCGCAACTAGAGAAAGCCCGCGCACAGCAAGAAAGACCCAATGCAGCCAAATATAAATAAATAAATAAACAAATAAATAAAATTTTAAAAAAAGAACTGAGGAGAAACATAACTTAGAGCAAGTTATGGAACTTGACCATAGCCCTTGGGAATTTAAATTCCACTGACTACAGGTGGGACCATGTTTTCTTTCTGTTTCTCGGGGTTTTTTAAATTTTTTAAAGCAATGTGGTTTCTGCGTCTTCTTCTAGCACTACAATGGCTTAGGCTTTTGTGGAAAAAACAAAACAAAACAATGGATCTAGAAAACAAAAATAATGGATCTCGTACAATTTGACAACCCCCACATAGGAATTTCCCAACCACAGAGTCCTGCAGGATCACTGCAGGTGTGCCAGAGACATGGGCTAACCCACAGCTTTACTCATACCAAACAAACACTCACTCGGTCGCCCAGGGAAAATCAAATAAAGGTAACCATTGACACTACCATTGCCATTTTTGCACGTGCATTCTTGACAGGAATACGGCAACCCAGCAAAATGTCTTTGTGAAATAGCACAATGTCAACTCATCTCTCTCCATAGTTACTAGGCAAGAAACCAAGGTGAATAACTTTTAGGAGCCAAACTAAGTATTTTTTTTACATCTGTATCTTCAATGATATATTACTATTTACTAAAGTTTACTTGAAGGCAATTATCACTTTATGAAATGGGACACATACAATGATTAATGATGGTGTGAAGCTTATAATAAAGTTTTCATGAAATTACATTACAGGATAGTTTAGAACTACTTTTTGAAGAGGGTAGGACTATTTTGGCCTGCTTCATTTAAGGATGATTTTTCTCTTGCCTGAATTGAAACCCAAAGATTCTCAGGATAAGAAGACATCTCTCCATGGGTTCTTCCTTCTAGATGGCTTTTTGCAGTATTGGAAGGTTTTTCTTGGGGACATTTCAAGAAATAGAAGAAAGACTTTATTTTGTACCTAAGCTCTTTTCTTCCCATGTTCTGACTTTGTCAAAATGGAAGCACATTACTGGACTCTTCTCTAAGTTTCAAGGTTATTTCAATATCATTTCAATATCTGTAGGATACTCACCCATCTTCTCTGGTTGGGAGCAGGAAGTGGGCACCTTCAGTATATCCATGAAAAAAGCAATACCCCAGGACTTCCTAGAGTATCTCAAGAGCCATAACTTGCACATGTGGGCACTTTTTAAAATTTTTACTTTTTTATTGATGTATAGTTGATTTGTAATGTTATACAAGTTTTGGGTGATTCACAATTTTTAAAGGTTATGCTCCATTTATAGTTATTATAAAATATTAGCTATGTTCCCTGTGTTGCACAATATATCCTTGTAGCTTATTTATTTTATACATAGTAGTTTATACCTCTTAATCCAATGCCCCTATCTTGCCCCTCCCCTCTCCCCACTGGTAACCACTAGTCTGTTCTCTATATCTGTGAGTCTGCTTCTGTTTTGTTATATTCACTAGTTTTATTTTTTAGATTCCACATGTAAGCGATAACATACAGTATTTGTCTCTCTCTGTCTGACTTATTTAACTAAGCGTAATACCCTTCGAGTCCATCCATGTTGCAAATGGCAAAATTTCATTCTTTTTTACGGCTGAGTAGTATTCCATTGTGTGTGTGTGTGTGTGTGTGTGTGTGTGTGTGTATATATATATATATATACCACATCTTCTTTATCCATTCAGCTGTTGGTGGACACTTAGGTTGCTTCCATATCCTGGCTATTGTAAATAATGCTGCATGAACACTGGGGTGCATGTATCTTTTCAAATTACTGTTTTCTTTTTCTTCTGATATATACCCAGGAGTAGAATTGCTGGGTCATATGGTAGTTCTATTTTTAGTTTTTTGAGAAATCTCCATACTGTTTTCCACAATTGCTTCACCAATTTACATTCCCACCAACATTGTATAAGGGTCCCCTTTTTCCCATATTCTTGACAACATTTGTTATTTGTGGTCTTTCTTATGATAGCCATTCTGACAGGTGTGAGGTGATATCTCATTGTGGTTTTGATTTGCATTTCTCTGTTGACTAGTGAAGTTGAGCATTTTTCATTTGCCTGTTGGTCATCTATATGTCTTCTCTGGAAAAATGTCTGTTCAGGTCTTCTGCCCATTTTTTAATTGGGTTGCTTATTTTTTTGATGTTGGGTTGTATGAGCTATTTATGTATTTTGGATATTAACCCTTTATCAGTCATACCACATATGGGCACTTTAAAATCATTTACTAAAGGCATTCTGTGAAGGCAGACAAGTTAAAAAAAATTCCTCTTCCCTGACACTAGGGTTCATGGTCAGTGAAGGATAGCTGTATCAGTCCCTGTCTGCCCTGGCAGGGCACATTTGCACAATACTTGAACCAGACTGCTCTATAGGGCACCAATAGGACATGATCACTTTGAACTGCTCTTTCTTGATCCATGCTTGAGGCCATAGGTATCTGATAAGATATTGCAGGCATCATTTCTTCAGTACCAGAAATCTCTCCAATTTCTGTCTCCCAGGCTTCCTTCATGTGTTCACCCTCTTCTGGTCTCTATAGTTCTTTCTATCCCACTAAGATAAACCCAAGGTCTCCCTCTCTGCCCAGTGATTCTCAGACTTCTTTGACTCAGGCTCAGTTGGGTGGGGCAAAATGTTCCAAGACCCACATATTATAGTCTTGCCTGCTTTTCAAAGAATTCCCTGATAACGATGCACTGTTGCTGTGCAAGCACATTTTGTGCAAGTCATGTGAATATCTGCTTTAGCAATACTGGTATGGATGGTTTTTATATGTATCACAATCCATATTTGTTTTAATGTTTTGTTATAAAAAATTATAGGTCACAAATTGAGTTGACCTATGTAGATATCACTATCTTATTGTAGGGTTAATCAAACAATCCATGTCAAACAAAATAGATGATGATGGAGGTAAACGAAGGGTAATTTATAATTAAAAAGCAGGAATAGGGCTTCCCTGGTGGCGCAGTGGTTGAGAGTCCGCCTGCCGATGCAGGGGACACGGGTTCGTGCCCCGGTCCAGGAGGATCCCACGTGCCGTGGAGCGGCCGTGAGCCATGGCCGCTGAGCCTGCACGTCCGGAGCCTGTGCTCCGCAACGGGAGAGGCCCCAGCAGTGAGAGGCCCGCGTACCACAAAAAAAAAAAAAAAAAAGCAGGAATAGTAACCATTGAAAAGTACAACAATACAGAACTGATATTAATAGGAAAGCAGTCTTCCTGACTATTGAGGATACTTCAACAATCTGTCCATGCATGTTGATAGGGGGAGCTTTGCAAATATTGCCAAGTGTTGCCTGACAACCAGGTGAATACTAAGTAGTCACCTCAGTAAACTCTAGTTATGTGCTAAAATTTTATTTATGAATACCAAATACTACTAACTCTTAACAACCTAGCAGTTATTAGTAGCTTTTAGACACATATATACATGCACACACACATACACACACACACACACACACACACACACACACACACACATTGAAAATCTAGGGCATCAAGAGCCATTTGCTAGTAAGATCCAAAGAAAAGACATGTATTTTGGGATTAATCTGTGGGACATCAGGAGGATGCTTGTGGCCTACCAGTTGGCTATGGTCCATACCTTGAAATTCATCACTGCTTAGGTGGTTGGCTTGGCTTTTTGACTCAGCTTCTCAAGATGCTGGATCACTAGTCCTGTTTCATCCTTTGCCGCTACAGGCACATCCCGACCTTGTGCCCTGGCCAGCACTCCAGTGCTCCCTGGCCTGGACCTCCAAACCCCTAGTCTCTCACTAGAGTCCCTCTCTGGGAAGGAGAATCAGATGTTACCCAGTAACTGGACAGACTCCCTGTTACCCCCTTGCAGTATCTGTGATGTCATAATGGGAGGCCTTGAGTGAAACATGGTGAAGGGGAGTCAGAAGACCTGCTCACAGGCCACCTCTGCCTTGGCAGCTGTTTGACAGCAGGTGAGTTACCTCACTTCTCAGCTTAGATTTCTCCTCTACAAAATGGAAATAATAATACCAACCTCATAGATTTCTTGTGAAGATCAAATGGAATAATGTAAGTGATAAAGCATGGTAAAGTATAAATACATTTATAAAAGTAATACGTGTTATTGTTGCAGAGAGGTAATATTCATGCAAGCATCTAGATTGTTCTTTTTACAAACTATGATATTAGAATGCTATGATGTATAAGAATGACAAACAATACAGACTGTCTGTCCAGCATGAAGGTCAAACGCGAGGATCTCACAGACGGAAGACACTATTGAGAAGGAGTACGAATTCCTGATTCCACAATCCTGAGACATGTTATAAGGAGAAGTAAATCTCTCAGTGGTCCTGAATCTCCCCCTCCCTCTTTTTTCCCCCTTCTCAAGGCTTGGAGAGCAGGACTTAATTCAGAGTGATTCCAAGCATCAGAAATGTAGGTTTTTTTCCCTCCATCCCAGTGCCTGGGAGGACAGGGGCTGAAGAATGCCAGGAATTTTTCCCTCCACCCAGTCAGGAATGTGTCCTGCTTGAGGTGCTTAGCAGGAATGTGAGGGCTGCCAGATAAGACCCAGAGCCGTGGTTGTGGGCCTGGGGCAGGGGAGGGAGCTCTCCTCCACCAACGAGGCCTTCCTCAAGAGCCCCCAGAGGCTGCTCTCTGGGTAACAGCAGAGACTAGAGCCAGTGTTGCAGGACTAACCTCTGCAGACAGTGAGTGAAGAGGCAGCTTAGCCAGATGTTCAAAACAAAGACATGGCAATGTTTTCGGTCTCTGGAGGAAGCACTGTCTTTGGGATCAACACAGACGTGGGCTGGACTGCAGACTGCCACTTACCAGTTAGCTGCGTGACCTGGGTTAGCTACTCTGTGGGCTTGGCTTTTCCCACTATAAAATGCAAATAATACTACTACCTACCTCTTATGGTTGTGAGGAGGATTGAATAAAATAGTGTATATAAAACACTTAGCATAGCTATAAAGCCTATTTTTACATGCCTAGCTTTTAAACAGTCTCAGTACCCTGCATATATTCAGTGGCACAGTATACAGTGTGTTTTCATATTTGTTACTTCTTTTTAATTGCATTAAGCAATAGTGTGAACTTGAGTACCCTTGGGATGATTGGTAGATACATACATCTTTTTTTCTTTTTTTTTTTTTTGCGGTATCCAGGCCTCTCACTATTGTGGCCTCTCCTGTTGCGGAGCACAGGCTCCGGACGCGCAGGCTCAGCAGCCGTGGGTCACGGGCCCAGCTGCTCCACGGCATGTGGGATCTTCCCGGAACGGGGCACAAACCTGTGTCCCTTGCATCGGCAGGCGGACTCTCAACCACTGCGCCACCAGGGAAGCCCTATACATCTTTTAAAACAAGTAACAGAGTGTCTGTCATCTTTGGCGGTTATCACAGGCCTGGTCTTAGCTCTTGTCCACACCCTACCCGTATCCCAGTTTTTTCAGTGAGTTTCCAGTCAGTTCCAGTCAGGAGAAAGCTGCCTCCTCCCCCCCCTCCCCCCCACCCCCACCCTCCCATCTCCCGGAACACACTGATATATTGGACCAGAGTAGCTGCTGCTCTCATCCAGCTTCCTATGGGAGCTTGGAAGAAGCTGTTGTTGGAGGTCAAAGAGAAGCTCAGAAGCTTTAAGGATTCTGTCAGGTAGGCTTGCCCTTGAGGGGCTCCTGGGGCAGCCAGACTGCCTACCTGATCCCCTTATGCCTGGGTCTCAAAGTTTAACCTGTGTTGGAGAAGGTCTGCCCTGCCCCAGGTCCCTAGCAGGCTTCTCTGCCTTTCACTTTCCTTCTGCCAGCTTTTCTGAAAGCCAGGTCAGGAAGGCAAGACTTAGTCCCTGCCTTGTTCAGAGAGGAACTCCTGGAACAATGTGGTTCTGCAAGCTGCCCCTGACCTTGGTGTTCCTGAAGCCATGGCACGGCTCCACTTCCCCAGGTCCCGAATCTTGATGCCTACAGTTACAATGGATCTGTTGTGTCCTTTCACAGACTTGATCTTGGATTTTCAGTCTCCACCTGGCACAGTGGAGATGAGGATGGCAGCTCTGACCTATTTCCTGTAGTCTCTGTGGGCTTCCTGACAGTTCTTTCTTCCCGGGGCTTGGTTCTCTTTAATATCAGCCATGCACTCTGGACATAGAATCCCATGTCCAGATGGGAGCAAATGTACCTCTCCACTGATTGCCTTAATGCTTCCAGGCTGGTTCTTGCATAATGTCATCCACCTCTCACTCCATGAATCTCAGAGAAACTTCAATCTTTATTGGTAGTAAATATTTTCTGGGAAACACATGTAAGACTATTGCTTTATTGACCTTCTTGAATTCTTAAGGGCATGGCCTAAGGCAAGCTGGGACCACAGCTTTCCGAATTGGCAGGTAGGCTAGTGAGCAAGGGCCAGGCAATGGCCTGTGAGAGGGACACAGGATGGGGTTTGGAGACACTGTCCTACGTGAGAGTTTGGATCAGGGACAAGGGTCAAAGGCAGACTCTAAAGGATGTAGCCAGCTCTGTTATGGTTATGGCCTTTGTTGGTGCCAGGTAGGAGATATTCCAAGGTATGATTAGACAGGAGGTAAGGGAATAGAAGTCTGCCTACATGTGGCCAAGCTCTAGAAGGCTCATTTATTAGAGCAGGATCCAGGTCCAGGGAAGGATGGATGGCTAAAGAGAGATGGAAAACCAGGGCCCTAGTCACTAGCTAAGGTTCAGAGCCATATCAGGCATTTAACGACTTCTTTAAAACATCTTACAGGCGGTGGGCCCAGCAGCCAATGGGCGGGGGCGGCCCGGACGACGGGGAGGGGGAGCCCGCGGCTGGGGGACGCGCGGGGGAGGAGGAGGCGGGCTCCCAATCCGGTTCCATCCGGTTCTCCCACCGCCCCCGCCGCGGGTCCCAGCAGCTCAGGCGGCGGCAGGAGCGGCAGAGGCCAGGCAGCCCAGCTTCGCGAAGGCCCTCGGCGCGCCGTGGCCCGCAGGCACCCGGCACGCGCCCGCCCCGCCGCCACGATGCACAAGAGGAAGGTGAGCTCCGCCGAGGGGGCGGCGAAGGAGGAGCCCAAGAGGAGATCGGCGAGGTTGTCAGCTAAACCGGCTCCTCCAAAAGTGGAAACGAAGCCAAAAAAGGCGCCAGGAAAGGATAAATATTCCAACAAAAAAGTGCAAACAAAAGGGAAAAGGGGAGCAAAGGGAAAGCAGGCTGAAGTGGCTAACCAAGAGACTAAAGAAGACTCACCTGCAGAAAATGGCGAAACTAAAAATGAGGAGAGCCCAGCTTCTGATGAAGCAGGAGAGAAAGAAGCCAAGTCTGAGTAAAATCACACACCTGGTCCTATCAGTGGTCCCTGTTTCCCCTCTTGTACAATCCAGAGGAATATTTTTATCAACTCTTTTGTAAATGCAGGTTTTTTAGTAGCTCTAGAAACATTTTTAAAAAGGAAGGAATCCCACCTCATCCCATTTTTTAAGTGTAAATGCTTTTTTTTTCAGAGGTGAAATCATTTGCTGGTTGTTTATTTTTTGGTACAACCAGAAAATAGTGGGATATTGAATATGGGAGGCTTTGATTGCCTTGGGTGTCAGCTTAACATTCCACAGATGGAGGGTAGCTTTTATATCCTATAATACAAAGCATACTAAATGGCAGTTTGGAGTCAGTTGTGCATTTAATGTCTTAAACACTTTAAATTACTTCTCTTCCCACGTTGTTTTTGGTAGAATTGTTTCCTAAAGCAAACCACTCACCCCTTGATCTTGGCTCTCCTGGGCAGAATTTTGTGCACTCTGTAACATCTTTGGTCGTGGTAGTCCAGTTCTTCTAGTAACTGTTAATGTGCTGTCAACGATTGACAATTTGCGTATGTAGTGTATGTGATATTAAATTGTGAATTAGTGGGACTTACGATGTAACAGCATATCAATATTTGACGATATTGGTACTTGATATCCTGTGAAGGAAAATTTGCCCCCAGATTTTAAGCTGGAAAGTCACTGGAATAACTGTTCAGAAAAGAATCACAACTACATGATTTTTAAGGTTTTTGGTACATATGTTGAGAATTGTGTACAAATTGAAATGTCTGTGTACTGATCCTCAAAACAACCAATAAAATCTCAATTATGAAAGAAACAAACAAAACAAAACAAAAAAACATCTTACAGCATCAGGCAAATGTGTGTCCAATGCTGAAAGCCTTGAGTACCAGCCTATATTTCTTCCCCAGATACCTTCTCCTGGTAATTTATCTATTCACCTTCCACTCGTGACTGTGACTCAGTCACTGCTTCTTCTAATCTATTCAAACATTCTAACTGCTTTCAGCTTTGCTCAACACTAACACCCCACTCTACCTTTTGCTTCTTATCTCTGGATATAATGCTTACCCTAGGGATGTTTCATGTGTCCAAAAACCGTTATTTTTCCCTCAAACATGCTGCTCCTCCAGTCTTCCCTGTCTCACTGGCACCATCAACCTCCATTTTCTCAAGCTAGAAACCTGAAGGAAATCATAAACTCCTTTCACGTCTCCATCTACCATGTTCATATATCACTGTAGTGGCTATCTCATCTCTGTTCCACCATGGAATAGACCTTGGGCTGTGGTGGACACCACCCGTGATTACCAATATCAAATTCTTCTTTTCTGGGCATATGAGAGACTACACTTACCATCCCAATTCCAGTTAAGTGCAGCCGTACAACTAGTTTGGTCCAGTGAAATGTGAATGAAAATTCACATATTATTTCTGGGCTAAAGTAGTGAAAAACTCTCAATTCTCTTTGCCTGAAATAGCTCTTGTCCTGTTGTGAATGCAGAGGTCTTCTGTTGAGATGGTGAGTCACCAAATCAAAGAAGCCTATCTAACCGAGGCATCTCAGGAGGGTGGCTGCTTTGGTGAGATGCTTGAATCTGCAGAAGATGCTGCACGACTGACAAACTTTTGCAGTAAGTCACTGAGCTGTGGGGATCATTTGTTAACTGTAGCATTATCCAGCTTATCCTAATACAATCACTAAGGCCCACTGATTTTACCATCTCATATTCCTCTCCCCTCTAGTCCCTCTGCTGCTCTAGCTCAGGACCTCAACATTTCCTACCAGAACTATTGGAAAAGCTTAAAACTTGTCTCCTTGCTTCCAGTTTGGCAACCCTCAGACTCATCCTTCCAACAGACACCAGAGTGGTCTTCGTGTAACTCAAATCCAACCATGTGTTTTGGGTTACTCTGTTTCATTGGCTCCCCGTCACTGACATGACAGAGAGTATGATATGACAGATTGCCTCCCTAGCCAGCCTCATTTCCCATCTCTTGTCCCCTTACATGTTATAACCAGCAATATTTAAATGTTTGTGATTTCCAGAATAATCCATGCTTTTTCATGTGTCCATGCCTTTGCTTATGCTGTTTCATTTATCTGAGACATCTTTATACACCCTTCATCCTTTTCTTTGCCTGGCCAATTCCTTACTCTTTGAGACTAGGTTCTAATACTACATTTTCTGGGAAGCCTTCCTGTTGGATTTAACATCCCTCCTCTGTACCCCCACAGCATCATCTACATCTACAAATCATTGACTACATTATATTGCATCTCTTGATGGGTCTCCCTCCCCTTGAGAGTAAAAACTTGACTAGGTGGATGCCTGTAACATGGTAGACGCTTAGTTATAAGAAACACTGAGGTAATGAGATTCAGTGGTAATGTGAACCCTCAGGGTTCATCCGTGGACACAGGATTCCAGGATGATGGGCTGTGAGGTAGACACAAGTATTCAGTCTGAGAGATCAGTCACTCTAGTGGGCATCCAGGTCTGGCAGGAGTAGGGGGTGAGGGTCTGACTTCATGCCAAACATAACAAATGGTGGACCTGGGGCAGGGATTGTTAACTTTCTGCCCTAGACAAGATTGGCTCAAGAACCGAAGAAACATTGCACTGAATGGGCACCATGAAGAGACACTACTTTGAGAATCTTGGGAAGGTCGAAGCAGAGGAAAGAAGGTGGTATCTGATATAAAGTTATAAAATCATTGACACTCTTAATAGATTGGGCTTAGGCAGCAACCACACAGTTTGACCTTCTTGAATGACTGCTATAATAAATGCAGTAGTTTCTTGCCATTTCTGGTAGTTACGTTCTACAAAGTTGCTGGGAACACATTAGCAAGTATGGAACCATTGCTCCTAGGAAAAATGCAGGGTTAGGTTTCCTGAAAGCCTGTGGTCACATTTTCATCAACCAATCAATGCATAACCTTGTTTTACCTGTTTCTGTTTAAAGATACCTTATTTCCTTATTTAATATAATATGGATTCATTAACATTGAACTCTTGACCAGCAACACTAACTTAAGCCTGAACAAAGCTTACCTAACACACATATTTTGTTCTATAAGTTGCTTCTTGTGCTTAGGAAGACTGGAAAACACTTCAGCAATACACTTGGGAATCATTTTAAACAATGAAATCACCCAAAAAGCCTTTTTGAAAAAAGACCACTAAGTAGACCACCAAAAAGACATTTGTTTACAGTATGAGAACTTGACACAGTAAGGCAGAGCATTGCCTTGTTCCTCCTCAACTGGGAAAGTGCCTGCCAGAGGACTCAAATTTTTCACTGCTCTGTCCGTATCCACAATGACCATGAAAGTGCTGTATTGATTTTGGAGTTACAAGTAAATTTCATCAAGTAGGCAAATTTGCAAATATGGAATCCACAAATAATGAGAATCAACTATAGCTACAATTTACTGAACACCTGCCACATAGCATTGAACTAGGTGCTTCATATATACACATGTTGCCAAGTTTATCAAGTTTTCACTCTTCAAATGAAATGCCTCAGAGTTAAAAATGGTGGACATATCCTGAGATCCATAGGCTATCACCAATAGAAAAAGCAGGACTTTATAATAATAATAATGTCATATAATTTTCACACCAAGCTTAAGGATGCATTTCTGGAGCTGGAAATTTATAATAGGCTGGGCTTCTGCTCCTTTTGGAAACTTCTAACTCAATAGTCTGGGCTCTTATAGAAAACTAAGAATACATTGCACACTCAGCAGCAGGGATGCAAAGAATATTTCTTATAGGAAACATACCCAGCACTTAAAAGCACAATCATCTTCCCAAGCAATATGATGAGAAGCCAAAAACAGTCAAGTAAACAAAGAGACAAATATTTCTTTCAGGAATCTGAGAAGTTAGCAAGCTTTAGAACATACTGTCTTGAAGTGTCATGACTTGTGAAACGATGATCTTGTCCAATCATCTGTGCATCCACAGTCTTCCTATCTGCCGCTTGCTTTCCACTCAGATCAGTCTGGACTCTGTTCCAAACTACATGGTGCTTATTATTCCTCCTCATCTTTACTGTTATCACTAAGTCATTCTCTTCCCAACCAAATCACCCTTGACCGGCAAGTCTCGGTTCATTCCTACATCTTCCATTAACCTCTCTTAGACCTCCTCAGTCCTCTAGGTCTTTTTTTTCTGTGAGAGGATGTGGACCACCCAAAATCTAGCTCACTTTTCACCTCACCTGTAAAAAGTGAAACAATAATGCACACCTGTCAGGACTTAAGCAGGATAGTGTGTGAATGCCCATAGCACAGGGCCTGGAACAAGGGGTATGCTCAACAATGTTGGTGTTTCTGAATCTGAATGGTGTTTTTCACTTTGGTTCATAAAAATTCACTTTTATTATTCACTTTTATCACCGCTTCTGAGGCAAATTTTATGAAGAAAAGGATAACATCACTAGAAACAAGGCAACAGCAAGAAAGAACATGCTTTGGGCCAGTGATTTCCAAATTTTGAATTTTCTGGACCAGTGTAGGAATTTTGGGAACTGACCTCAGTTTGCTTAATAGTTCCCTTTTGCCTAAAATCTCTCTAATAACACTTTTACCTTATGTAATAATTATTACAAAATAAACATTATAAGGGCCAAAAGGTAAAAAGGACATAATATCAGAAATTTTTGTTCTGAAAATGAATGTATTCAGCTTCAGGAAAAACTCAACTCATTCATGCATCCTTTTGTTCATTCATTGGCCAAATATTTATTAAGTGATATGCACCAGGAATTTTTCTATATGATGAAGTACAGGGGTAAACATGACAGGGAAGTTTTCTGTATTGATGAAGCCAATTTTTTTTTTTTTTGTATCAGAAAACAGATCTGGGAAAGCTCATGACCAACCAGTACCAATCCAGTCACTGGACCATACATTGGCTTTTAAGAGCTATGACGTGAGTATTTAGTCACTGATGTCAGGTCCAGTCCCTGCTTCTAAGCCCTGAAGGAGGGAACAGGGAGATGTCACACTTTACAGAGCCTGGGAGTGTAGAGGCAGAAGAACAAAAGCAGCTCCTCTGAGCAAGCATCTTCTGGCTCTGGGGCAGTGAGTGTGCCAGCCTGAGAATTGGACCTCAGGCTGGTTACTCTTAGTGAGTACAAGCCCCTCATAAAAAATCCTTCTAGAAGTTTTGACAATGAAGGGCAACGACATATATTTAGCCTAAAGAGACCTGAAATATAGGGCACAAGAGATTTGAAACAGTTGTCAAAGTGTGGAGATAAACCCTGAGAAAAGCAAGGTGGGGATAAAAACCTGGCTCTATTTGGGGAGTTCCTCAGTTTGTTTCTCACCAGGATTCAAAAGAAAATAGCTAGGTGTTGTGAAATATGAGCTTTCAAAAGTGCTACAGAAAACTTTTAGCACTGTTAAACACTTGGAGCACTCAGCCAACAAAAATAAAACATTTGCTCTTATTCTGAAATCCCGAATTAAACTCAGGTCAGAGTAACTGTTGTGTTTCATTCTAGCATGCCTTAGGGAGAAATTGGAGGAAAATCCCCAGGGACTGATAAGCCCTCTGTAACATGTTGAGTTGTTGGATTGGATAGAGAGAACACCATATATGTATGCATATGTATACATACATACATATATATGCACTATACTATATATGCATGTGTGTATATATATATACACATATATATGCAATATAGTATATATATATTATATATAGTGATTTCTTCCTAAAAGTCACAATTAAGGGAATGTTGCACCTAACATAAACTATCAGAACTTGTCACAATACTTTCCATATATAATAGATTGAGAGCTTCACACGACAATCTCCAGTGTCCTGGCCTAAAATTGATAGAATCAAACAAAGATACATTCTGTATTCCAGAGGAACTCTTCAGAGCTCAAATAAGTATTTACTGAAAACAACACCACATTTTCCAGGGCCTCACTCCTGAGAGGTCTGTGCCCCTGCAGCATCACACTGCAAGGAAGAGGGGAGAGGAATGTAAGTGCCAGCTTCCTGAACACAGTGGGAATAAGACCGAAAAGAAAATGATCAAGAAACCATAAGCAGAAGGTTCTTGTCACAGCATTTTAGGATTAAAAATAAAAAGATTTACTAAAATTAGCCACAATGTAAAACCCCAAAGTAGAAAGCTTTAACTAAGGCAAATGGCCTCCACACTTTAGACAACTTTATCAACTTCATGCTATAAACCATAGCAAGCAAATTAATTATTCCCAGATGCTGGGGATGAAGAATGTTTGCTGAATTGTTTTGCTTCTCAAACTCTTCAGTATAAACACACACTCACAGGATTGCATTCCCTTTTTTGGCTCCCAACATGCAAGTAATTATACACTGTGCAGGATAATGGTGGGTGAGCTCTCCTCTGAATACCAAGCAAGTTCTGGGTTCTGTCAGCCTGTTAGATACCATGTCCACAAACATTTTTCTGTGACAGTCTTTAGTAAAAACTTGTAAACAAATTGTTTCAAGTTTATAAAAAAAATTTCAACAGCAGCACAAGGCTCATTTCAAAATTATTCCAAACTCCTTAAGAGCTGGAGAGGGCAAAGTTCATCTCAAATATAGTACAGCTCTTATCTTGCATCAAGAATAGTTTTCTCTGCAATCCCTATGACAGGGGGTCAGAAATCGTATTAGTAGTCTTTACATTTTTATATTCTTCCCATTTTGCCTATATGTAAACAAAGAGGAAAAAAACAGATTTTGAATCAACTGTGAATTGAGAATGTGTTTAGGATTAAAACATAGATTCTCTGAACATGGCCAGAATAATGTGAGTAGATGGTCATTTTTCCATTCCAGCTCCAAATTTTCACAGGGCAAATGAAATGTACTTGGTGTTGGGTGAGTCACCCAACATGGAGGGTTTTTTGGGCTCCCTGGGCCTTAATACTTCTTGGAGTAAATAAACTCAGTGGATTTGTTTGGGGTCTTTATATAATGAGGCAAAGGTGTATGTGTGCACGTGTGTGTGTGTGTGTGTGTGTGTGTAAATGTGGTGGTGGTGGTGTGATAAGGAAGGCACAGGGAAAACCTCAGGAACTGTTAAGGAAAAAAACACATTTTCTACGGAAGGAAAGAAAGGTTCTATAGTCCTGCCAAGTGCAACACGAATGAGGGAAAGTTCAAGGAAAGTTGATCTCTAAAAATGAATAAATAAAAGGAAATTCAATGAGAAAACAATATTCAGGTCAGGTCTAAGCCCAGAGAAGAACACTCATTCAGAACTGGGCTGTCATCCTGCTTTTTATGAAGTGAGCAGCTGCTGGTTATTGAAACCAGCCCACACAGTTGGGTCCCTGCCGCCATGGCAACACTCCTGTGTCTGTGCTGGAGTGGCCAAGGCACAATGGGTGGTTCCAGGGCCCGGAAGCATTCTGGTTACAGATTAGGGAGGGGTTTTTGTTTTTTATATATATGGGGAGATTTTGATTCCTCGGTTTGTGGTTGGGTATTGGAAACTTTTCCTGCCTATAATAAAGTCTGACTTGAGGGGCAGATTTTCATGCCAATAGCAGCATGGAAAGAAAGCATCAAGGTGTTCAACAGGCAAATGACTCATTTCCAGTCTCATTTAAAATTCTCTTTTCCATGTACACACAGCTATATTTAAAATAAAATGCCTTTCCATAAAAAATAATAATAATAATGAAAAATAAAATAAAATAAAATTCTTTTATACAAGTCTCTAGTAAGCTCTGGGCATTTGTACCTGGTCCCTTGTATTGCCACCTCAGAATGTTTTTGAAGAAAATGCTTAGTTTGCTTTTTTATATTTGTAGTTTATAATAACACATGGCCCTAAAAGGAAAAATTATCATAGTCTTATGAATTGAAAAAGCTAGCTAAGAATTAAAGACTTTGAAATTAAAAATACAGACTATAGATTATATATCATATATGCAGAGCCTCAATTATTGGCACATTTAAGTATAGAACTCACCATCTTGGTTTCATTAGTACCGCAAGTAAAATATTTATCTACGAGCTAAGTGTAAAGAAAATTGCAACACAACAACCTCATGATGTAGCACAGTAATAGCATAGACTTTGGAGTCAAACTACCTGAGTTCCAGTCCTGTCATTTATTTGCTGTGTAGTCTTAGACAAGTTACTTAAATCTTCTCTGACACTATCTCCTCATCTGTAAAATGAGGATAAGAGTAACCTATCTGGTAAAGATTATTAAAGACATTAAGTGGGTTAATATTTGTAAAGTGCTTAGAAACTGTGTTTGGTTAACGTTAAGTCCTTAGAAGATAGACAGATAGATAGATAGATAGATAGACAGACAGATAGATAAAGAATTTTAAAGGACCTCTTTCTTAAGACTCTGGGAAACATTGCCTTTGGAATTTAGCACAGCACAGTGTATTTGTGTACCTGTGTCCCCTCTCAGGAAATGTTAGACTTCTTATTTATGTCTATGGCTTGTAAGTCAGAGCCACGCTTAAGGCTCCTTCACTGAGCTGATTTGTGAATTTAGCCTTTTTGTGTGTGTTGGGGGAGTGCTTTGAAAAAATACATACTGGAGCTTCTGATTCATTTGGATCCCTACAAATGCTTAAGTGTTTGTTAAAAGCACAAGGCACAGTGCTTGTTAAACTGAGCAAGTGCTAAGATGCAGCCCTCAAGCTGGAAAACCTATCCCAGTACCCACTCATTCTAGCAGCAGCCAAGGAGTCTCAGCCTCTTGGAGATGGAAAACCCAGTGCCTTTTCGCTTACATAATAGAATGAGATGCATCATTTCATTTCATTTTTCAAATTATTTATCTATTTTTGACAAATAAAAAGCAAATATAGTTAAGGTACATGTATATATGCCCTGTAATTTCTTAAAAATTGTGGAATTACATTATCTTCTACAGTGGGCCAACCTAAAACTGGTCCTGTTGTATGATCCTGTTCTCCTGTTTATACTTCCTTAGTTAAGTGAAAGAGGAATATCTGTTAGGTATCAACGGCTGCAAAGTGCTTTTACAGATCTTGTTTTGGGATAATTGAATGCTTTCCCACACAAATATGCTATTCCGCCATTCAGAGGATTTATAACTTTTTGGAATCTAGTGTATCTGAGGCTAAGAGGTTAACATTTTAGCTGATGTTCTCAAATTTAGTCACATGCCCTCGGTTCTAAGAACAGGGATCAAAAGTCATCCTGGGGGCTTCCCTGGTGGCGCAGTGGTTGAGAGTCTGCCTGCCGATGCAGGGGACACGGGTTCGTGCCCGGGTCCGGGAAGATCCCACATGCCGCAGAGCGGCTGGGCCCGTGAGCCATGGCCGCTGAGCCTGCGCGTCCGGAGCCTGTGCTCCGCAACGGGAGAGGCCACAACAGTGAGAGGCCCGCGTACCGCCAAAAAAAAAAAAAAAAAAAAAAGTCATCCTGGGACCTCAAAGAAAGAAATCAACATCTATTTCAGTTTGCAAAATGGCAAAATCTTATTTTCATACAATGAAGGTTTTTTTCCTTCCTTTACAACTATTCAAAGTGGGGTTACATATCTGGAGAGGGGGTATGCTTTAGTGTAGGACTGCATGCTGAAAGGACTAAGACCGAAATACACAAATAAAAAATTCATTTTTAAAAAATCAAGATCTCCCTGTAGTTTAACACATATCCCGTTTTCTAAGAAAACAAATGTACTATCCGATCCAGTAAAACTTTCTTTGGAAAATCTTTTGGAAGCAAAATTAGAGAAAGGCAGTATTCCATAGTTGAAGGAAACAGAAGCTGTCACCTAGAAGAAACTCAAACTGAGCTGAAGCTATGACAGTTTGAAAAGATACAGAATTGATCAAATTGACTTTATTGTTCCAGGAGGTTTAAATGGAAACTTGAAAAAAGTGGTCTCCTTTTTCTATATTCTACTCCAAGAACTGAAGTTGTCTTATACAAGAATGTTGATGCTAGCATTTCGCTGTACTTAAAAGAGAAGGCAAATTATGAGGTCCAGGAAAGCTGCCCTGGAATAACAGTCAGGAGACCTGGGCTACAGTTTCACTTTGGTCACTTGTCAGTGTATGGCAGGTTACTTTGCCTCTCTGAGTTATAATAACCATGGTGATGATGGTAGTGATAGAAGCAGCAGCAGCAGTAGTAATAGCTGCAGGAGCAACAGTAGTAGCAGCAGGAACAGCAGTAGTAGTAGTTGGAGCAATGGCAGTAGCAGTAGTGGCAGCAGCACTAATAGGAGAAAGAGGGGCAGCAGTAGTAGTATCAGTATTAGCCGTAGCAGCAGCAGTAGTAGCAGCACAGCAACAGTAGTAGCAGTAGCAGTAGTAGTAGCAGTAGTGGCCACAGTGGTAGCAGCAGCAGCAAGAAAAGCAGTATTGGTGTAATAGCAGCAGCACAGAAATAGTGGTAGCAGTAGTGGTAATAGTAGTAGCAGCAGTAGTAGCCATAGTAGTAGGAGGAGCAGCAGCAGCGTTTTTTTTTTTAAAACTTAAAAAAAAATTATTTATTTACTTATTTGGCTGCATCGGGTCTTAGTTGCAGCGCTCAGGACCTTTCAGTTGCAGCGGTTTTAACAGCAGTAGCAATAGTAACAGCAGCAGTAGCAACAGCAGTAGTAATAGTAACAGCAGCAGTAGCAACAGCAGTAGTAGTAGAAGTTTTCTATTTATTGAGGGTCTACTGCCTGCACTTGACTAGAAACTATACAAACATTATTTCCATTTAAACGCCACAGTGACTTTCCACTATAGCTATTATTACCCCCATGTAACTATTGAGGAAACTGAGGACCAGAGAGGTTAAGTGATTTGCTCAAGGCCACTTTGTTAATTAGTGAAAAATCTGGATTTTTGAATCTGGAACGAGCTGATTCCAAAGGCTTGTCCTTCTCTGGGGAAAAAATGTGGTATGGAGCAGAGCTTCTCAAACTTCAGTGTGCTTATAACCATTTGGAGATCATGTAAGAATGGAGTTTCTGATGCAATCGGCCTGGTGTGATGCCTGAGATCCTGCATTTCTAACAAGCTCCCAGGTGGTGCTGCTGGTTCTAGGAAGCACACTTTGACTAGCAAGAGGATAGTGGAAAGAAAGTATGCTTCCCAGTCAGAATGCATGGCCTTACTTTACTCATCTGTGGCATAAAGGGGTTTGATAAAATGAGTTTTAAGGTGCACTCCAGCTCTGGAATCCCAATATTCAGTGTGTACTATGGTATTAAGGAACCAGATCACACAGGAATGACTCTTAGCCACATGAATCTTTAAACTGGTTTCAGATGAGATTCTGGCTGTGCTTTATGTATCTTTCTGCAGCATCTCTGACAGGTAGGATCAGACCCTCTCACTCAAATTACATTATTGTTAAGCTTTAGGCTGAGCTAAATCTTACTGAAAAGAGTTCAAAGCACTTCTTTCCATGAGCATCTTTAAAGATTATAAATGTAAAAATGTTTCTTAAGAGAAGCTTAGATGGCAGCTTTTTTCTTTTTAATAACAGAAATGAGAAGTCTCCAAAACCATAATGGTAGCATATCCATAAAAATATGTTAATGCTTCATCTTAAAGTCTTACAGAAATTGAGGTTTTCCGAGTTAACAAAGTAGACTTCATCACAGATGGTCTGAATGATAAAAGGAAACAGCACACTAGTGCAGAAGACTAAAAACACTGCTCTTAGCTGAGCATGCTGAAAGTCTTTAAGGAAATCTTTCTACATATAGCTTTGCTAAGTGTTGAAGGAAAAATTATTTTGATTGGCAAGGTCACTTCAAATGTTTTAAGCAAAGCTTGGGGCCAGAGGATGTGCAGGTTTTATGAAGAAGCCATTTCTAATGAAAATGAATGCCCTTAGTAAGATGATGTTGTCATCATCTTGTGCCTAACACAGGACAGTGGCACCAAGTAAAGGGGTTTTTGCTCTCTTCCAAGAGCTACAGTCCATATCACTAAGACAGACGCCATGAGCTCCTTTTCCTGAACTCAAACAAGGCAGCTGTAGGAATAGGGCAGAGTCCACAATCTATAGAGTCTCTGAGTAAAAAAGAATTTCCCAACAGTGAGCACCGTTAGAAACCAGAATTGGAATCCTTTATATCAAGGGCTTTAGAAATCAGACATAAATACACAACCATCTGGAGTGGCCTAAGTATATTTGTGTCTAAAGGAATCTGATCAGGGGAGATTTGATGTCACAGTGTTTTTTATGGTCCTCAAGGGTGGTTCACATTTATTTAGCCAACTCTCAATTACCCATGGGAGTCATAGACAAACTTTTTAAAGAGGTGGGGCCACTCTTTTCTAAATAATGTCTCATGAAGAATCCCCAAACGTAAAATAGATAAACCCAGAACTCCGCCATTTAAAGTTTGGGAAGAAGGGTTGCCCTCACACCCTACTATGGTCACTAGAGGTTGGGTTCCAGCTATCTATCACTGCTTAACAAACTATCCCAGAACCCAGTGGCCCAAAACAAAACTTTTTTATCTCTCATAGTTCTGTGGGTTGACAAGGCTCATCCAGGAAGTTCTTTTTCGGGGACTCTCATGCAGTTACAGTCACAAAGGCCTCTGAAGGCTCTGCTGGGCTGGATGCCCAAGATCATGCCTTCACTCCCACATCGAGTTTCAGTGTTCCTTGGCTTCTCTCTGTCTCCACATGGCATCTCATCCTCCAGGGTCTTTCAGTGTGGTTTGGGATTCTCATAGGGTGGCTTCTTAGGTAATCCCACTTCTTACATAGCAGCTGGCTTCTAAGAAGCAGGAATTGAAAGTGCCAGGCCAGTTAATGGCTAAGCCCAGAACTGGCACAACATCACTTCCACTATATTCTATTGCCAAAGCAATCATGGGACTTCCCAGATTCAAGGGGGTAGAGAAGTAGTAACCTCTTGATGGGAAGCTAGCAATGTCACATTGTAGAAGAGCATGTGGGTTGGGAGATATTGTTGCAACCATCTTTGGAATATGCCATCTGCCATAGTTGAAATGTTCTCTGGTAATAAGAATCTGAGATGGTATGGAGAATCAAAATTTAAAAATAATCTTAGGGTCTTCTTAAAAATCCCTGCTTCTCAGAGATTTTAATTGTGATCTTGTACAAAATTGGAAATAGTAAGTTAGGTTTTATTTCTGGATCTTCTTTACTGGCAGAATTATTAATGTTACATCCTATTGGAAAGTGCTATGAGCTGCTACTTATTTGGGGGGAGGGATGTGGAAAAAAGAAGGTAAGGGTACTGATGGTGTCAAAACATAACCAAAACCAATCCTCGCTTTCCCTTTTTCCACATCACAGAAAGTGACTGGGAGAGATACAATGTGGCCCTAGAACACTCAGGTTAGAGAGACAGACAGACAGACAACTGCAGCAACATAGCCATTTCTGCTAACTAAAGTGGTCAGCCAGCATTTTGCAGAGCATTAAAAAAAATTTTTTTTAACATCTTTACTTGAGTATAATTGCTTTACAATACTGTGTTAGTTTCTGCTGTATAACAAAGTGAATCAGCTATACGTATACATATGTCCCCATATCCCCTCCCTCTTCAGCCTCCCTCCCACCCTCCCTATCCCACCCCTCTAGGTGGACACAAAGCACCGAGCTAATCTCCCTGTGCTATGCAGCTGTTCCCCACTAGATATCTATTTTACATTTGGTAGTGTATATATGTCATTGCTACTCTCTCACTTCATCCCAGTTTACCCTTCCCCCTCCCCGTATCCTCAAGTCCATTCTCTACGTCTGCATCTTTATTCCTGTCCTGCCCCTAGGTTCACCAGAACCACTTTTTAAAGATTCCATATATATGTGTTAGCATATGGTATTTGTTTTTCTCTTTCTGACTTACTTCACTCTGTATGACGGCCTCTAGGTCCATCCACCTCACTACAAATAACTTAATTTCATTTCTTTTTATGGCTGAGTAATATTCCATTGTATATATGTGCCACATCTTCTTTATCCATTCATCTGTCGATGGACACTTAGGTTACTTCCATGTCCTGGCTATTGTAAATAGTGCTTTGCAGAGCATTTTGAAAGAAAACAAAGTCTTCTATAGAAAACTACTGGTAAAAACTGCCCTTTGAGGAATGCATATGCAAAGCCTCTAAGCCTGCCATTAGAAATAAGGGCCCTGAAAGAGAAGTGGAATCCCAACCTAGGAAGCTGAGGCAAGAGGATTTCTAAAACCTAGAAGAAACAGAACAGTTCTTGGGCCACACTAATTAGGGGTTTCCTCACTTCCTTAGTCAGTGAAAAAGGGATACTTTACTGTATTCAGTTATATATGATAGACTATTTTAATATTAAAATTCTCATTTCAGAATGAGGATTCAGTTTTCTCATCAAATCCATTGGTTGCCTTTATAAATTCCAAAATAAAAGGGCTCTCTCAGGTTTTAGTTATTCAGTCCGTGAGTTGAATGCATACTAATTAATTATTATGGTCAAAACTCTTGTGTCTAGAATGGACAAAATCCTTCACAATTCTTCCCTCCAAGGTTTATTTATGTCTGGACCCACCACATGTTGCATTAAGATATCCTTGAGGATGATGGAAAAAGAGGTCAGCATAGTCTGATACTCAGCTTGGGCTCTATGAGTTGCCCTCTCTACCCACAGCTGGACTAACCAGTTTGAACATATCTGTAGGCCAGTATGGATTAGAAAAATAGGTTCAATATATTTTATTACCTAGCAAAAAGATCTCTTAGAAATTGCTCAACTTATTATTGGCAAAATCTGCTATTACCAGGGCAGGATTTTCAGAGAATCGTTCTCAAAGAGAAGAAGTCTAGTCTGTCTTGATGGGATTACATTGTAAGGTTGCCCACATCCTAAACTTTCAAAAACAACTCCAATGGGCATGAAATATCATGCAGATTTGTGTGTGTGTGTGTGTGTGTGTGTGTGTGTGTGTGTGTGTGTGGAGGGCATGGTTGGTGGTGAGTTATTGGTGAGGAGAGAATCAGTGATTCCCAAGAGAAGAAGGAAGAAAACTGTTGAGCTTTGAAAAATAATCCCATGAGTACTGAAAAATTTTTTTTAGTTTCTAGTGTGTAGGAGTTTTACACATAAAACTTATTTTTGAATGTGATAGTAGTCTTCTATGATCAGTTTATTGCAACATGATTCTTCATGGTTAGTCTTCTGCTCCCTGTCCAGCTTTTCTCACTAAACTCCACCATACCAAGCGCCACTCCATGTTGAAGGTAAGTGGAATGACATTCACTTCTTCAGATATGCCATACTCTGTCACACTTCTGTGTCTCTGTGCCTCGAGTGCCCTTTCTTTCTTTGAGTACCAGGCAAACACCTACTCATCTTTTAAGAGTTAGTTCAAATATCGCCTCCCCTATGCAGTCTTTCCTTACCTTGAACTTTATTCCTAACCCTTGCCAGGGACAATTGACCATTCCCTCCTTGGTAATCCTTATTAATCTGAGTGTATTTCTATAGTAAAGTTACATAATTTATTGCTTCTTTTTATTTAACTGTCTGTTTCCTTTCCTCCCACCAAGAGGTAAGCATTCTGAGAGCAGCTGCATGGATCCTTTTAGAGACTTAGGACTTCAGTTTTTCATTCAACTGGGTAAAAGTTCTCAGCTCTTTCCAATAAATTCCACTCTTGTGCTCAAGTTAGTGGAAGTCAGTTTCTATTTTGTGTAACCACAGAACCCTAAGCGTTGCAGAAATATACTGAAACTGAACCAACTGTCTGAGTAGAAAGGTCTCAGGAAGCTTAGAGCACAGAGAAAGGAAATCCAGAGAGTCAGCAATTGGCAGTGTCTGTCCAGTGCTCTTCAGAGGAGGGTGTGCCTCCCCTGGGAACTCACTCAGTCTGGTGACTAGAAAGGTATTCTCTATTGTGGGTGAAGGATAATTCTTCAAACCTCTTCATGGCCTGGAGGATATTCTTAGACCTTCCTCCACTTTTTTCTCTGATTCCATGCCTACCAGCTAACCTTAAAATCACATATTCAATTCTTGGGGTATTATGAGATCAGGAAGGAAGTAACTTTGGTAATTGGAAAAGAATATTCCCACCATAAACACGTGTATAACGTCCATAAGTGAATAATATTGTACAGCAGTCCCTTGACAGTTTGGACAGTCCCAATCAGTTGTCTCAGTCTGACAAACATCAGAGTCCTAGCAAAGTTCTTTCTCAACCTGCAAGATTAAGACTGGCCTGAGGTGACCTCACCAAGGTGGTGTCACACTTTGAGGCTCCACTGTTTCTCCAGATTATATTCCTCTTTCCTACCACGTTTCCTCATTTCACTGAAATGTTCAATAATACACTAGTGGTAGGTAAATCTCCAAGGCCCACATTCTTTGCTACATATAGGTTTAGACAGCAAGTAAAACATAATTAATTCTAACCATCAGCTATAATTAGAAAGGCAAGGGCATCGGCAGTTGAATGGATAAAGAAGATGTGGTACATACACACAATGGAATACTACTCAGCCACAAAAAGAGAATGAAATAATGCCATTTGCAGCAACATGGATGGACCTAGAGATTATCATACTAAGTGAAGTCAGAAAGAGAAAGACAAATGCCATATGACATCAGTTATATGTGGAATCTAAAATATGACACAAATGAACTTATTCATGAAACAGAAACAGACTCTCAGACATAGAAAACAAACTTATGTTTACCAAAGAGGAAAGGAGTAGAGGAGTGATAAATTAGGAGTTTGGAATTAACAGATACAAGCTCCTATATATAAAATAGATAAACAACAAGGTCCTACTGTATAGCATAGGGAACTATATTCAGTATCCTCTAATAAACCATAATGAAAAGAATATGAAAAATAATATGTGTATATATATATGTATAACAATCAGTTTGCTGTATACCAGAAACTAACACTACATTGTAAATCAACTATACTTCAATTAAAAAAAAAAGGCAAGTGAGCAAGGTTTAGTTCTACCTCTGTATGAGAAAAGGGTTAAGAAAATTGACCATGTAAGGCAGTAGTTTCTCTGTTTTTTTCTGTGAAATACAAGAACGGTGTTGGCATGAGCAACACAGCCCCATGTGCAGTTCCTGGCTTCATCTCTGTAACCCCACCCTTGCTTTTTCTCTCAAGAAAGCATATTAAAATGCAAATGTGTGACCATGATATTATTGGGATAACCTTAAGTCTTCTCTGATTTATTTTTAAAAGTCAATCATTTACAAACTTTCATATTTTTACTATGATTGGTATTAGGTTGCTTTCAACACAGCAGTATGTTCTGTTGAGACCTGCTGATGTAAATATTAAAGGGAGAATGTTTCAGCTAATTATTAACTAAGTTGTTTATAAAACTTTTCTAGTGTTTGTAGAATTAACATGCCAATTTCACTCTTTCTTGTCAGTTCCAACAGGATGAACAGAAAATAAACAAGATTTTACTGAATATTAAAAGCTTTGAGAAAGCCCAAGTCATTTGACACTGATGCTCTTTTCATTCTGAGATTGTTGATTTAGATTCCTCAGCTCCACAGTGTTTAATCCCTGGCTGCAGGTTGAATACTATGAATGCTGGGTAATACCTTCCTTAGGCCACTTAGGGATTTATCTAGTACTTGACCTACAATTTTTGCCTCTAGAATGATAGACCTATCTGATAGAACTTAGAGAAGCAAGTGATACTTAATGAAAGGTCATCATGAAATATTTCTCATGACAATATCACACAGAATACATGTGAGTTAGACCCTAAAGTTTGGAGTAATATGCTGTGCTGTTTATACGTTGCATTGATGGTTCTGGTACTGCAGAGTCTTTTAAAAAACGCTGCTGTGAGCCTGCATCCTGCATGCGTGGAACTGCCTGGGAACAGAACAATGAATTAAAGATGGCACAGCTCCCTTTGCTTAACATTTCTTATTTTTCAGGGGTTTGTTTTGCAACTTTAATATTATTAATCTACACAACCTTTTACTTTTCATTCAGAATTTATATCAAAATCAAGCTAATAAATTAAAGATGAGTTAGTTCATTGTTGGGTGGTTTAACATAGACCTAGTATGTTAATCCTGACGTGCTTGTTACTAGGATTTTCAAATTTTTATTATTATTATTTTTTCTGCCTCGTAGCTGTGGTTAGGCAGCAGCAATAAATCAGAACAAAGGAATGAAGGTATTGGGGCTTTAGGGAAAACATGTATTAGAAAAAATTGGTTTGGCACTAAGGGCTGTATTGCATTAAGATGGATTTAAGAGATACAGAGGTAAGAGAATGTAGACAAATAAATTGCATAAATAAGCTGAGAAATAGCAAGTCTGTACAGACCCCGAGTAACCCTGTAAGCTACCATCAACAGGACTTCCTAATTCCTGTGCAAGCAGACCAAACAGGTACACTCTACTAAAATAGCCAGGAGAAATGGGCACATGGCTAATGCTAGGGAAAGTGGAAGGAACAGATAAAGCTCTTTAGAATGGCCCAAAGGATTGGAATAATAGAAGTCAGTGTAGAAGTCTGACATAGCATCTTCTGTGAATAGGGCTTTATTGCCACTACAGGCAGTGATATTGCAAACACTCGCTAAGACAACCAGAAACTGGGAGCCTCACAGTGCAACTTGCGCCTGAGAATGCAGTTCTCTGCAGTACGGAAATTGTATTGGCAGCCCGAATACAGAGGAGACAGGAAAGAGCATTTAGATAAGGCTGAGCATATGAATAAAAGACATGGTGTGGAAGGTGGAGTTGATGGGAATAAGATAGGACCATTCCAGGGTCCCAAGGAAGTGCAAGGATGCCAGAAAATACCTAAAGAACAAAAGGAGCAAAAGAGACTTCTCCTATCAGCCTAAATGGTACCTGAACTGAGAGATCCATATGTTCTGGAACAGATTATTTTCAACTAAAGCATAAAAGCTCTGTAGATGTGGAGAGACAGCTTGTTTGAAGCCCTGAACTTGTTCTGTGGCTCAGATATATCTGCTTTGTCTCTGGCTCTTTAAGTTGATCCAGGCATGCATCACTGTGCAGGGAGTAGACTTCGTCCCCATTCTTATCTTTGATGTTTGCCTAGAGCCCTTACCCTGGCCCTGAATCCATCCCTGCAACTGCTTCAGGCCCTGCTCCTCACTGGGCCTCTCTAGTCTACCTTTCTTTCTCTTACCCTTTTTAACTCACCTTCCTCAGCTTCCCCCACAAGGTGTATCTGACAGGATGTGACTAGTAAACCACTGGAGGTTATCTCTAAGATAATAGTAATAAATATTAACCACACAATCCCATGCAGCCTGGCTGAGTTCTGTACATTGTCATTAAAAATGGGTATATTTCTTTGGCTTCACGTGTTTGCAATAGCTGAGAGCCCCAATTCAAGTAGAGGTTACCACTTTTTTGACCCCTTTCCTTTCCCTCTTATTCAAATAAGAAAAACACATGGACTCTGACTTCAATGAACTTAAAAACTAATATAAATGATTAAAAATAAATGTTGAAAGTTCAATAACAGGAAAGAAGTAAAGAACTGCTGAAAAAGCAGTAAAGGAAAAGGTCACAAGTCAGCACGTGGCTATTTGGCAAATGAACGGGTACTAATTGGTACAAAAATTCAAAAGCAGGAAGAAAGACTCCTTCAAGCTGGCGAGGTCAGGGGGACCTGGTAGGCTTGTCAAGCGAAGTTGAAGGTTTAGACTTGAGCTCTTGTGGAGTCTAAAGGGTTGTAGCTGAGACAAAGGAAAAGGAAGAAAGGGCATTTTATAACTTGGGAACCAATGAGCAACTGACAAGAAGGGACATGGACAGATAAATCTCATCCTTTACA